>NC_056745.1:932674747-932777247 GCF_019279795.1 Protopterus annectens
GGAGGATCTGTAGCCTTTGATAGTGATGGCAAGGATAAGCTGACAGAGTCAGGGTATGCAGTGTATGTATTTGACGCAGGGAATGTGAGCAACACATCACCTATACAGACCATAGACACAGGCTGTATACCTGTGGACACACAGTCTACACAAACATCTGAGATAGGATAGGCTGATGGGGACACTACTGATCTGAGATATGTGCTGGCTCCCAGTAGACAGATGACTGAATATGCCTCCTAACAGTCATGGGCAGAGTAGTCTACACAGATGGGTTGATAACTGTGTGTACCAGAGACATAGCTACTGTTCACCCCTGAGGCTGGTGTGTCATTGACTACAATCCATCATATGGGCGTGCCATTGTGGAAGCACAGGCTAGTGTCAGCACAGCCATGGCAGAGATAGTGATGGTGATCCAAGGTGTGCATGCTTATTTACAGGACTGCATGTTTCATATATGTGATAGTTTGTATAGTCTGAGTCACACACTGGACTTTACAATATCTTCTTTGACCATCTCACAGGGATGAGGAGCCATCCTTCCAGCATGTGCTTCATTCACATGTTTGCCAACATGGCTCTGGATTTGGAAAATCTAGTCTCAGGAGAGGGGTGGTCCCCATGCTCATGGACATCATCATGCTGTAAATCACTGAGCAGACACTGTCTGAGGTCATGTAGCACACCAGTTTCCTGCCAGGGTTGTGGTACTGCCAGTGCAACTCTGGAGTTAGTGGAGTGTATGGGATACAGAAACCTCTGCCATGCATTCCTTTAATGTGTTCAGTAGGCCAAGCTGCAGTGCTGCACCAAATGCTGAGCCTGTGTTCCCTCAAACACTCTCGCATCACCACAGCACCCAGCACATGTAACATCATCTCCCCATACTGGTTCTGTCACTTCCAATAAAAGCACTTTTTCTGTTTATACTCCTCAGCACTTACACTTTGACATTGTAAAAGCCATGCACTCTTATGCTGTCTTCTCCACCTGAGTAAATGATGATAGCTGTGCCCTGCCCTTTGTACACTGTTACTTGGGTTGCCTATGTCTGATGCACAATGTGATTCATGGGTAACCATAGCCTGGTGTTGTTTTTGCATACACCATTTTTACTATAGTGTATTTGCTTAGCTCTTGATTAGTATGTTGTGAAGCTTTGTGCAATCCATTGCCTCCTCGCTAGTGCCACCGCATAGTCTATCCACCTCCTTCTGAGATGATCATCTTCTGCTTGTGGCTTCTCTTTTGACTCCCTATTTGATTCAGCTGCTATTGCCTGTTGTATTTGGAACTGCTGGATTTGCAAGAACCCACCCTACTGTAACTGCTTCTGAAGTATAATAATGTATAAGTTTGCACACATTTGAATCCAGACAGTGGAAGCATGCCCACCTTCTGCAATCCAAACACACACTCATTAATGTTTCTGGCTTGTGATAGTGCATAGTAGTAACCCTTTTCTGTTTGACAGTGGGGATTTCTTATGGCTGTCATGAGCCAGGGTTCCAGGGCATTTCCAGCATCTCACACAAAATGGCCCTATGGAAAGTCACCCTTTGCAAACTGTTGATACAGTTCATGTGTGCCACATATGGGAGTCATGAAAACTGCCTGGGTGACCCATATACACATTATAGATGATATCCTCTGCATTACATGCATTGATGGAGTGATACCCTTTGCAGTTCACATATATCGCCTCCTACTTCACCAGATAGGGGTCTTCGTTTCAATGTGTGTGCAGTCTATTTCTCCTGGCACCTCAGGAAAATAGGCTACATTATAGAATTCCTGCATTATGTTGGCTCTCTCCTCTGGTAAGGAGAGAATCACATATGTTGCTCCAGATGTTAAAGCATGGCATAGAGAAGCTAATGAAGTATTCATGAGGCAGATGCCTGGCATACCCCCACTGTGTCCCTAGTAGGTCACTATAAGGTCCCTGTATCTAATACATGTAAAACCACACATACCTTTGTATCCATTGAGATAGGCACTCCGGGTCTCTCATGGGGATACAGATGAGTCGGACATGTCTGTGATTTGTCTGATTGTGCTTCTAACAATTTGGTACCAGTTCATAAATGTCAGTATCATGAAGGCCATCAAGTGCCATGTGCATTTGGATGACCCAGAACCTCCAAGGGTGACGTTGTGTATCTTTGGGCATAGCAACTGCAATATGAGACCTCTGTAGATAAACATATAGTATGGCTGTAGGAACCTCTATCATAATTCTGTGATTTACTCCATCTGATCACCTGCAAATGGCTGAGTTCAAACATACACTAGGTGCAGTGGCATTGTGTGGCACTTAAATGTTTCTGAATCACTACACCATCTTGTTTTACTGTATTATCATACATGGCACCTCATTATATAGTCTTTAGCAATAGCACGGATGACCACATTATTTGTCCATTTCATGTCATGTAGGTTGCTCTTCTAATCTCACATAACTTGTTCTTGGTCACTCATCATGTAAATTCACTTAGCATGATGTGGTAAATTTTTCTGAACCTGATCCATAGTGTTAATTGACTCCAAGACTTATGATTTCCCCCATTTACATTATTTTACTTTAGCCTACTAAGTTATAACCCCTGACCATTATATCATCAGAAAGTAAAAACCTCTTAATTAATGTAATTATGGACTTGAAGTACATCATTGGACTTTTTTTATATAAATTGAAAGTGCATATATGCGTGGTGGGTAGTTACAAATGTAAGACATGGTGTCCCACAGCAGTGAGTGCAAGATTTTTTTCAGTTTGCTTTTCTAACAGTGATACATTTTCGTTTGAAAATATAAAGGCTAACTACATTTACAGAAAATGCATTAAGGAATTATATAGGGATTTAGAAAGGTAGTTAGGCCTCTGGTGTGACATTACAATAATTATGTTTAAATATAAATGTGAATAAATATAATGGGATATTAAGCTTGATTATATATTATTAACAAGTTATAACATATGTGGGAACCTCACATGGGCCCCTATAGTTTGAAGACAGACAGACTGGTAGGTGAATTGCAGCATTTTAGATCACAGCACCCCCTGGAAAGATCATACTTGCTGAGAATTCCACCATATTGGAGGTTGTTGAGGGTCACTGATACCAAATGGCTTACACTTGGAAACAGGTTATCTCCAAGCTGTGGCAGCTAGAAGTTACTGCGGCCTGTATGGGAAAAAATGTCACCACTCAGATACTAATTATATGAATGATAGTTTAACAGACAGGTAATCTTTTTTTTTTTTTTTTTTTTTTTTTTAGAATCTTCAGGACAGGTACCAACTTAATAAAACAAACTAAGGAGAATATAAAAGTACTAGTGATCAATGTAGGGAGCCTAAACAAAAAACTTCACTCACTGCAAGCCCTCTTCACATTGGAGGGCATAGACATCTGTGTAATGATCGATACATGGTTCATATCATTAAAAAGCAGTCCAGCAGTACAGGACTATAATGTCTTCCATACATTTAGACCATATTACACAGGAAAGGAAGAAAGGTGGAGGCGTCTCAATCTTCATACAGAAAAGACTCACATCTAGGCTGGTTAATAGCATGATAACCATGAGATTCCTGACATCCAACTCACCATCAGAAAAGTCTGTTACCATATCCTGGAGAGCTACAGAATTCCCTCTTTGAGCCAGGAATGTCATGTTGCATACTAAAATCAACTAGATTCACTTAGCATTGAACCCATCTCCATATTGCCAGGTGACTTCAACTATCCAGATAAAGACTGGGAAAGATATACCACCACTTGTCTGTAAGGACAGAGATACCTGGACTTTGTCAGTCCAAACACCCTAGAACAATTTACGTTTTTTAAGGGGAAATCACATTCTTGTTCTTGTTCTCACTCATATAGGTGAATTATGTTCCATGTCTTTTGAAACAGTCTTACTCATAAGGTCTGACTACAAAGCTGTCTCCCTCGAAATAAAATGAAAACATGAGACCTCCCTGGATCCTGACACTTTTAGAAACTTCGCCTAGGCAAACTTCCCACTTCTAAGTGATAGCCTGGCTAGTTTTAAATCTTGACACAAACAATGATAAAAACACAGAAGAACTCAGGTATGACCAAGGTTTCCAGTTTCAGTTGAAGTTTTAATGTTAAAAACATAAGAGCTTTCGCAGGAAGACCTGCTTCATCAGATGCTAATAAATACAACTAAAATGTGCTTCTGTTTATACAACCGCTAACAAATACAAGTAGTCACATGATACAAATTAAGTTATAACAATTAACATAATAGGGTGTAACTTGAACTCACTGACCTACTAAATGAAGTAAATTGAAGTAAATGCACACAAACATACACTGCTGTTTGCAAAAAGTACTTATGAAAAATGTATAAAACACACATATATAAAACATACATATATATATATGTGTGTGTGTGTGTGCGTGTGTGTGTGTTTGTATATATATATATATATATATATATATATATATATATATATATATATATATATATATATAAATATATTGTTGTTCTTCTTTTGGCTTTTCCCGTTTAGGGGTCGCCACAGTGGAACCCCCAGTCTGCTAATGACTGGCAGTAGATTTTTACAGTGCCGAGGTGCCAGCTCAATGCCCAAACTTCAACGAAGGCACACCCATTTACGCATGTCTTTCGAATGCCACTCGACGGCAGGGAGGACATGCAGACGCCACACAGAAGGCACTCCAGCTGAGAATCGAACGGGAGAACCTCTTGCTGTGAGGCGACAATGCTACCGCTGCACCACCGCGGCTACTATATATATATACACATACATCTATCGACAGCTGTATATATATCTCTATCTATCTATCTATATATATATATATATATATATATATATATATATATATATATATAAATCTTTTAAATGCAACCTTTTAATATAACACTTATACATCGGTAAGTACACTTCATTGGTAAGACAGATAAGAAAAAAATATATCATTTAAACCAAAGCTAAAATCCAGACCCTTGTTTAAACAGTATTTTTCTTGTTTTTAGGAGAAAGCACATTTTAGTTGTATTTATTAGCATCTGATGATGCAGGTCTTCCTGCGAAAGCACTTATGTTTTAACATTAAAACTTCAACTGAAACTGGAAACCTTGGTCGTACCTGAGTTCTTCTGTGTTTTTATCATTGTTTGCTTTTGGATTTATTTAGAACTCAGGAATCTGTGTGGGCTGGTGACTGATTTGTGGCTTTATTTCTAGTTTTAAATCCCCCCAATCCTGGAAGCTCTACTGTTTATTTGGAAACATACACCACCAACTTATACCAGAATGTATACAACTGCACAGAAGTAGTTGTACCCAGAAGAATAAACTTGAAAACAAGGAAGACACACCAAACCTGAACCAAAAACAGCGTTTCAGAAAGCAGCATTCGTTTCCGAAACAATTGCGTCTGCCAAAGTCTTCTGATACAAATAACAAGTGTAAATGAAGGCAAAAAATCTTCTTTTGAAGTTGTAAAGGAATGCCAAAACCAAGTAGATCCACTAAAATCTTTTATTCACCAACACGATAACGATAAGAACACTCCAATGCAAACCAAGCGCTTTCGCCTGGACAATTCCAGGCTTTTTCAAGATTAAAATACGAATGTGGCCATACTGCTTAAATACACAGGTTAATAGGCCAATTTGGCAATTAAAGTTTAATTGTAATCAACTCTTAAAGTGTTATAGTGCTGTGGTACTCTTTTTAAATTCTAATGAACTTGTCCAGTAGAATTTTTTCACTATGTGAATCTTGCATACTACAAATTTACTTTGATATTCCTTGTATTGCTGTATGTTGTAAAATTCATTTGTTACTATTAAATAAATATGTAATACAAAATAATAATAATTAATACATTAAACAATATTTAAATGCACTTTTGTTTATACAATTAAAAACACATTATCTTTAAAAATAGTTTCTTAGGTTAAAAACATTACTATTATTTTATAAATAGACCACTAGAATTCAAGACAAATACATCATGAATATTTCTATGTGCATTATATTATTATCTATTTAATTTATTCATGCACAAAGTTAAATTCATGTGTAATTCATATATGCACAAATAAATGAATAAATAATTCTCTTATTTGTTTAAAAAAACCTTCATAGTGTATTTGATATAGATATTAATTAAAGTTTGGATATATTAACACGACTACTGATTTTTTGTCATTCACTTACGAACTTAGTAGTAACTCATTACATTATTTGGATATCTTACTTACTAAGGATAGTAAATGTGAACATTTTGAATCAACTATTTACAGGAAGCCTTCTTTTTCCAACACATTTCTACACTTTGATAGTTCACATCCTTTCTACACTAAAAAGGGAATTATTAGAGGTCAATTGATTCGAGCATCTAGAATATGTAGTACTTTAGATGCTTTTATGGATGAAGTTGCATCTTTAACTAAAATGTTGTTGGAAAGAGGCTATCCCAAACAGTTAATAAAAATAGTTACAGAAGAAGTATTAGAGAAAAGGGATTCAAAATTCCCACCCCTTCTTAGTATAGGACTTCCGCTTCCCAAAACTAACAGCAAAGGACAAAATGATACACAGAGAAGTTTTATTTATACATACACCAATGATTCAACTTACATAGAGAACACTTTACAAGCTTTTTGGCCAATATTAACAGCACAAGAGGACATCAATATTTACTTACCTAGAACATTAACTTTTGTTAGAAAACGCGATATAAATCTCAAAGGGATGTTTGAACAGAACACCAGTACAAGACAGGTGAAGAACACTGTTTCTTCTCACAGAAAGAATGGCACATACAAATGTGGTATGTGTAAACAGTGCAATTATCTATTGAATGCTGCGGAAATATTTCTACCATCTAGGAATTGCACTTTAAAGACATCAGGATACCACAATTGTAACACAATGGGAGTAGTGTATTTAGGTATATGCACATTTTGCCATGGCTTCCATGTGGGAAAGACTACTAGAATGCTTAAAAAAAGAATTTATGAACACATACATGAAATAGAGAAAAAGAAAACTACTACTGCATTCTTTAAGCACTCTTTAACGTGCACAAATATGTCTTTAAAATTTTTCGTCCTGGAACGGGTCACTATTGACCCTAGGGGAGGTGACTGGGAAAGTTATTTAGAAACTAGAGAGCTAACCTGGCAACTAAAATTGGACGCCTCAAAAAATCCAGGAATGAATGATAGTATTAGTATTAATAGCATATTGAAAGTGAAAAGGAATAAATTATAGGTAGTTTGTTTTTAGCCTGTATTTTGTGTTCATTTTACAAACTTTAATTAATATCTATATCAAATACACTATGAAGGTTTTTTTAAACAAATAAGAGAATTATTTATTAATTTATTTGTGCATATATGAATTACACATGAATTTAACTTTATGCATGAATAAATTAAATAGATAATAATATAATGCACATAGAAATATTCATGATGTATTTGTCTTGAATTCTAGTGGTCTATTTATAAAATAACAGTAATGTTTTTAACCTAAGAAACTATTTTTAAAGATAATGTGTTTTTAATTGTATAAACAAAAGTGCATTTAAATATTGTTTAATGTATTAATTATTATTATTTTGTATTACATATTTATTTAATAGTAACAAATGAATTTTACAACATACAGCAATACAAGGAATATCAAAGTAAATTTGTAGTATGCAAGATTCACATAGTGAAAAAATTCTACTGGACAAGTTCATTAGAATTTAAAAAGAGTACCACAGCACTATAACACTTTAAGAGTTGATTACAATTAAACTTTAATTGCCAAATTGGCCTATTAACCTGTGTATTTAAGCAGTATGGCCACATTCGTATTTTAATCTTGAAAAAGCCTGGAATTGTCCAGGCGAAAGCGCTTGGTTTGCATTGGAGTGTTCTTATCGTTATCGTGTTGGTGAATAAAAGATTTTAGTGGATCTACTTGGTTTTGGCATTCATTTACAACTTCAAAAGAAGATTTTTTGCCTTCATTTACACTTGTTATTTGTATCAGAAGACTTTGGCAGACGCAATTGTTTCGGAAACGAATGCTGCTTTCTGAAACGCTATTTTTGGTTCAGGTTTGGTGTGTCTTCCTTGTTTTCAAGTTTATTTGACTGTCTCCGCTTCGTTTGTTTTGTACCCAGAAGAAGCAAGTGCATGATAAACACTAAAAACAAATTATCCTGATGGAATCACAGCATAAATAAGCTTTATAATAAGAGGAAGAAAGTTATAGCCAAGAATAAGAAGGGCAGCACCCAGCAGAAGTGAAATTCAAATATTAAATTAAACAAACAACTTAAGACCCTAATTAAAACTAGCAAGGTTAAATTAGAAAAAAACAAATAGCCACCCAGGCCAAGGACAGCCACGTGGCCTTCTTTAGCTATATCCCTAGTCTCAAGGGCAATACACAACAGTGTGTTGAGCTGATTGTAAGTGGCACCACTTATTCTAAAACTGTGGATATAGCAAACCTACTGGCTGATAAGTTCAGCTTCAACTACACCCCCATCTCTCCCCTGATAATCTCTCAAGAAATATTAAAAACCCATACACCCCCAGCTGTCATGCAAGACCAAGTCCTGGAGGTTCTCTCAAAGGACAAAAATATGGCATCTATGTGCCCTGACAGCATGCCAGGATGCATCCTGAACAGCAAGAAGCATGATATTTCTATGTCCCTAACAACACTGTTCAACCTCATCCTCTTGGCTTTGTGCCAAGTGAATGGAGGTTAGCAACTGTCATATACTGCAATCAGGCAATTATTGACTTGTAAGTCTGATCAGCATCATATATAATGCCAAGAAATGACTTATCATGGAACTAATCCATAAAAACACAGGAGACCTCCAAACACTGGATACATACCAGTTTGATTTCTTCAACGGCAGGTTGTACCTATTCAACTTAGTGGAGTTTTTCAAAAAAATTATAAAAACAATAGATTAATAAAAGACAGTACACATTACCTACCTTGACCTGGCCAAAAGCTTTGACATAATACTCTGCTCAGGCATTGTTGAAAATTTTGCTAAAGTAAAATTAAATCCCTACATCACCTGCTAGATTGCAAATTGACTCTCAGATAGGACACAGGAAGTTAGGAGAGGGGAAGCCACTTCCACAAAAAGGCCAGTCACTACTGGGGTCACACAGAACTCTGTGATGGAACCACTCCTATTTGGCATCTATTTCTCGAAAGTGAAAGCAAACATCAAGGGTCTATGATTAATCATGTTGTGGATGACTGCAAGCTTGAAGCAGTCGTTGACTCCGCAATCCTAGAGGAGGACTTCTATCACACAAATAACTGGTGGCTGAGTCATGGATTAAAGGCAAATGTCAAAACATGCATTATTGTGTTCTTTTTAAAATGAACTGCCCCAGAGACCATATCACATTGATAATATCCCTCTAAGAGTAGAATCGGCAGTAAGGGATTTGAGAAGTTATGCAGACAGTGATCAAGCATTCTACCAACACATCTCCAAGGTTGTAAGGCAGTCCTACATTGTATGCAGCTTATAACTGGAAAGACAGCTTCTAGGCAGAGAAATGTCATCTTCCTACTTTATCCAGCCGTCATTAGGTCCGCCATTGAGTACAATGTCCCCTTTGGCATGCACCTCTCCAGACATTTGCAACAACTACAGTGACCACAGGGGGTTCTGACAAAAACAATATGGAGACTAAAGCACAAATCCTTTATGGACTGCCTCAAAACTCTGTCACTATACTCAGTCTCATACGGATTACTAAAAAGTATTCTATGCCTGGCTTATAAGGCATTCTCAGACCCAGTATGTATGGACTTGCTTCACATCTACAAGTCTAATGGTACTAGAAACACCTAGTTCAGGGACGTAAACCCTTCTGCAACATAAATACAACAGTTTGGAGTGAAAGGTTGTCTTTAATCTTTTGTATATTCAGTGGCACAGCAAAAGTGTAACATCAGAGTAGCAAAATGTTCTGTAATACAAATCATAGGTCAGAATTTTTTTATTTGTTTATCCTTTACTGACCAGGTTAGGCCCACTAGGTTACTGAACAGTGTTCAAGGGACACCTGGTATGTATACTATGGGTAAAACACTTTGCCCTCCTGCACTTATTTTTTGTGCAGCTGGTAATACACTGAGCAGATAAAGCTCCATGCACTACAAAGAAATGTTGTAGGAGCTGTGAGAAACTAAATAATTTAGCAAAAAAAAAAAAACCTACAAACTAAAATCTATTAGAATGAATTGAATGACTGGTAAAGATAAGAAAAAAATTAAACAAATGCATAAAACAAAAATAAACATTTTACACATTAGCAGCCAAAAGCCAGATAGAAGAAACTCATATACCCGTTTCTGCTGATATTCTAGCTGTCTAAAATAAACAATATGTAGGCAGCATTGCCAACTGTCTATGTAAGATAAACTTGCAAACACACTTTCATTTGTTGCATATTATTCAGCTTTGTATACAAGGGTTTTTCACACAAAAAAAAATGATGAAAAAAGTTCATAGTTGTGTGCTTTTAATGCACTCTATGACAGTAGTTTCCACTATAAGTGGATGAAAACAAATGCACAGAAGATTGGAATCCTGGGACATTTGCCAACATCATCTTGCCAAAAAATACTTTTTAAAGTGGTTTTTGCCAGGTGGGCATGCCCCTCTGCCTTTCCATACCTCTGAACTTATATATACAACCTCCAAGGCTGCACTTACTAGAAGAAGAGGGCAAATCTCCTCAGAAGTGAAATCATGTCTTGCACAACTCGGTGATCGTGATTTCCTTTGGAAGAAGTATGATTGTCAGTAATTTGAAGCTCAGGCAGTCTAAGATTGAGAGATCAAGAATCATCTACCAGTAGGATAACCATATGGCAGATAAGGAATTCTAAAACAGCCCTGTGATTCATCCACCAGTAGGATAACCATATGGCAGATTAGGAATTCTAAAACAGCCCTGTGATTCATCCACCAGTAGGATAACCATATGGCAGATGAGGAATTCTAAAACAGCCCTGTGATTCATCCACCAGTAGGATAACCATATGGCAGATGAACATACCTCTCAACCTGGAAACTTCAAAAATCTGGACAAGGCGCATGAAAAATAGGTACAAATCTGTACGCTGATTAACATAAAATTTGCATGCATAATTATGTAACCCCGCCCACACCAACTGCATTGTAGGATACCAACTTTCAGGTGCAAACTGAAGAACAAAAGCGAAATATGGCCCCAGAGTCCCCCTGTAGCCATTCCAATGTCCCATTATCTGGCTATTAAGCCCCCTTTACCATAAACACTAATATGCATATTGCTTTACTTCTACAATGCTTTGAATTGTATTTTACATTTTATAGCACAAACAAACACTAACAGACATCTGCTAAACAAAGCAATACAGTTTCACACTGAAAATAGACTTAGCATCAAAACTTCTCTGCCCTTGAAACTCTCATTCATTGAAACAGCATTGAAACCCACATCCAAAGAAAAATGCATCATCTGGCCAGTGGCGGATAAAGATTACTTTTGGGTTGTTTTCAAATCATAGGCCCCCTGCACGTGACAGAAACATACATGTGTTCTTTGATACACCTTCCTGACTTTATAAAATTATATTACTTGTATAATACAACACACTTGTTAGAGCGCGTTCTAAATTTATTGTTTGAACATTTTTCCATTAAGCAATGAAACAAAATGCATGAACCAGTAATGAAAAAAACTACCCAGTTAAGAACTTTTGCATCATAAAAGTCTACTCAAACATCTTCAATCCACCAGTATCAGTAAATATGCACAATCTCTGCAGAAGTAAAAGTCATCTAAATAATTCCACATTAAAAAGATCTGTAACTAATGAAGAGGTTGTTGCTAGCAAACAACTTTTTATTTAATTGTTTTATCTACAAAAAAAATACCTCTTGCTCTTGAGGAATAAATTACCTATGTTACATATAAAAAAATGATAAGTTAGTAATATTGCAATAGGGAATGGAGTGACATAATTTTCACAGCTGTGCTGACTTACCTCATAGCAACAGTACATACATCAATCATTTGAAAAATGATTGCACCTAACCTATCATCCAGATATTACTCATTTAAGCTGAAGTGTCTTCACACTGTGCAATTGCATTCAGTATAGCAAAGTGCAACAAATGCAGCAAACTACTGATATGCTTTTTTTATCTTACTGCTAAGTGCTAACAAAGAAAGTCAACCTTGGGACAAACTGTTCTGGGCCTGTGTGGATATATACTTACTCAATGAAACCAACTCAGTCTTGCAAATTGCAAAGCAGACACAAAGATGCATTATACTTCCAGACCCAGGCTAAGAACTGTGTAATTCACACCTTTGCAACCCCTTTGCAATATGTGGTCTCTAATATGCAGCCCCAAGCTCTTTAAGTTAAACAAAACAATATATCTGAAAACCAGTGTCTTAAAAGGCAGCTTTTAATGGCATTCCATTTTAATGAAAGTATATCTCTTCCTCAGCTGAAATGTACTCAAGCACAGTTTCTCTGTAACGTGTTTTAAATAAACTTTATGTAAACTGGGTGTTTCAGAAATAACATTCAAGTACATTTGCTTTCATTGTCAATAAGATAATCAATCACGTTACTCAGCCTGGTCAGCCATGATGATAATTTTAAAAGCCATGTGTGGATCTATACAAACTCTTTACAGAAATCAGTAGACGCTGACAATGTATTCATTTACTGACATTATAAAGTGTATGGGGGAGATGAGGTTTAAGAGTAAGACTTTTACAAAGAAAATGCTGTAGAAAGTTTTTTTTTTGTGTGTGCAAGTAATTTATTGATTTACAAAGGTCTGCACAAAAATGTGACATTACTTTTCAAGTTACAGAAGCATTAGGAGTTGCCCTTTAATGTGTATTAGCCACTATAAATATTGCAAACTTTGTTTAAATTGTCTGTTCTTGCATGCGCATAACACAAAGAAATCCATGACCCTTTTAGGGAAGTGCTCTCAGATAAAAGCTTCAACGAGATGGGGAAAAACTTCAAAGTTCTATAGAAAATGCATATGCCATGCCAACTAAAGTGGAGTGGATACAAAGCTCAAGCACTACATTTGCAAACTAAACCAACAACTTTCTACTGCAGACAAAGACATCTGGACTTCAGAAAAGTAGATACTCACTCACTAACAAAAAGTAAGCCCAATAACTCCGTAGCTTAATGGTTCACGTCACAAACTGCTACTGGATGTGATTAACTGCAACTGCGAGCTGCTTTCAGATTAATATACATAGGGTAGGGAATATATATGACTGCGAGCTGCACTGCACATGTATGCTACATTCAAATAACTTAGTCTTAGAGGCTAAAGCATGGAGGAAATTGTCATCTGCTTAGAACAACAGCCCGCGCGTGCACACACAAACACACACACTTCAAGCAGTCCGAATAGCTCTGCAGACAGTATATGCTATATACTCGCGCCTCAAAAGCTATCCTCTGCTGCAGCCATTCACAAATACCTCAAATCTGCACACTTCACGCAGTCCGACTCAGAATAGCTCTGCAACCGTAACCATTCACAAATACCTCAAAAAGCTCTGCAGTATCCACTATCCATGCTCCAATTCAACCAGCACGGTTGCTCTGCAGTACCCCAGCCAGCATTCAAAAACCAGTCCCAAGTTCCCGCTCGCATAATGTTTCCAATTCCAAACCATATCATTACTTTAGCAGCCATTTAAACGTTCTTCCCGGGCAGAATACGTGAGCCCTTGAGCTCAATTCCGACAGGCTGATGGAGCTGATGTCATCTCGCACACGATGACATCAGCTGAAAAGCGGTGGGGGGGGGATTTAAAAAAAAAAGCTCTGAAAAAATCAGAAATTAATGGGTGCCACTCAGGAATCGTGGCACCCCATTTTTGGACCCCAAAACTTGGTAAAAACCAAGTAATTCTGAACGGTTGAGAGGTCTGCAGATGAGAAATTCTAAAACAGTCCTGTGATTCATCCACCAGTAGGATAACCATATCTCAGATGAGGAATTCTAAAACAGCCCTGTGATTCATTCACCAGTAGGATAACCATATGGCAGATGAGGAATTCTAAAACAGCCCTGTAATTCATCCACCAGTAGGATAACCATATGGCAGATGAGGAATTCTAAAACAGCCCTGTGATTCGTCCACCAGTAGGATAACCATATGGCATATGAGGAATTCTAAAACAGCCCTGTGATTCATCCATCAGTAGGATAACCATATGGCAGATAAGGAGTTCTAAAAAAGCCCTGTGATTCATTCACCAGTAGGATAACCATATGGCAGATAAGGAATTCTAAAACAACCCTGTGATTCATCCACCAGTAGGATAACCATATGGCAGATAAGGAATTCTAAAACAGCCCTGTGATTCATCCACCAGTAGGATAACCATATGGCAGATAAGGAATTCTAAAACAGCCCTGTGATTCATCCACCAGTAGGATAACCATATGGCAGATAAGGAATTCTAAAACAGCCCTGTGATTCATCCACCAGTAGGATAACCATATGGCAGATAAGGAATTCTAAAACAGCCCGGTGATTCATCCACCAGTAGGATAACCATATGGCAGATAAGGAATTCTAAAACAGCCCTGTGATTCATCCACCAGTAGGATAACCATATGGCAGATAAGGAATTTTAAAACAGCCCGGTGATTCATCCACCAGTAGGATAACCATATGGCAAATAAGGAATTCTAAAACAGCCCTGTGATATAGATTCTGTACCTGAAATAATTCAAGTAACTATGACAGAAACAGAAGGCCTTTTGATACAAGGTATTACTACTATACATAAGCACAATAAACCTATAAAAAAGTATAGTTCTGAGTTAGGAAAAAAAATCAAGACTGCAAGAAAAAAATGCAAAACAAACATACAAAAAGTAAAATGTCTTGCTTAATAAGTAGTGAGCTGAAACTAGATCAAATATAGCTGGAACATATTCATAAAATTCCTTTGCCCAAATGTATAAAAACACAATGATCGTTGAGTATTGTTGGGTAAAGGTGTCTATTTGAGCAAGTTTATTTCAAGTCATGCCGCATCTTACTTATAATGACAAACTGCAATGATATGTGATGGCATTAGTAGCAAAGATATGTATAAATTTTAATGCCCTTAAGCAGACGATAATACAAATAATTGTTAAGAAATTATATGAAATGAATAAAAAAGCTGCATCTATGGATGCTTCAAAACAAGGTTGGCAGCAGTACTGCTGCATTATAAGATCAGTGTCCACTGGCATTTGGCAATAAGCAATGAGTGAGCAACACAGGACAGCATGGTGTCTTACTGCTATGATCTCTGCCTCAAAGCTTGGGGGTTGGGGGTTCATTCTTGACTTGCACTCACTGTCTGGATGGTCTACTCAGGTGTGGATTTTCTGCACATCTCTCAGAGATATGCAGATTAGCTGGTTATATTGAAGTACCATATGTATATACCCTTGTGGGTAAATAGTCCATATCTATTTTGTATTTACCATTGCCATTGTAGTGCAGATTTTGGATGAAAAGTGTCTACTTATCCTGCTGACAAATGTTAAATAAATAAATAAATAAATAAAATATCAAATATAAACAAAGAATATAAATACTTGCAGTTGTTTTTGGTCTAAAGTGATTTTAGTGGTTTGTCTATGTGTGTTTTAGGTTATAGCATATGCAGACCATAAAACCTAGGAACCACACTGAGAAAACTACAATTAATCCATGAGGAGGTCACACCCTTTTTGTCCATTAAAAATTGATGAAAAGAGTTCAAAGCTGTGCACTTTAATACACTATATGGTAAATATGACTAAAAAAGAATTCTTGCCCACAGTAAATAAACTTCTTCACTCCAGTCAAACCTTACGCCTCCAAACCTAAACCAACAACCCCTAAATATACTGACAACATTGCTACTCAATTCAACATCACTTTATTCAAATGCTTCTCTCAGTAGTTAACAATACTTCCTCACCAGACCACACTGATACTAGACAAGGCTAGAATGAAACAATAACTTTCCCTTTCCAACCCATAAGCACTTCAGCAATTGAAAGACATCACAAACATCTAGAGCCAACCACATTAGAGATAGATAATCTATAAGTTACTTCATCAAAATAGCAAGAGGACCTTCAGCCTATCTTGTTTCTAGCCTAATAAACTGTTTCATCCAAGAACAATAAGTGCCTACCTTCTTGGGGGAAAATATTGTACATCTCCTTAATGGGGGAAACTTCACCAAATGCTCTCAAAACTATCTACATCTATCAAAAATTCCAAGAAAATCATTCATACACAACTCATCAAACATTCATGGATAATAATCACCTCTCCACAATACAACACAGCTTTAGAGCTAACCATGCTACAAAACCTGCTCCTCTACATCACACAGATACTACTAACTCCAGTAGGAATGCTGATGTCCTAGTCTTTTTCTCTTTTTCTTGACCTACCTACAGCTTTCAACACCATCTCTCATCCCAAATCTCCAAATGCCATCCTTCCTATGGCTTTTCAGAACCTCCATATGTTGGATTCATCATTATTTCTCTAACAGGCAATAAGCTGTAAAATGGCAGGACACTGTTTCACCCTTACTATCAATCTCCATGGGGGCATCACAAGCCTCTATTCTTGGTCCTCTCATTTTTAATATATTTATAAAAAAGCTCAATACATCATGTCAACATGGAGCCATAAAGCAGTATGCAAGCAATGCTAATATCTGCTGAGCACCAGAAAGTTCAGGTTCAGAATCTTCTGAATCTGGTGATGGAATGCTAGCGAATTCTTCTGTACAGAGGACTCCCAACAGATCACCCAACCGTCTTTCACATGTAATGAATTTGGTTAAATACGTACAAACTCCACTTAAACTATAAAAAGTAAACCAATGTTAGTTACACCCAAGCATCTCACTACTTAGAAGATCACCTTTAGCATTACTTCAGTTAACAATACAAATATTGAAGTGGTAGCTAATACAAAACTACCTGGAATTATAGATGATAATCTCAGATTATACAAAACAAGTTATTTTAAAAAAATCACCAAAAGATAGGTCTCCTATACAGGTCTAAGTCATATCTCACAGTAAATGCTAAGAAAAAATAAATAAAAAGAGATTTTTGATTCAACATGCACTGCTGCTGTGGTACCAATGATCTTTAAATACACATTCAAGTACAAGCCTGTGTGAATTTAAAACTTATAGACAGTTGCAAGGGATGTAATAGGGGTCTAATGGCTTCCAAGTTTCTTAGGATCTCATCTTGATCTTTCATTAAAAACATATAAACAATGTTCTCTTGCCCCAGTTTTCTTAATTTTGGGTGGTGATAGAAACAGAAGGTTACTTTTTTACCATAGGCTACACTATTATTTCTGTTTTTAGAACAAAAAGAAATATAAACAATGACTGCAGATGTTCCGGTTGAAGACATATTCTCTGTAGTACTTTAGAGCACATGGTAAATGTGAGGTGATGAAATGAAAAAGTGAATGCTTAAAGACTGCCACAAGACCATTATAAATACTGCAGAAGATAGAGGTGACATATGAAACACCAGGTGTTATGCCACCCCTAACAAGTAGTTTACAGTTTGTAGCTAGTAATGTATTGGAACAGAGTATCAATCAATGCCACCCCTTACAAGTAGTTTACAGTTTGTAGCTTGTAATATATTGGAACAGAGTAGCAATCACCCATTTCTACAATAGCTACAGCATTCATCTCTTTTAATGGATTTATTTTATCTGAAAAATAACAAAGCAATCCTTTTTTGAAGTTGAATAGGCAGCAACCTTCTGCAACTGTATGGAAGTCCAACCATTCTGACACTGTGGCACCCAAAAGTTCAGGTTCAGAATCCTCTCAATCTGGTGATGGAGTGCCAGTGAATTCTTCAGTACAGAGGAACTTGTCTTTTCATTCAGCAGACAAAAACACCAAGAGAAAAATTATCCAAACTAAAGAGTACCTGAAGATTCTCATTTTGGACCCTTAATTTTAAGGGTCTATATCAGTTTTGCGAAAATCCATTACAGTGAATACCAAAAGATCAACACGTATTAATCGAACTGTGAATACACCGAATGCACTAAAACCACGAAATTTAAAACATCGAATGGTCATAGTCGGCCACTCCCAGCACCCGCTACATACTACCTACCCAAGCAAAATAAATAAACCACATGCAAACACTAACCAAACCCTACTCCTAACCCTAAAGTAAAGCACCAAAACCCAACTTCTAACACTACACTAACCCCCACATACACAACTATCTATGCACTATCCTTAACCCCTCCCTAACCCTAAGGTCCATAACTACCGCACACTTCCCCTACGGAGATATACCCTAACAAAATAAATAATACACATAAATACATTTAACAAAACCTTACTTCTAACACTACACTAAATCTTACATACATTACCTATCTATACACTTACCTTAACCTGCACCCTACCCTAAGGTCCACACCTATCGCACACTTACCTTATGGAGCTATACCGCAGACGGGCCAACCAAAACACTTCGACATTTCAGATTTCGCTGTTTTGGACATTCAGCATTTATGTAGTTCGCGCAATACGTGTCGATCATTTCATATTCATGGAAATGGCATTTCAATTTTCTGATAGGGACCCAATTTTAAAGGGTCTATATTAGCAAGTCGACAGGGCAAAACAGCAAATGCCCTAACGTCGACACATATTAAACAAAATGTCAATATCTCAAATGGCCAGAACAGTGATTTTTTTCCCAGGGGAAAAAAAAATCGCTGGGCCAACGACAAAAAACAAACCGATGGATAAAATAATGTGGGGGCCTATGCCTCCCCATACCCATATACCAACTCTGAGATCCCACTACAGTGGAGGAAATGTCAAATTCCCGACAATGGCCCAGCAATTTTTTTCCCTAGGGAAAAAAAAAATCACTGTTCTGGCCATTCTAGATTTAGGCATTTGCTGTTCTGCCCTGTCGACATGCTAATATAGACCCAATTTTAAATAAAGAGTTTTCTGCATGAAAAAATGCTGTTTTACTTGTTAAAGTACAATGGTTTAGGAATTGGCTGATGAAAAAACAGAATTTCTGCTCCAAGACCTGGACACTGAGGTAAAAAAAAAGGTTCTTGTGGATCTACCCATCTGCTTAGATACTAAATGATGCTATGGATTTTGGTTTTGCTTTATTTTTAATTCAGTATAGAAAAATGTATATTTTGTAGAGATAGTTTGTTTAACATGCATTACATAGGTATATATTGGCTGGGATTCATAGAGGGTTAGTGTATTATGCTGCACAAATTTGTACAAATAGTTTAACATGAAATGCATGGGCGACTCAAAGACACAGACAGTACAACTATGCATAAGTCAAAATAGTGTGCCATACAGCACATGCAAACGACTGTATAATAACATGGAAATGAGGGATTCTGTTCAAATGAGTCAAATGGATTATGCAAATGAGGGGAACTAAAATGGAGGTACAATTCAGAGGCATATACAATGCTGTAATGTCTGCAGATTGACATCAGTTTTGAATGCCATGATTCACAGTGTACAATAAGGCTGATGCTAGGAGTAGCAGTAGACTATGACAAGAGCTATCACCAAAGTCACTGCTCAGAATTATGCATATTAAAGCCCTCTATGCCACCAGAAGAGGCACATATAGCATTTCATATCTCACCACCTCACAGGCCAACAACAGGCTGTGGACCATTTTTGAGTAGATACAGGTACTGCAAAGAACATAGTCGAATGATGTTGCCCATAAGTGGTATTGAGCAGGGTGAGAGATGTGCCTATTCCTGTAGATCCAAAGGTATTTGTACCTTTACCCATCTTAATTATGGGGGCCTTCCACTGACTAACAGAAGTTACATTAAGCATATCACAGATTTCAACCATAGAATTCCTAAATCACTTCTTTAATGTAATGCTACAATCTATGGAAGCACACATATGATTCCGGAGGACAGCTGAGATGTGAACCAACACCATGTATACCTTTTATAACATAGCTTACTTCCCTGAGGTCCTGTTAGCCATAGATTTCACACATGTTGGTATCAAGCACCCATCTGTTTATGAAGGCCAGTGATACATAAACAGAAAGGGTTTCAGCTCCTTGAACTCTCATGTGATCTGCAATGCTTAGTGCATTATTTATAATGAGTCCATGTGCCAAATGGGCAGTTCACATTACTCATAGATTTCAAACATGTCCAACATATACCAAAAGATTCTAAGAGTAGACTTCTTACAGGGTTACCTGTTTGTTAGGGACACACCAACATGCTAGATAGGCTTATGCCACATATAATGTATTTTGTATTACAGCTTATGGCAGATATGCACTAGTACACTGGTTGATGATCCCAATATACAACTCTTGGACCATAGAGGAAATGACCTGTAATAGCTCATGCAGTAATGTATAACATAGAAAAGCATGCATCTGCATTACTGAAGAGCTGCCCCAACACTTTATATCATGTAAACATCATGCTAACATGGGCCGGCAGGCATCACTGGCTTTCATTATCTTATATTTTTAGCACTACTGATATGATTTCATCTATGTACATGCTATCATTATTCCATTTTCTCAAATGGGATGTTGTTCCCACTCATTGAATTTAGATAAGAATAACTTGGTGTTATGAAGGCACAGGCTAGGAGCTTTGGGTGTCTTTCTAAACCCCTCCCACAGTTTTTTTAATGAGGTTTTGCACATGCTCATTTGTAATCAGAACTGGTATCAGTGGCCTGTACTGGGAAGAGGAAGGACATGAATAATGTCACAGCAATATGCCTCTGACAACTAATGGCTAAGGTTATGTGAGACTGAAATCCAAAAAAAGCGGTGCAATGGTGCAAAAAGAAGAACAAATAAACCACTTTTGCGGCCTCTCCAGTTGTTGCAGGTGTCCAGTGAGGTCATGTCAAATGGGGCATTGTACTCGATGATTGGCCTATTGAGGGAAGAGTAGAGGGAGACAATAACCTCTTTCTTCCTGGATGCAAAACCCTTAGTAATGAGATGTGCCACATAGAAGGACTTTCTGACCACAGTGGCAATGTTGTGCTCAAAACAGAGGTTGCTGTCAACCTGTGTTCCCAGATCTCTTATAACGCCTTCTGTGTTCAGTGGACTACCATCAATGTGGTAATTCAAGGGAACCTGTTTTTTCCCAAAGGGGATGAAGTCACATTTTTGGCACTGAGCTTAAGGCCATGGTTCTGACACCAGTCGTTGGTCTCATTGAAGCCTTTTTGTAGGATGTCAGCATCACTTGTGGAGTTAATAACAGCTCCCAACTTGCAATCATCTGCGAACTTTCTCAGCCAGAGTCCCTTCATGTTAGCCTGGACTTCAGAGAAGTAGATACCAAACAGGAGAGGACCCAGGGCCGAACCCTGTGGGACTCCACTCATGACTGGTCGGCAGTCTGATTTGGCGTCAGCTACTTTCACACTGTGGGTTCTATCTGTGAGCCAGTTTGCAACCCACCTAGTGATATAGGGGGTGATGCCTAGCTTAGTGAGTTTTTCTATGATTCCTAAGTGGGGAATGGTATCAAAGACCTTGGCCAGATCAAGGTAGGCTGTATGAACCACCTTACCTTCATCCACAGCTCTGGTGACTGACTCAAAGAAGTCAACCAAGTTGAGCAGGCATGATCTACTCTTCACAAAACCAACCTGTGTAGGATCCAGAGTTTGGAGATTCCCTATATCCTTGTTTATTAGGTCCATGATGATGTGTTCCATAGCTTTACATATCAGACTCGTCAGGCTAATGGGGCAATAGTTCCCGGGGTCTGCAGTCACTCCTCCTTTGTGGACAGAGCTGACTGTAGCAGTGCACCATTCGGTGGGTACAAAGCCTGAGGTGAGGATGTGATTGAACAGGGCACACAGGTGAGGCGCCAGCTCACTCTGTAGTTCATGTAGAACACAGCCAGGGATACTGTCAGGTCCCATAGAAGCTGTATTCTTGGTCTTGGATAGTGCTGTTTTAACCTGTGCAGAAGTAATACTGCAGTCTACTGGTATTGTGATTGGTCCTTTTGGGGGGGGGGGGTAAAGTTGGCACTGAATTTGTTCACCAGTATATTTGCAATATCTGTTGGCTCGGTATAGGAGATACCATTGTGCAGTAGCTCAGAGCAAATCTGGATATTGCCATGGAGATTCTTTACATAACTATAGAAGGCCTTGTGGATGTCTTTACTATCTGCTGCAATTCTGTTTTCATAGCTAGCTTTAGAGGATTTGTTGAGGGATCTCAACCCTTTGCTGAAGCCGATAAGGGAGTCTTTCCAGTCTTGGGACTTCACCTTATTCCGCATCCATTTCCTCCTTCTGTTGTAGAGTTTTTTTATTGCAGGGGACTATCAGATTGGCTTGCTTTTTTTTGAGGAGAGAGTCTTAGTTCTATTGGGTATGGTGAGATCCATGCATTTGTGTACATATTTGTACAGTGCATTGTTGTATGATATGGCGGTCATGTAACTATTCTCCATTTGCATGGGTGGCGTGAAGTTAGCCACCTCTGTTTTTAGGAGCCCAAAGTTAGCTTTGGAGAAGTTTTTCATGGTGGTTACCTTTGTTGTGGGGTGGGAGGGATGTGGATTTCCAAGGTGATTAGCTTGTGATCGGATCTAACCAGGGAGGAGTTGACTATTGGTGTGGAGCAATGGTCGCCCATGTTAGTAAATACCAGGTCAAGGATGTTGCTACCTGTAGTGGGGGTAAGAATGAGTTGGTCCAGGGCATTGGAATTAATGAATTCCAGAAAGCGTTGGGCAAGTGTATTGGTACATAGGTAGTTTTCACAGTTAATGGAGGTGTAGTTGAAGTCACCCAGTATGAGAGTGTTAGGTTGGACCTTAATATTTTCCAGGGTGCTTAGGAATGTGGAGTGTGAATCTTGAGAGATGTTTGGGGACCTATAGCAGGCTACGACCTGAATCACCGTCTTACCCAGTGTTAGCTGTACCTGAAGTATCTCAGAAGCATTATGTTGGGCTACTGGTCTGAAGGTGTGCGCATCCTTTATGAATATGGAGACACCACCGCCTCTGGAGCTTTGGTCCAAGTTCTGGGGCTGAAAGGTGTGGAATGAGTTGTAGCCTGGTAGTGCAGGTGTGCTTTCTGCTGCCTTGAACCAGGTCTCATAGCTCTCAACCTTCCATCTCCAAAATGAGGAACACTAGCCCTCATAATGTGGGACAAATGGGCAAAATGTGGAACATATACTAATGGCTTACTAACAACTTCAACTAGGAAAGCCATTAGATGGTTAAAATATGCTCATTGTACTTATAAAGGCTGTCTTTTAATGAATTAATATGATTCATTTCTATTTACTATGGATTTCACTTAAGAAAATTCCTAACACTGAATGTGTGACAGAGTCTTTCAATGTGGAACATTGAGGAACTTTGAGGAACATGAACTTTTTAAGACCCCAAATAAGGTACGTTCCTCATAATGAGGTACACTTGAGAGGTATGCCAGGTCTCTGTTACAGCACAAATGTTGATGTTCTCCATTTTAAGGAGTACTTCGAGCGAATGCATTTTGAGATTTAGACTTCTAGCATTGAGTAGCATTACCCTCAAATTGCATTAAAAAACAGGGAGATGCATTTGTAAAGGCTACCATGATGTGTATACCTCATGGTATCCCTTTTGTATTTAGACACAGCCCTAACATGGTGCTTTTGCACAAAGACATACAGCAGAATGTTAGGCTGCTTCTGCCACAGTGCTACCTGCTAACAAGGTATATGCTAATTCGCTATTTCCTCTCTCCACTAGAACTGTCTAAGGGAAGCATCTTTGTGTCAGCATGGCTGTTCCTTGCTTATTACAGTTGACAACACAACGAAAATGCTCCGTTTATCCATCATGGTAGTGGTAAGTACTCAGGAATTTAGAGGAAAGGCAGGGTTAGGTTGGGTTAGGAGGTGCATGCATGAGTGCATGCAAGAGGCTACATGAATGAGTAAAGGTGAGTGGAACTGAGAGTGTCGGTCTGCTAGGAGGTAGCAGTAGGGGAGATTAGGGGTTATGTTGTGTGTGTGTGTGTGTGTGTGTGTGTGTGTGTGTTGGGAGGCTGTCATACTTCCTCATATATCTATACTAATGAGCAGAGTTTGCAACATTGGGTTGGGGGAACCACTAGTCAACAAGGATAATTTTTAAAAGTTATACTTCAGTGGCACATACAACAGGGATTGAGGGGTAGGGGATTCTTATTTCCATGCCTTAACAGCACTTCAACAAAATGGGAATGGAGCAAACCTCTAGACAACAGGGGTAATTCTTCTTTCTATGCCTTAAGGGCATAGATCTGTTTATGAATAGATTAATAACATATAAGCAATACAACTTTCTACTTGTAAATGAGTCTACCATACTTGTGATGCATGTGCTTCCCAAAAATTCTTAAAAATGTATTGAGTCCACCCATGTGCTTTATTATTTCAGGGCAACATTGGCTGATTAAGCCTTTATCTGCCTTTGTAGAAGATAAACTTAAGCCAGTTTTAGTTAAGGCTCCAGTGGTCCTGAAAGACACTGAACACTTTTTTAATTCTTTATTTGACTGTGTTAATATGGTGATATCTCTAATTGCATATATAGTAACCATGGATGTACAAACACTATTGACTGTTATCCTTAATACGGAAGGTGTTACAATTAATATTAGAGAATAATATTTTTGTATTTGAACATGAGTACTGTATTCAAAAAATGGGGTTGCAATCAGTACTATTTGCGCAGACAGCTATGCTAATTTAGTGATGGGGCAATAGGAGCAAGATCATATTTTAAATCCACATGCATATACTCTCCATATTAAATTTTATGGTAGGGTTGTGGATGGCATCTTTTAGTTTGGGAATGTTCAAGGGTTACTTTACAGAACTTTATGCAATACTTAGAAAATAGGACCACGTTTATAAGATATATGGTTAACTGATCATCTGAGAGTATTGAGTTTCTTTATGTATGTTTAACTAAATCTAGATGGTCAGCTCACCACTGCATTATTTAGTAAACCTTAATGGAACTATGGTCTCCTACATAGTAGTATTATGTGTCCTAAACATATATATATATATATATATATATATATATATATATATATCCTAATATCATAAAGGGACAAACGAAGAGGATGTCCAGGCTATACACAGATAATGGCAGTTTGAATATAGCTTTAAAAGGCCTGCACTAAGATTTAATCAATACAGGCTATTCTAAAATGAACACAATGACTCTTTCTGTGAGGTTCATTTGCTCCGGCAACAAGGAGCATCTCTATTTCTCTTCTTTCAGAAGAGAATCTAGAAAGCTTAAACATCCAATGAATAATTCAACCACATTAGTACTCACATATTCCAGCAACATCAGTTTGGTATGTGATGTAGTGAGAAAAAATTGGCCTATTCTCATGACTGATTGACTGATGACAATATCAGTGAGGCAGTGGGCCATAGACCCGATTTTATATTTATGAAGAATCTTTCCTTGAAGAAACAGCTTTGTTATGGACATATCAGTGTGGGAGGACCTAATAGGAATATTTTTTATAGACTGGGTACCTATCCTTGCCATTGACGTAAAGCTTGCAGCTTTATTTCTAAGAATAAATCGTTTACCCATTCAGTAGCAGGCAGGGTATTTACTCCAAGGTTTTATGCAGACTGTTGCAGTAGCAACTTAATATACCTTGCAGTTTGCCATAAATGCTTGACTTTTTAGGTTGGTAAGATGACTGGTCTTTTTAAGGAATGCATTTCACAGCATATTGGTGATATTTGCAGATGTAATACATGTAATGCATTATCCCAACATATTGTAGATAACAGGGATCGCTATTTTTGCAGATGTAATACATGTAAGGCGTTATCCCAACATATTGTAGATAACAGGGATCGCTATTTTTGCAGATGTAATACATGTAAGGCGTTATCCCAACATATTGTAGATATCAGGGATCGCTATTTTTGCAGATGTAATACATGTAAGGCGTTATCCCAACATATTGTAGATAACAGGGATCGCTATTCTTGCAGATGTAATACATGTAAGGAGTTATCCCAACATATTGTAGATAACAGGGATCGCTATTTTTGCAGATGTAATACATGTAAGGCGTTATCCCAACATATTGTAGCTAGCAGGGATCGCTATTTTTGCAGATGTAATACCTGTAAGGCGTTATCCCAACATATTGTAGCTAGCAGGGATCGCTATTTTTGCAGATGTAATACCTGTAAGGCGTTATCCCAACATATTGTAGCTAGCAGGGATCGCTATTTTTGCAGATGTAATACATGTAATGCGTTATCCCAACATATTGTAGATAACAGGGATCGCTATTTTTGCAGATGTAATACATGTAATGCATTATCCCAACATATTGTAGATAGCAGGGATCGCTATTTTTGCAGATGTAATACATGTAACGCGTTATCCCAACATATTGTAGATAGCAGGGATCGCTATTTTTGCAGATGTAATACATGTAAGGCGTTATCCCAACATATTGTAGATAGCAGGGATCGCTATTTTTGCAGATGTAATATATGTAAGGCGTTATCCCAACATATTGTAGATAGCAGGGATCACTATTTTTGCAGATGTAATACCTGTAAGGCGTTATCCCAACATATTGTAGATAGCAGGGATCATTATTTTTGCAGATGTAATACCTGTAAGGCGTTATCCCAACATATTGATGATAGCAGGGATCACTATTTTTGCAGATGTAATACCTGTAAGGCGTTATCCCAACATATTGTAGATAGCAGGGATCACTATTTTTGCAGATGTAATACCTGTAAGGCGTTATCCCAGCATATTGTAGATAGCAGGGATCACTATTTTTGCAGATGTAATACCTGTAAGGCGTTATCCCAACATATTGTAGATAGCAGGGATCACTATTTTTGCAGATGTAATACCTGTAAGGCGTTATCCCAACATACTGTAGATAGCAGGGATCACTATTTTTGCAGATGTAATACCTGTAAGGCGTTATCCCAACATATTGTAGATAGCAGGGATCACTATTTTTGCAGATGTAATACCTGTAAGGCGTTATCCCAACATATTGTAGATAGCAGGGATCACTATTTTGCAGATGTAATACCTGTAAGGCGTTATCCCAACATACTGTAGATAGCAGGGATCACTATTTTTGCAGATGTAATACCTGTAAGGCGTTATCCCAACATACTGTAGATAGCAGGGATAACTATTTTTGCAGATGTAATACCTGTAAGGCATTATCCCAACATACTGTAGATAGCAGGGATCACTATTTTTGCAGCTGTAATACCTGTAAGGCGTTATCCCAACATACTGTAGATAGCAGGGATCACTGTTTTTGCAGCTGTAATACCTGTAAGGCGTTATCCCAACATACTGTAGATAGCAGGGATCACTATTTTTGCAGCTGTAATACCTGTAAGGCGTTATCCCAACATACTGTAGATAGCAGTGATCACTATTTTTGCAGCTGTAATACCTGAAAGGCGTTATCCCAACATACTATAGATAGCAGGGATCACTATTTTTGCAGCTGTAATACCTGTAAGGCGTTATCCCAACATACTGTAGATAGCAGGGATCACTGTTTTTGCAGCTGTAATACCTGTAAGGCGTTATCCCAACATACTGTAGATAGCAGGGATCACTGTTTTTGCAGCTGTAATACCTGTAAGGCATTATCCCAACATACTGTAGATAGCAGGGATCACTGTTTTTGCAGCTGTAATACCTGTAAGGCGTTATCCCAACATACTGTAGATAGCAGGGATCACTATTTTTCAGATGTAATACCTGTAAGGCGTTATCCCAACATATTGTAGATAGCAGGGATCACTATTTTTGCAGATGTAATACCTGTAAGGTGTTATCCCAACATATTGTAGATAGCAGGGATCACTATTTTTGCAGATGTAATACCTGTAAGGCGTTATTCCAACATATTGTAGATAGCAGGGATCACTATTTTTGCAGATGTAATACCTGTAAGGCGTTATCCCAACATAATGTAGATAGCAGGGATCACTATTTTTGCAGATGTAATACCTGTAAGGCGTTATCCCAACATACTGTAGATAGCAGGGATCACTATTTTTGCAGATGTAATACCTGTAAGGCGTTATCCCAACATACTGTAGATAGCAGGGATCACTATTTTTGCAGCTGTAATACCTGTAAGGCGTTATCCCAACATACTGTAGATAGCAGGGATCACTGTTTTTGCAGCTGTAATACCTGTAAGGCGTTATCCCAACATACTGTAGATAGCAGGGATCACTATTTTTGCAGCTGTAATACCTGTAAGGCGTTATCCCAACATACTGTAGATAGCAGGGATCACTATTTTTGCAGCTGTAATACCTGTAAGGTGTTATCCCAACATACTGTAGATAGCAGGGATCACTATTTTTGCAGCTGTAATACCTAATACCTGTAAGGCGTTATCCCAACATACTGTAGATAGCAGGGATCACTATTTTGCAGCTGTAATACCTGTAAGGCGTTATCCCAACATACTGTAGATAGCAGGGATCACTATTTTTGCAGCTGTAATACCTGTAAGGCGTTATCCCAACATACTGTAGATAGCAGGGATCACTGTTTTTGCAGCTGTAATACCTGTAAGGCATTATCCCAACATACTGTAGATAGCAGGGATCACTATTTTTGCAGCTGTAATACCTGTAAGGCATTATCCCAACATACTGTAGATAGCAGGGATCACTGTTTTTGCAGATGTAATACCTGTAAGGCATTATCCCAACATACTGTAGATAGCAGGGATCACTATTTTTGCAGATGTAATACATGTAAGGCGTTATCCCAACATATTGTAGATAGCAGGGATCACTATTTTTGCAGATGTAATACCTGTAAGGCGTTATCCCAACATATTGTAGATAGCAGGGATCACTATTTTTGCAGATGTAATACCTGTAAGGCGTTATCCCAACATATTGTAGATAGCAGGGATCACTATTTTTGCAGATGTAATACCTGTAAGGTGTTATCCCAACATATTGTAGATAGCAGGGATCACTATTTTTGCAGATGTAATACCTGTAAGGCGTTATCCCAACATACTGTAGATAGCAGGGATCACTATTTTTGCAGATGTAATACCTGTAAGGCATTATCCCAACATACTGTAGATAGCAGGGATCACTATTTTTGCAGATGTAATACCTGTAAGGCGTTATCCCAACATACTGTAGATAGCAGGGATCACTATTTTTGCAGCTGTAATACCTGTAAGGCGTTATCCCAACATACTGTAGATAGCAGGGATCACTGTTTTTGCAGCTGTAATACCTGTAAGGCGTTATCCCAACATACTGTAGATAGCAGGGATCACTATTTTTGCAGCTGTAATACCTATAAGGCGTTATCCCAACATACTGTAGATAGCAGGGATCACTATTTTTGCAGCTGTAATACCTGTAAGGCGTTATCCCAACATACTGTAGATAGCAGGGATCACTATTTTTGCAGCTGTAATACCTGTAAGGCGTTATCCCAACATACTGTAGATAGCAGGGATCACTATTTTTGCAGCTGTAATACCTGTAAGGCGTTATCCCAACATACTGTAGATAGCAGGGATCACTGTTTTTGCAGCTGTAATACCTGTAAGGCGTTATCCCAACATACTGTAGATAGCAGGGATCACTGTTTTGCAGCTGTAATACCTGTAAGGCGTTATCCCAACATACTGTAGATAGCAGGGATCACTGGTTTTGCAGCTGTAATACCTGTAAGGCGTTATCCCAACATACTGTAGATAGCAGGGATCACTATTTTTGCAGCTGTAATACCTGTAAGGCGTTATCCCAACATACTGTAGATAACAGGGATCACTATTTTCATTTTCTACTTCTGCAGATATTGCATGATGGTGTTTGTATGCGCGATGCTGCTAACACAGTAGAAATGACTGAACTTAAATGGATAATAGCCTTGAGAGCTCATAGGATACCAGGTTTCACAGTAATATAGCTTCAAAACAGGCCCTAAAGGCTCGTAGATTATTTAATTGATTAATTGATTGATTATAGGATTTGTTGTTGATTCATGCCATTATTTATATGCATTGTGTTTTAACTTGATTTTATGATCTGATAAAGTGGATTGTTCCATGGAAGCTCTTACCATTAAAACTTTTATTTTATTATGCCATTTTGGTTGGTTTTCATTTATTTTATTCTTTTCTTGTTTTGGGGGATGCTGTTTTCTGTGGTTGCATTTCACCCTGCCTTTGGGTGGGTTATATGTTAATTTTATTTATTTATTTATTTATTAATTAATTTATCTTTGTTTACCTGGAAAGTCCTTCTGCGATTGATACCCTTCTTCAGTGGAGGTCTGCTGAGAAGAGTTCAGTATTCACATAGATATACAATATACATTATGTAGTATATTTTCATTTGTATATATAATTTTCATCTTGGTTACAAACACATTTTTGCATACATAATTAACTGTAACAGACGACTAATGCTAACCTTGCATCATAAAATTTGTAACTATTGGAAGAAAGAAAGTAAGAGATAGGCTGTACATTTGCAAAAAGTTGCAGCATACAGACACATGAAGAAAACAAGTGGCAGCGAAGGTTGACATTTGGGTTGAAGTTAGCAAGTAGCGGTATAATGAGAGAACAGACATTAAGTAAGAGTACTACTTAAGAAATATAATCAGTTAAATATTTACAGTAGGATATAAAAGGAAATGTGTAATAATTACCATATGAGAGTTTAGTACAGAGCAGCCATCATTTTGTCAGAGGCATTGCAGCTTATAAATTGTAAAATAAATGATCTAGTAGAGGATTAATGGGTTTCTTCTAGGTTCTATCTATTTCTAGTCAACATTAAAGTTCCCAAACAGCAGTCTCCTGGGATATATGTCCACAATGGGAGTTACAGTCTGTAGAAAGACTATACTAACCTTCCTTCCAATGTGGCAATGCCAGCCTAGCACTGACTAGTTCGTGCCATCAAGTAAGACAGATTTGAAGACTGTATGTCTTCCCAGGGGTTCAGTGGGATTGATATATATATATATATATATATATATATATATATATATATATATATATATGTGTATATATATATATATATATATATATATATATATATATATATATATATGGGTTACCTTTACATCATCGAACATTCAAATGTTCAACACTGACATGATCGAGACCATATCATCGAAAATTTAAATGTTCGACAATGTAAAAGTAAATAAAAAAACCTAATCCAAAAAAAGTAAACTGTTTATAGCAGGGGGGCAAGCCACCCTGCACCCCCCATGTGGGAGGTTGTGCCCCCCACACCCCCCTGCTATATAAATATTCCAACTCCGAGACAGCACTACATTGCAGTAATGGGAAATATTCCCATTCTGCACTATACGGAGGTCCGTATTCCATCATTTCCCTTTACCAAAATATAGTGCGATCTCAGAGATGGTATATTTAGGTAATGGGGGTGACAGGAATACATGGGGATCACTAGACAACCTCAGTTGTCTAGTATCTATCCCCAGTTTTAAACCCTCAGATTGTCGATGATATGGTCTTCCCCATATCAGTGTCGATCATTTGAATGTTCGATAATCTGAGGGTAACCCATATATATATATATATATATATATATATATATATATATATATATATATATATATATATATATATATATGGAGCTATGTCTCTTATGCATGTTTCCTTACTATTCTGTCTGCTGGCTACACAATATTAAAGAGAACAGTTTAGTCTTGTACTTTGGTTCAGATACAGCTGGTGTATCTTGGAGATCAGGAGTTTATTCCTAATACTGCAGTCATTACCATGAATGATTTTAATATAATGTATCTGTTTACTGCTCAAGTGGTATCATTAAGGGAAGTTAAAATTATAGATTTGTGAAAACTCATTTCCATGACAATTTTAAGAGCAAATGTCATGTAAAAGATGATTTAAAACAGTAATATTAAATGGCTGTATATCACAGAAATGTTCTCTTTAATGGTCTCTTTTCCAGGAAAGCATCACAAAAGGTTACAAGAAACTTTAGTTTAACAATGTTTCAGAAAGATAAAATTCAGACTTCAAAATGATATTGAATAAAATAAATTATACCATACCAGGAGCTGTGCAACCTGATCTGACTAATAAAATACTTCAAAGCATGACTGACCTAGGAAGTAAATATTGCATGACTCCTGGGTCAGCTGCATAAAAATATCACATGACACCCAGAGTACAAAGACACAGGAATGATGCATCAAAGTGGTAAATTTCAATACTTTATTATTATTTATTCAATGTTAATCTGTTATTCTTAAATAAGTACATTTTCTTAATCTATTTGTTTCAATCAACTCATACTTCATCATTAGCTCCATTTCTGTGCTTTGTGAAAACTGAGCACTAAATATTTGTGTATGCTCAGTTTTCCCAACTTTACGGTATAATAGTTATAATACATACCAAGGGTGGGGGGATTATATGGAATTTACTCTCTTCTGGCCTTGGATTTAAATCACACTGTATTTGTCCTCCGGATTAAACCTCTCCAGTCAAAAATGAATAAGTTTATAATTCTGATCCTGGTAGACATTACAGCTATAATTTCCAACTCTTTTTATATATAAAATTGTCTGATTATAGAAGGGGCACTGGAAGAAAAAAAAATCTTATGTTTAACTGTTTAATAATCTCTACATTGACACCAATGTGGCACAAATAATAAAGAATATACATGTTAAAGAAATGGCCATTATTTCAATGCTTTGCTATTTTGGGTGCTCTGGGTTGGAAAATATTATATACCACTAAGTGTACGAGCAATCATTGCTTATAGATGTCATGAGAACAATGAAAACATGGTGTAGAACTGTAAGAATCTGCTGGCTGATGAGCATTATTAAAACTATGATCCTCTCTCAGAGAAATAAAACAAATTGTATACTTTGCTGCATGTTTAATGTTTTTTTATAGTACTGTAAACTATGTGTTACTACGAGATGTAAAATATTGTATGTTGCATTATGTTGCAATGTTATACAACATTTTATGTAACATTTATGTAACTGTGTTGATAATGTCTTGCCTCCTGGGTCTGGGTCTTGGCTGAGAAGGGTCACTCAATCAGTCTACTACATGACTCCCAAATGAGAAATAAATAACTATAAAAGATGTTGGTGCTGGCACTTTAAATGTTATAGATTATAATGTAAATGTGAAACATGGTTCTAATATTCTGTAAAAGAAAAGGAAAAGTATATTTCAAAGTACTGCACTGAGTTAATAATAAAATGGTATTCAGTAAAAAATATTCAATATTTTCAAACTTTTTTTAATTACCAGCTAAGGAATGTCACTATTGATTCTTGTTAAACATAAATTTATGCAAAACTAGTGCCTCCGGGATTATATACAAAGTACATGTGCAAACGACCGCACGCTCTTGTGTGTGTGTGTGTGTGTGTGTGTGTGTGTGTGTGTGTGTGTGTGTGTGTGTGTGTGTGTGTGTGTGTGTATGTGCGTATTTGGTGTTTTATAATGGTTAGCTAACAGGACAACTATTTGTATTCCAACAACAAAATAATGTTGTTATAACGATACACCCCTAGAGACTATAGTATCAGTTATAATGTTGCTTTATTAATTAGAACTACCACTAAAACAGAAGTTATCTTTGAAAAGACAAAACATGAGCAGAAATGATTCATAGTCATAAAAAAACCCAGTATTATACATATTGTATTTCATGAACAATAAAATTACAAATAAAAATACGTTAAATACTTATGAACTAACTAGATAAATATATCAGCATAAAAACAATACAGTTATATTAATTTATATTAATAACCAGCAGCTTCTCCTAAATGTCCAAATTGCATAAAATACTTTATCCCAAAAAAACCCCCAAAAGTTTCTGACTTACGTCTACTTTCATAAATTGCTCTTGATTTTTCATACAGTTCATAGGGGTCGGGTTTATTTGGATCAAAGCCATCGGTAGAATCAGGAAATGATGCTCTGTGCAGGTTGGATGTGAAGGGGAGAGTCTGAGGTATTGCTGGGGCAGACAGACTTGTTTGAGGGCTGCCTTGATTATCCCATCGCTCCATCATCTGCAATTGAAAAAAACTCTTTTACAAATGCTGTCAGTCCTTACAGCAACACCATTACACTGTATGTCTTTTGCATGCAAATCTAATTCAGATTCAAAGTGCTCTGAATTATCCAGAAATAAATGACAGTATTTTTCTCTATGTTATGCTGGTCTCTGTGCCAGTCAGCCATCTGCCCCTACCCTTACTGGTCTTGTGATCATTTATTCCCTCACCTCACCATTGTGTGAGTCTTCAATGCTGAGGTAAGAACTAGCCATAGGTGGCCATCACTCAGACAGCCATAAAAGATGTTTGTGCCCACAGTCACATTGAGAATTTAAACAATGATGGGCTTTCTGCTTTTAGGCCCAACCCTCAGCCCTACTGGCTGATGTAAGTGTTTGTACCACTACAGAGGCTACTATGCCTTCCCTGCATATCTGAATGCTTCCTCCCACATTCGAATGAGAACCACCATCACTGGTTTGGCTAGCCACACTCATGTCCTCCACTAGCAGCTGTGATTTTGTCACCTGATTGCTTCCACTAGGCATATAGCAAAGCAGCCAACCAGCCCACCATTAATTCACTACAACCATGCCTTACTGGCAGTTAGTGCAGATGATTAAGGCTATGAACTCTTAATGAACTGCTTCCTGTAGTCCAGAGGTTGATTCTCTCAGCCTCCATAAGCATACTATGTTACTGTGCAAGTTATGTAACCAGGCAGAGCTCTTTGGGGAACTGGGCTAGGCTCCTCGTTGGTCTCCATGATCACATGACTAATAACTACCTATGAATCAATTAGTCCTTCACTTTCATGCATGGCTCTTCCAGCACCTGAGCTGCTAGCTGAACTTAGATCATCAAGGTATCAGTAGGATTTATCCTTCGATGCCGCAGAGCCAGGCTTAAATGTTAAAAAAATTGAAACTACCTTAATCCAAGTAGAAATCATATATATACCCTAATCTAGAACAGGATGCTTATACTTATGATATGAATTAATACTTACTTAAATGTTTAATACTGTGCTGGCTGAGTTATGGGGATCTGAGTTGAACAAGAGATCTAAGTAGTGTTGGATCAATATTATTAGCAAACATCATAATCAATACACAGACCACTTAAATAATTACACAATAAAGAAGGAAAAAACATTTTCAATGATGCTATGAAATGGGAGATAAGCAAGCAATAATGCCCAACAGGGTGTGTGTTTTTGTGGAAATAACATCCACCCAAGGGTGTTCTGAGGCCTGATGCCTCTACGCACTTACATGTTCATGCACAGTGTACCTGGAAAGTAGCATGATTCATAAAAGAAAATCAATCTACTGTTCTTCAACAATCTCATTGACTGTACAAACCTTAGCTAGTGTATTTTATCTACTACACCAAGTGACTCATGCTGCCCTGTCATTGCTGATATTTTCTGTTTAACCTCTTGGGACAGTTATTTAAAACTATTTGTTTGTGCCACTACCAAAATAATTGATTATACACTGTACTGAATTGTTCTATTATATTTTATCATATCATTTATCATTAAATATTGTCAGTAATAGAGAAGTTACTCACTGTACAGTACCATGCAATATATAAATGTGGCAACATTTCTGGAGTGTCTACACATGTTTTTGCATATCTAGTGGAGTTCAATTATACAGCAGGTGTCTCACTTTAAGAAATTATCTTTTGTAAAAGGCCTGTCAAGTGTTTTGAGTCATTCTGTGCTGCCACAAATATTTGTAGGAATTTTTCTCACGCTATATATGGTTTCACCTGCATTAATAAGTTTCAATTAAGTTCTATTACCAGAATAGTTTGCTTGTTTTAAAAGGCAACTCTGCATGCATAAACTGTGATCGTTAGTAGCTAATTAGTATAATAAACCAAATCTTCATGATTGCATTGAACATAGGACCGATTCTAGGCAAGCAATCACAAGGACCACAAAATGATTAGCCATATACAAAACTACAAGCTTGACTGTCTTCCATTTGCACTTGTGTTCTTCTGCAGTAAATATATATATATATATATATATATATATATATATATATATATATATATATATATATATATATATATATATATATATATATATATATATATATATATATATATATATTATATATGGACAGTACCTGTGGACACGAACAATTAAGGGATTCAGGAAATACATAAATTACTAATTAATGGATTTGGTATACAAATATGCATTATCTCCCTTTCTTTGATACTTCAATGGGAATGTTTTGTATTCCATCTATATTTGGAATAATAGTTTTAGTAAATATACTTTTTAAATAAACTACTATAAATAATTTTCAGTCTGTGCAGAATGTGCAGTAATCGTAGAGATGCTGAAGGTGTAGGTATCCACAGTGGTGACCACCTTGCCTGTTTCCTTGTTGATAAGCAGCTGCTGCACTCTTCTTAAAGAGATGTCCTAATCATTAACCGTAAAACTAGACAAAGCTAAAATGCTTACTACTGCCTATATCCACACTGCACCAGGCATTACCGACCTGTAGTGATCCAGGTTTTGCATTGACTATCCATGAACTTCAGCTCTGATGGATGATTTCAACACACTGAACAGAACTTAAGCTTGGCAGATATCCTGATGATATTCAGTTAAATGTTCCTACTCAGCTTAATAATTTTACCACCAAGAAATGGTATTTGTCAAGAATGTTACTCTGTGCTAGACCTTGTCTTAATGACTAAAGTGTGGCTGTCAGGGAGTTATACATGATATTATAAGTGATCACTTGATTTTCCTTCTAAAGAAGTGTACTAAAACCCACAAAATTAATAAATTCTGCCTTTCTAGGCTCATAAAATATTTTTTCAGCTACTATTTACTGGGATCTTAATACTGAAAACTGACCTATCTACCACTTGATGATACAGTATCAATTTAAACTGCATTTTTCTTAGTTGTCTAAGAAAATGGCCCCTGCATGGAAAAGGCATATTAATTCCACCATATTACCAAAGATTGCAATTAAGAAAAAAATGAAAGTCAGTGTGTCCAAAGAGATCATTTGTAGGTCATGTATCACACTTCTAAACTTGACAAGACTTCATAAAATTAATTGAAGACAAAATTAAAGTGATATACGTCATACTTGATAAAAGGAAATCTTATTTATAAATCAATAGCAATATTTTGACAACAGCCTCAGAAAATTTTAGAAAAACAATGTTTGGTGTTATAGTGTTGGACTGGATAGCATTGCCTCACAGCAAGACGTTCCTAGTTCGAATCTTATCTGGGGTACCTTCTGTGTGGAGTATGCATATCCTCCCTGTGTTCCTGCAGGTATTCTCTGGGTACTCTGGATTCCTCCCACATTCCAAAGACATGTTGCAGGTACACTGGACACTCTAAATTGTCAGTAGGTGTATGTGTGTGCATGTTTGTGAAGTATGGAGCCACACTGGCAAGTCTAGTCACTTGGCGGTGTGAACATTAGCTCTAGATGATGATCACTGTTGATGTGACACCCTGACAACATGTGTAAAACTTAGATAAAAGGGGCTATGGATGGATGGATGCAAGGAATGACTGGCATCTTCACCTGATCACAGCTCTCAACCTTCACCCCATCCTTATGTTAAGGATCCAAAATTTACCCAACTCCGTATGAGACACTTCCATGATGTTGTCAAAAGTTTGATTAAAAATACTAACCCCCAGATTTACTAATTTGCCGTGCAGGACTAAACTAGTCCTGCATGTAAGCGGCAGTTTAAGAGGAGGACGGCAGCACGCCATGCATATTAATGAAGGTGCTCTGCCTGAGCTCCAAATCCTCCACTGAGCGTGGACAAGAGCAGGGAGCGTGTCTGAGAGCAGAGCTCTCAGAATAAACATGCCCCTGTAAAGTAGAACAGAAGAAAGTGTAAATAAATGAGCAAAACCAACAGTCCCCATGTGTTCAACAGCAACAGTACATTGATATAAAATGAAGAAACCCTTGTATTTATTTTTTTAAAAGCCCGAGTACAGCTAACCATAGGTGCGCATGTTTGCCCATCGCTTAGCTACGGTTAAAGCAGCTGAAAAGGCTGAAGAGGATAACAAGGAATATATATGCAAATGAAGCAGCACAGCAACAGTGTAGTGGTTAGAGCATCTGCCTAATGAACAGGCATTCCTGGTTCAAGTCCTACTTCAGCACATATCATTTTCCATGTGAAAACTGTATATGAACATATATTTACATCTTTTTGCCGTATAACCTACATAACAACATTTAAATGTGAACTGGAGTACTGCATGAAATGCACATATGAAGTGTCAGTGTCATAATGAATAAGGCACTAGTAAGCAGGTTTAAGCACAGATAAGCAGTAGTAAGCATGTCTAACTGCGATTGCGTGGGGGTGAGCATTGCCTACACAGATTAAGCAAAGTAGAAGCTAACTGAGTGTAAGAAACTGTAACTGGAGGCTAGCAGTGCTTATTGTTGTGCAAACCCGCGCATACCCACTCACAACTGCTTTAAAGTGCCTTAATCACTCTGGATCCAACGGCCCATGTTCTGCCCAGCAACAAAATAAACTGTCTCTGCAAGGCTCAAACTCAGAACCCTGTACACTATAGTCACAGTAGTTAACCACTAAGCCATCATAGCAAGAGATATGCATGAGGTATCAGCAAACTAATTGTCACCACAAGAAAATCAAACCAAACATGAACTGAATCCATGTACAGTGTGAAGTGGTATAACCTGCTACATAATATAAATATGTGAACTGGAGTACTACAGTAAGGCCAGATGTGAGGTGTTATTGCAATAAAGTGGTGAAGTTCCCAGGACCCCATACAGCGTACGTACACATGCATCAAGGATACAAGACCCATATATAACATGTAATGAAGAAGTCATTAATACCAAAAGGCAAATATCATGCAAATCAAATATTAAGCACCACTAAGCATTGCACAGCACTGCTACCCAGACTACTGGCAGGATACTACCAGTTGGAGAAACAGTGTCAACCTGCAAAGTCTAATCTTAAACAAACGCATATTCATCCCTAGCGGGATGACCCCAAAAAGTCTGTTAAATAGAGTTCTCGGGGTAACATACCATGCCTTACAGGTAAGCAAAGAAGGATATGTATGTTTGCGGACTGAATGTGTGGGAACCCTGAAGATCCATGGGGTGAGACAACTTACATGATGGGTCCCGAGAAGTGGAGAGTGGGCAATGCGTTGTGGTGTGGTGAGATTCGGATGGAACCTGTAGGAAGGATGATTGATGTGGAGGAGGGAGGGGGGAGGAGGGAATGATGGGTAAGACATTATGGGCCGAGGCATGCCGGGGTTGGACGGACCCATTCTAATGGGACCGCTCCATGGATGTAAGTGAGAAAGGGGGGGGGACAGGAAGGTAACTGTGACATACCATTTCCCATGGCAAAGCACAGTATGAGTAATATGTATGTTGCATAACCCATGGAATAACATATATATATATATATATATATATATATATATATATATATATATATATATAAACTATAGTACAGCTGCCACGAAAGAACATATAGATATACATATATGACCTAGAGTACTGCAGGAAATGCACATGTGAGGTGTCAGTATCATTATGCATAAAGCAGTAGTCAGGTTAATTCCTTAACCCCAACTAACGCCTCATAGCGCCTCTGTGCTTACATTCAATACCCCTGAGTGCCTTCCACGTGCACAACTTACTTCCTGGCCCTATTTCAGTCCTTTAATGTGAAAACTAAGTTGAAAATGTAACTAAAATTTGTCCGTTGCCTTCTCAACTTAGCTTTCACATCGCCGTAAGCATATTCTTGTATTTAATTATTTTGAGTAAATTGGCTTAGTGTGTACTGTGTTTGCCTGTACTGACACTAAGCCTATTCTGTCTGCATTTCCTGAAGCAAGTGGTGGCAGCCAATCACAGTAGCGAAATCCAAGCCACCACTTGCATAACACCTCCATCACCCAGCTGTTTCCATTGTTTGTTACCAATAAACAGAGGGTTCCAGCAGCAGATATTCCTTTTTGATTAACATTGGAAGATTTAACTTGTATTGCTGCTGGATCCCTTTATTTCTTCTGACTATCTCTTTGTGCCAGATATCTGGTTTCTCCAGTGAAGTATTTCAGCCTATGGAACCAACATTTAGACAAGTGCGGCAGCTGCAGGTGGGTTTGATCCTCTGCTACAATTTTCTAATTGATTCTACTAATCAAAAGCTGTCTTTTGGCCCTTTGCCTCCACCCATAACAGCTGGAAAGCATACATGAAATTTAAGATTCTGATGCTAGTGAGTCTGTAAATAAGAGTAAAGACAAACATCTAAAACCCCCTACAGCTGATCCCAAAATGGCCGGCAAGTGCAACAGCTACATACCTTAAACAGGCGTCCATAATACAAAGTGACAGATTCTATTTATAAAGCAGAATAAAGTACTACTAGCAGACACAAGTCAGGGTCATCATCAAGTATAATCAGATACTCAACATTGTAAGAGTTATTTACAGACTCAAAACAAAATAAGTAGCACAAAACCTTAAACGAGAGTAAAGACACACAGGAATAATCCAATGTAGCTAGAAAAGTACGGACACCAAAGTTTTAGCACTTTCATTCACTTTATTTTACGTGAACTTCTTCAGAAACAACTCACTTCACCCCACAAGCACTTTTTATATATAAAATAATCATCACATGCTCAATGATGTCAGCAATTAATCAATTAGTGTATTTTTAAAAAATGATACTCATATATATCTATAAAATAACTTAGTTAATTATTATAGAACTTAAAAAATGTCATAAAATTGATAGTTAATTCATTTCATATGTAAAAAACATTTTATATTAACTGACTCATTCAGTCCAGGAGCTTGATCCACTCCTAAATATACTTGCCACAGTGATTCTTTACATTCCAACATAACCTTACTGTCTCCTATGAATGTTCCTTGTGGAACATTATCCAAGACAGAAAAGGTAATTTTTTTTAAAATTGTTACACACAGTAGAATGCCTACCCAATGCATTAGCCAAATCTTTCTTTTAATAGCTAAAAGATGTTCACTAATTCTTTTCTTGAGACATCTAGTGGTCATTCCTATATAATATCCAGGACATGACAAACACTGGGCTATATAAACTACCATTTCACTATGGCAAGTGTAATAATTTCTAGACCAATGTGTCTTATTTATGTGAGAAAAATATACTGAAGAAGAATTACTAATGTATCTGCACTGTCTACAATTTTGACATGCATAGGTACCTTTAGATTTAATTATATTTTCATTAAATAAATCTGTTGAATTTCTTCGTTTTTCTAATATACTTTTAATGTTTACAGCTTTCTTAAAAGTAAAATTAGGTCTTATTCCTATATTCTTGATTAATTCTTGATTACCCAACAATATCTTCCAATTGTCTATTATAACATTTTTAATACGCCACATTTCGTTAGAAATGGGCAGGACAAAAGCACTTGAAAATTCTTTATTTGAAACTACCATATTAGTTGTAGAAATTGATGGGCCAAGAGATAAAATGGGACAAGCTTTCTCCTTCCTTAGCCTCATAACTTCTTTTTCAATAAGTTCTAACCATTCTACTTGGTAGCCTCTAGCCAAAAACAGTGTTCTCAAAACTTTTTTCTCATTAATGAAGGTAGTGTCATGTGATGTGAGTCTACTCAATCTAATGAGTTGCCCCTTAATTACTCCTTTTTTCACATGCAATGGGTGCAAACTCTCTTTATGTAAATACTGATTTGCAAATGTAGATTTTCTGTAGATTTTACTAAAACATTTTTTAGATGTGGAATCATATGTTAGGTTTAAGTCAAGAAAATTTAAACTCAAACCATACCCTCCTACAGAAAAATTTAAAAAAGTTTTAGTGTTATTTAAATAACTAACAAATCTGTTAAATTCCTCAATAGTACCATGCCAAAGAAAAAACAAATCATCAATGTAACGACAGTAAAATAATATATTTCCACTGTAATTACTATTGTCGATGAATTTGTATTCCCAATTAGCCATCACTAAGTTGGCATATGCAGGAGCTACTCTTGCACCCATTGCAAAACCTGAAATTTGCTTGTATAAATTGTCCTCAAATTTAAAGAAGTTGTTGTCAAGTACCAAATCCATAACAGCACATACAGTATTAATCTTACTGTTATGTAAATTACTATGTTTTGATAGATATTCTCTCAAATATTCTATTCCTATCTCCTGATCTATAGAAGTATATAGAGATGTTACATCCAGAGATGCCATATAGAATTCACTGTCTGGTAGTTCTAAATCTCTCAATAACTCAAGTAAGTGCCACGAATCTTTCAAATAATGTTTGGACTCCTGCACAATTGGGTTAAGGATATAATCCAACCAGATAGAAAGAGTTTCGGTCTTAGATTTATTAGCTGATATGATAGGCCTAAAGGGGGGATTTAAACCATTCTTCTGTATTTTAGGAATACCAAACATAACAGCCATTTTTGGATGTTCTACCTGCAAGAAAGTATAATTCTGGTGATCCAATTCACCTTGACAAAACATATCAAACAAACTTGTATCCAATCTCAAAAAACGTTTTTGAATGAAATGAATATCTACCTTTGGATGTTTTTTCATCTCTTAATAGATTTCCCATAGATTTAATATAATCATCTCTATCCATGATGACAATTTTACCCCCGTTATCGGCCTTCATTATTCTTATTTGACTGTTCTCCCTAAGTACTTTTAGTCCCAGTAATTCAGATTAATTCAAGTTGTTCTCATTTCTTAAGGGTTGTATACCTCTAATAGCTGCTTCACATATCTTTTGAAATACTTGTAATGTACCTATTAATGGTGGATTATAAGTACTTAGTTTTTTAGGACCTATATTTCAATTCCCACAGTTAATGTCTTGCATAATATATTTCAAATTCAACTTTCTCAAAGTTAATCTGAAATCAATAATTGTCTTGGCCAAATTAAAAGAGTTACTAGGGATGAAAGAAAATCCTTTTTTCAAAAAATCGAGTGTAGAAGGTGAAAGAGTCACACTTGATAAATTATGAATTTGTATATCATTACCAGTGAGACTACTTCCAACTACCACCTCTTTTTGCTTTTGACTCTTCCTTTTGGCTTGTTCTGCACCACCTTGGACCAAGTAGGTCCCCTCTTGTTCCCTTGTTTGTCCACCAAAAAAGGGGTAGTGTTAACTACCCCTTCATTAGAATTAGTAGCACCATTAGAATGCACATTTGATGTATCACCATTTTGATTGTTTGTCAAAACTTCATTACTAGTGTTACTGTTAGCACCACTAGAAGTTCTTACATTGTTATTGTCAGAACTAACATTTACACAACTTTTAGAATTATTGTCACTAGTATCATTATTAGTCAATTCAACATTTGTATTTTCATTGTAGCCACTTGAAAATTTGTTATTAACAACATATGCAGTCTTATTTGCGTAAGCTAAAATGTCACGCTTTAATTTCTTTTGTTTTCTAGCCACTATTATGGCTCTTTGTCTGTCTGCTTTAGCTGTTATGCCACAATATAAATTATTGAACATGTGAAAGCAAGAAAAGTTTTTAATCTTTCTGTCCAATTCATTCATTTCATTCTTAACGTCTTCCACTTGTTTAACATAGTGTTCAGTCAGCGTGACCATCATTTTTATACCAAATTCGTTGAACATGTTTACAAGTTCAGTATATAAATTGTCTCCAAACGAGACACAATTAGGAAATGTATTAGTTCTCAGTCCCTGAGGGACACATTTCCTTTTTATGCACTCAGTCAGGTAACTAATTTCAACATCCAGCATAACGTATTTCAAAGTTAATTTCTCCAAATCATAAATAGTCTGTTTGCAGTTTCTTTGACTAGACAACATTTAATGAAAATAGAATTAAATCTAAAGGTACCTATGCATGTCAAAACTGTAGACAGTGCAGATGCATTAGTAATTCTTCTTCAGTATATTTTTCTCACATAAATAAGACACATTGGTCTAGAAATTATTACACTTGCCATAGTGAAATGGTAGTTTATATAGCCCAGTGTTTGTCATGTCCTGGATATTATATAGGAATGACCACTAGATGTCTCAAGAAAAGAATTAGTGAACATCTTTTAGCCATTAAAAGAAAGATTTGGCTAATGCATTGGGTAGGCATTCTACTGTGTGTAACAATTTTAAAAAATTTACCTTTTCTGTCTTGGATAATGTTCCACAAGGAACATTCATAGGAGACAGTAAGGTTATGTTGGAATGTAAAGAATCACTGTGGCAAGTATATTTAGGAGCGGATCAAGCTCCTGGACTGAATGAGTCAGTTAATATAAAATGTTTTTTACATATGAAATGAATTAAATATCAATTTTATGACATTTTTTAAGTTCTATAATAATTAACTAAGTTATTTTATAGATATATATGAGTATCATTTTTTAAAAATACACTAATTGATTAATTGCTGACATCATTGAGCATGTGATGATTATTTTATATATAAAAAGTGCTTGTGGGGTGAAGTGAGTTGTTTCTGAAGAAGTTCACATAAAATAAAGTGAATGAAAGTGCTAAAACTTTGGTGTCCGTACTTTTCTAGCTACATTGGATTATTCCTGTGTGTCTTTACTCTCGTTTAAGGTTTTGTGCTACTTATTTTGTTTTGAGTCTGTAAATAACTCTTGCAATGTTGAGTATCTGATTATACTTGATGATGACCCTGACTTGTGTCTGCTAGTAGTACTTTATTCTGCTTTATAAATAGAATCTGTCACTTTGTATTATGGACGCCTGTTTAAGGTGTGTAGTTGTTGCACTTTGCCGGTCATTTTGGGATCAGCTGTAGGGGGTTTTAGATGTTTGTGTTGTGTGGATTTGGTGGGAGTGTATGTCCTGCATTTGTGGCTTCTGACGAAGTTTTTTAGTGGCCCTTCAACAACTTGTGTTGAGAATTATGAGCCCGGTTGCTCTGTGTGGAAAATGTGCCATGAAGTTCTCCACTTTTGCTGAATCAGCGTTTTAATCGAGATAGTGAGTTCAGTGTTGTCACTATTTTCACTGCTCTGGCCTTCGTCAGTTTCTCTGCTGTTCATTTCAGTGATCCTGATAAATGTTTTCTTGTGTGTTGTTTTAAAACAATTTCTTTGAAGATATATTAATAATAATAAGGGCACAGTGTTTAGAAGCTCCTGATAATCAACGACTGGGAGTCTTTACAATAATATGGAAAGTGGAGCAGTATGGTTTCAGACATGATATAACTCATTTATATTACATGGTTGTGGTGTACTGCTGTCTTTTATTGTGCTGAAAAAAATGGCCTTGGGGTCCTGCCCCTTACCAAGCATCAGAGTGACAATGGCAAAAAATAAATAAAATAAATCATTGCTCTGTTGCATGTGTTTATATTGTTAAGTATTGAAAGGCTGTATGGGTCCGTTTATTTTAGCAGCTAAGCCCCTTTAATATAAATTACTGGTTGTTTTGAGTATAGAAAGCACAAATGTCCTGGGGCCATACTGTCTTCAGCAGTTGCTGAGAAGGGCAACACCAGATGTCATTAAAATCAGTCAACTTTTCCAGTCCCTAGACCATTCCATTCATTTGCAGTAAGTAACACATGCTTTTTGAGACTCTGATGGGGGAAGGGTGTTTGTGTCTAAACTTCAGATGCTTTGCTTGTTTTGTAAAGTTGGAAAGACTTCTAGTTGATTGCTGGTGTTAGTTACCCAAATGAAATGTTAGGGATGTATAATTGAGTATTTCATACTTTTTTCTAGCCATCTTTTCATCAAACATTCTATTTTGCTGCATTCTGACCTCATCTGTCATCAAGTCTCAACTTGCATATTTGGTATCTTTTTATTATTATTATTATTATTATTATTCAAGCTAACGTTTAACAGTTTTTATGTCCTTTGTAAATGATTTGCACAATTTGTGCCAAACTTTCTTATTCTCCTGTGTTTTTGTTGTTTTGATTATATTCTGTTATTTATTGATTTATACTTGCGGCTGAAGAAGTGTCCCATAGGTCCAATTCCCCTTCCTGTTTTACAAATAAAAATGCAGATAGTGTCAGCTAGTAAGATCATGCATGAGAAATGCTATTCTGAGTTGAAACGCAGTAATTTCTTTCTTTGGGAGCAATCTGACTGAACTAAAAGTTCATTTTCAGCTGAGGCCCAAGGGAGAAAGGCTTTAGAGAGCGCAGTGACATCCTGTTCTTTAGTAATAATTGGTGGTGGGGGGTGAGAACTGGGGGTGATGGGGAGGTGACGTTATTTGAATTTGTTGGCAAGCAGATTTGTTATATCTTCTAGTTGAGTATAGGTGATGCCATCTACAACTAATTCTGCACATTGTTGAGTGTCACCCATAAGATTGTGTACATAACTAAAAAATGCCTTATGGTTACCCTTGGCTTTGCAGGCTATTTTTACCTCAAAGTCTACTTGAGACTTGACTACAGTAGTTCCCTAATTCACTTGTGTAGACTAATGAAAGACTTTAAAGCAATGTACTTCAGGAACTAAAGTTTACAGCCTTACTCTCTGCACCCAGTGTTGTTATACAACATTAGTGATAAAAGAAAATCAGCCTGTACAAATCAATTAGAAAAAAACATATGTCTATTCATAGAAAACATCATTAATAAAGGTTGCACATGCATCGACGCTATGTGTTGTTAAAAAGTTAAGAATGTAATGGTGGTAGTTTGAGGATATGGAGGAATCAAGGGAAGACATGCATGGATAGGGGTTGGAGGTAGGATGGATGGAGATGAAGTTCAGGTGCAAGTGCAGGTTCATGTGGAAGTTGAGTACATTTTTAAACTGTACCGAAATTTTGTTTGCTATATCAAAGATCTGATGGAGTGGATTTCCAAAGTTTGAATAGATGAACAGAAGTGAGAGTCACCAAAGTAGTTATTTAATTTGACAATTTCTTTGAGGTTTTGTGTCTAATATCTTGGGTCTTTGAGGCATATATACTAGAGGTAAATGTGAGATAGGTGGGCATGTGCTAAGTTTGTATAGAATTTTATGTGTGATTTTTTAACTGATTAAACGTTAGGTGTTTAGCACTAGCAAGTTAACCCTGTGTAGTGCTTTACAGTGATGAGTCTGTTTTGGGGGACATTGACAGTGTATTTTACAATTATATTGTGTTTGTTGCAGATGCATAAAGTAATTTGGGTAGGAGCAGAAGCTGGGCTGTATTTAGCTGTGCTGTTTCTGTTGGGTAGAGTTTTGATTTTTATAACTACAACTTTTTATAATTTTGCCTTTCTTGAAACCATTTGAAATGCAAGACAATAATCCACTGTACATTGTGTTTGTATGTTCGAATTGCACAATAATCAACACAGTAGTATCTGCATTACCGGCCCCTAAAAAAAAAGTAAAACAATATTTATCCAATGTTGCATAATTAGGAAGTCTATGGTCAGAGGCCTGGGAAGAAACACTCCAGACACATGTCTTTGGAATGTCAGGGGTAACCCACACAAATGCAGGGAGGACATGTCAACTCCACACAGAAGTCACCCCAGCTGAAAATAGAACTGGAGAACCTCTTGCTGTGAGGCAACAACATTAACACCTGCACCACTGTGCCTCTTCCCAGTCTGTTACCTTTCCCTCTGTAGTTGTTTGCTCCCAATATCTTGGTTCCTTAGCCATATTTTTCTAGTAAATTCTAGCTCCTATTGTCTGTACCCCTAATTGCAATTGTCTGTAGTTGCAGCATCTCCTTTCTTCATTCTTGTGCTGGCTTAGTTTTTAGACTGCTTTCTGCTACTTTATGAATATAATACTCTGTATGGCTGTCCTCCTTTCCTGAACATGCTGTATATGTTGAGTATCTTAACCTGGCCAAGGACTGTGGTACTATTCCCCAAGCTGGCATCACATAAAAGCTATCCATCCATAACCCCTTTTTCCATTTTTGCATATGGGGTCAGGGTGTCACCTCAACAGTGAGAATCACCTAGAGCTAAGGTTTACACTGCCAGGTCTCTAGCCCTGCAATGGCAGCTCTTCCATACCACACTCACACATGTGCTCGCATCTATGGCCAATTTAGAATGTCCAATCCACCTACTTGCATGTCTTCGGAATGTGAGAAGAAACCAAAGCACCCAGAGGAATCACACACACACAGACACACACACACACACACACACACACACACACACACACACACACACACACACACACACACACACACACACACACACACACGCGCGCGACATGCATATTCTACACAGAAGGCACCCCAGCCAAGAATCACACTGGGTAACCTCTTGCTATGAGGTGACAGTGCTATCCACTGTAAATTTTAACCAGTTTACATTAATTAAAGGTAAGCTAATATAGTACAAACAGGAGTTGCAATATGGAGCAGGGTGATGGCATATTTCGATAGTGGAGATATCAACTGAAGTTAGGAAGTGAGTGAAGAAGTGAGAGTAAGGAAGTGTAAGGCATCAACAGGGACAGTTTTTTTTTCCAGGATGTTTCTGGTTCCCAGGAAGAAGGGCTCTTGGAGGCCCATTCTAGATCTCTCCTTTCTCAACATGTTTGAGAGTCCCTTCTTTCAAAATGTTGTCTGTCCAGTCCCTGTTCCCCTTGCTGCTTCTCAGGCCAATCTCTTCTCTCTTGACCTGAAAAATGCATCGCTCTACAATCCTAGTCACACTCTTTTTAGGGAAATTTCTGTAGTTTGTTTTTTCCTCGCATTATCAGGTCTCTGCTTTGCCTTTTGGTCTTTCTACAACTCTGAGTCTCTTTACCAAATGTTTGGCTCTGGTCATAGGTTACTGTAGACTCTGGTAGCTAGATATTTCCCTGTCTGGATAACCTTCTCATTCAAGTTCCTTCCCACCTGTAGCAGCATCAGAATCTCGACTTTACCATGCTTCTGCTTCAAAGTGTAGGGTTTACCCTTAGTCTCAAAAAATAGCATGTAGGATGAAAGATGGCACAGTAGGAGAATAGAGGATAAGTTTAAGAGCAGCATAATTAAGTACAGGATACAGCATTTTAAAGATGTCACATGGTGGGGAAATAGCAAAGAAGAAGGATGAGGTTGCAAGACAGTAGGAGATTCAGTGATGGTGGATTCTGAAAGCTGTAAGAGGATAGGTAAGGGGAGAAATATTTTTGGACAACCGCTTCTGTATTATTTGGTGTCCAGGATTTAATTGAAACTGAGACTGTTAAGATGTTTCCCTTTTTTGGGGTGGGGTGGGTTTGATATTGGGCACAGTAATGTCTGGTGCTGCCCTTGTTGTGGGTTAATGTTGATAAACAATTTTTGTAGCTAATTTTGTCCCATGCTTTTAAGTGCAGCTTTATTTCAAATGAAATATTCCACCCATCCTATTCGGCCAAAGCCTAATGGAGAATTTGTGTCAGTAGCATTCTTTTGTGTAGAAGAGATATCGCTGTAACCCTTATAGTTGGTTTTCTAACAGATGATAATGGGACTAATATTTGTTTGGGTCAGCTTGTCAATAACACCAGTCCAGGTAGGCAGTATGGACATGTGGAAGAGATAGCACTATAACCCTTATAGTTGGTTATCTAACAGATGATAATGGGACTAATGTTCATTTGGGTCAGCTTGTCAATTACACCAGTCCAGATAGACAGTATGGACAGAGTGGTCTATGCCCATGGCCTCAGTAAACTTTTAAAGAAACTGGTTAAATTGAGTAGAGGAGATATGCCTTTTTTTAAGCCAACCTGATTTGGGTAAAGGGACAGCAGTTTATGCTGTATTTGTCGCCCAGTATGTTAGCAATGGCCTCAGGATCAGAATAAGTTGAACCACCTCTCTCAGCATTATTGACTGTCATGTCTGACATTCAGGAGCGGCCTTAGATCAGCTGGTGCCCTAGGCAAAAGGGCTCTATGGCATCCCCCCACACCACCCAGTGCCCCCATCATGGTCTACCTACACCAAATAAATACTGGAAAAGCACCCCTGCTAGACCAGCGCCCTAGGCGGCCGCCTAGTTTGCCTATGCTTTGGGCGAATGATTTGGGCATATATTATGATTGGCAGAAGAGATGAAAAGGGAACTTCACTTCACAAGAATCTGATATTGACTCTTGCTTGTGAGACATCTAGGAGAGTTAGACAATGAATTTTTTTACTATAGTAGCATAAGTGGATTTAATTCCAGAATGCTGTGTAATGTAGGTATGATGCTTGCCAAGACTGGTAAATATTGATAGACCTGTATCCAATATGAATTAATATTTGCATCTCTCCTAAAAGATGTCTGTTAGCTAAGAATGATAAGGTGTCTATAAACATGGGGCAGGTGCTACATTGTCTCAAATTGCAAAGTGTAAGTACGCTCAACATGGCCTGAAAGTGGGAAGTGTATATAGGCTCTCCACAGAAGGAGACAGAACAACTGTAAACCCATGATGTAGAAACTGGTGAGGGCTAAGTAGTGCTATATGGATTTGGAGAGGTTTGGTGATGAAGTTAGGAGACGATGAAAGGATAAACAGGTTAGCTTATTAGATGGATCAGCCAGATAAATTTGACATTTTTGTGTGTCTTATTGCATTTCTGATTATACTCAGTAGTTGCCTGAGTGAGATAAAGGTTATTACTTGATGACTACTACCAGCGTGGGGGTACCATATATTTTGGGCATTTTTCTTGGCTTTGTCAGTCGTGTAGAATTTAGGTGGGAGGAAGGGCTCAGTAATATCTAATTGTTATACTACTTTACTGAATTACTCAGGTCTTCTCCTTACTGATGATAATGAGTCTGTGTTACATAACAGCTGCACAAGGTAATATAATGAATGCCTATTCAACAGGTTCTGTGGAGCAATTATCACCTGTGTCTGAGCATGCTTAGCTATGCAGTAATAAAATGCACGTCATTAGCACATTACCAGTAAGGGCAGTTACAATATATCACTGAGTCATTATCACTTTTCAGGCCAAACTCTCAGCAGCTGTCACTGTTATTCACATAAGTAGAAGTCGTTATCACACTGATGAATGAACAAGCCAGCTTTGGGTTTTTCTCCACTTGGAGTCATTGCAAGCCACCCCCACACCAGTTTATTTCTTTCATTTTTACAATTTCAAGAAATGTAACAAATATATGAGGCAAAATCTGGACAAAGATATTGTTCTTTAGTTACTCAAATTGCAGGATTTGTGCTAGAATGTATTTTATGAAGGGTATGAATAGATATGGTATTATTTATGTACTGATGTCCTCTGTGATTTGCCAGAAAACCACAAATTTTATGAGAAGCAGACCACAACTATGAAGCTAAATCAAGGCAGTTGAGAGTTATGCAACTTCCTACATTCTCACACAGAGCAACACACTCACATATGAGTAGTAACTACTACTTATGCATAATTCACAATCATTCATGTATTGTTCCAGTCCATCAGGGTAGATAAGTACTGTTTTACAGTTTACAGTGAAATATTTTTTACAGAAATTGTGAGTAGATTTTAGACTTGTTACAGTTGAGATGAAATAACACACCACTTGCAGTGTTAGGCTCTAGATTTACTATCCAATCCCATCATACCTTGGCTTTTTGCGGCATTTCAGAATATCACGAATGTACGACATATGTTATTATTGTTGTGTATTATGATTATTATTATTACTACTACTTTTTGTATGTTATGGATTTTTCCTTTTGTTGAGAATGGAGTGTCTGGTGAATAGTTTTTGCCAACTGTTTCAATTTTAGCTTCAATTCTTCTCATTCTGCTTGTAAGCATTATCATTAGGACTTCAGTTATGAGAATTATGATATTGTTTCATATCTGGTGAAGAACTGTGTCAGGGGAACATGTCAGTATGCTAAGTATTAGCTCATTACTGTCCCACAGCCTATGAGGTAATGCATATGATATATATATATATATATATATATATATATATATATATATATATATATACATATATATATATATATATATATATATATATATATATATATATATATGTAGTCTTGCAATACATCTGTCAAACATCAGTAGTAATCTGTTTGCATTTTCATTCCTGTGCAGGTTTGTCCACCTTCTGACACTGAGATGACTTCACGACCAGGAGAACGACAAGTGAGAGTGTGGGTATGTGGCCATTCCTACATTCCCTGGGCTGCCAGCCATGCATCCGAAACTGAAAACTGGTACAACTTGAGCTTCCCCACATCCAGTGTGAAGGTATACTGGATTGCAAGATGAGGTATGCATTGGAGCGGAGTACTGCATTTGTTGGAAGAGAAGTGTTCCATCTACCCTGAGCCTGACATCCTTGTGCTGCACATTGGAGGGAATGGTGTCATCAGTCAACCACTCGGAAGGCTACGGTTTCAAATCACAGCAATTTTTGAACACATACAGTCGTGGTGGCCACATTGTCATTTTGTGTGGTCTGATATAATTCCCCAACAGATGTGGAAAACAGCTAACAGTCAACGGGCAGCTCACAAGGCCAGACATTTACAGAATGGGTTCATGAATGGCTTGATACACAGGGTCGGTGGATCTACAATCTGCCATGACAGCATCACCGCAGAAGATGTTCACCTGTTCAGAAGGGACGGCATTCATCTGAGGATGGCATTGCATTGTTCTTGACTGACCTCCACAATGGTGTGAGGAGAGCTATGCAGCATTGGTAATATGCGGCTTGTCAGAAGAATGGAAAACACCCATGACCAAGTAGGGACCAGTATGGTAAGTAAAACTATTATGAAATGTGTTGTGCAAAATATATTTTTCTGAGTTTGGCAAATAACTGTGGTAAGGAGCTGGTGAGGATGCTGAGAAAGAACAACTGTTTTAGGAGAGTGCTACCACGTGCAATCTAATATGTCAATGACCATCCTGCAGTACTTCTGTTAATAGTCAGCTTTTATCAGGCATGTGTAGAGTTTAGATGACAGGAAGGCTTGCTAATACAGAACTTGATCCCTTAGGTCCACTGCTGAATGGGCACATGTAAAGAGAAAAGGCATAGGTAAGGCAGACTGCTGACACTGAAGGAGATCGTGAGACTGCAGTGGTATCAGCTGTCTGAGTGGGTAACCAGCACAGCTATCAGACAGATCAGATGGCCTTGCCTGCCACTGAAGTCCCATGCCTGTCCTGGGTTCATTAGTGGAGTGGCGGTCCTTACCTTGCTTTTTCTCTTTACATGTACCCATCCAGCAGTATGTTGGCAACACCAAGAATGCAATAATATGTGTCTACATGGTAAAACAACTGGTTCTGAATGCTATACACATGTACAGCTATCAGTTTTGTTAGGACTCAGGTTATGGAAATTATGATTTTTTTTCATATTTTGGTAAATAACTTCACAAGGGAAAATCGGAACGTGCTAAGTAATACCTCATTTTGAAGACAGTATTGCTGGTTCCAACATGGTAAAAGAATTGGGCCTGTATGTTGCAAACATGTGCAGATATCAAAGTTTGTTTCAGACTTAGGTTATGGAAATTATGATTTTTTTCATATTTTGGTAAATAACTTCGCAAGGGAGAATCTGAATGTGCTAAATAATACCTAATTTTAAAGACATTATTATTGGTTCCAACATGGTAAAATAATTGGGCCTGTATGTTGTACACATGTGCAGATATCAAAGTTTGTTTCGGACTTAGGTTATAGAAATTATGATATTTTTATATTTTGGTAAATAACTTCGCAAGGGAGAATCAGAATGTGCTAAGTAATACCTCATATTGAACACAGTATTGCTGGTTCCAACATGGTAGAAGAATTGTGCATGTATGTTGTAGACATGTGCAGATATCAACGTTTGTTTTGGAGTTAGGTTATGGAAATTATGATTTTTTTTCATATTTTGGTAAATAACTTTGCAAGGGAGCATGTCAGTGTGCCTACTAATATCTCATTTTGAAGACAGTGTTACTCCTTAGAACATGGTAAAAGAACTATGGCTGTGCACTGTACACATCTACAGATATCACAGTTTGTATAGTCTTGTAGGATTATGAAAATTATACATTTCCAATACTTTTCATTATTATGCCCATATCTTTGCAAGGGTGTAGGGTGATCACACAAGTGATGCATCGTTTTGAAGCTGACATTGAAACGCACAACTTCTACCTTGACATGTAGGCTCTGTCTGTTACAGGTGATGAGATATTATGCTTTGTTTATCAATTATGAGAAATATTATATTAATCATATTTCTGTGAATATCTCCATAAAGGAGCATCACACAGTAATGGTTAAGATATCATTTTAAAGCTGACATTCATACTAACAAATTAAATATAAATTGTGTGGGTCTACATGGTACATTGACCAAGATATTGAGTTTTGCTTTTCCAAAAAGGTAAAAAATATGCACAATATCAACATTCCTTGCCAAATATTTAATAATGACTTTGATATGCACTATCAACATTTATACTGTTGGAAAGGTCAGTGTCTGCTGAACAACTTTCGCGTTTACATTTTTAGTCTAGCTCCTATAGTTAAAGAGTTATGAACATTTGTTTTCTGTATGGTATTAGAAATGGATTTTCTGAAAATGTGCTCAGGCTGCACTATTGTTCCTATGGTGGAATTAAGCAGGCAGCTTTTTCATAGCTGCTCCGGAGTGAATGAGTTAAGCAGCAAGAAGCAGTAGTAAGCATAAGCATATGTCAGCACTAGTAAGCATGTTTAAGGCTGTGTGCGTGGGTTTGCACGAAGGTAAGCATTGCTAATTTCCAGTTACAGTGTCCTACACCCAGTAAACCTCTAAATTGCTTAACCTGTGTAGGCAGTGCTTACCCCTGTGCAAACCCACTTACAACTGCTCAAAAGTACCTTAATCACACTGTATCCAATGGCCCTTGTTCTGCCTAGCAAAAAAATAAACTGCCTCTGCAAGGCTCAAACTCAGGATCCTGCACACTATAGTCACAGCAGTTAACCACCAAGCCATCATAGGAATAGATAGGAATGAGGTATCAACAAACTAATCCTCACTACAGGAAAATCAAACCAAATGTGATCTGAATCTATATACAGTGTGATGTTGGATAACCTGCCACAGAACATAAATATGTGAACTGGAGTACTGCAGTAAGCATAGATTTGAGGTGTTATTGTAATAAAGTGTAGAAGCCCCCAGGTCTCCATACAGTGTATGTATACATGAATCACGGATACCAGACACATATATAACTTGTAATGAAGAATAAATCATTGCCAAATGGAAAATATAGTGCTAATTAACTATTAAGCAATGCTAACCGCAGCACAGCTCAAGTTAGTAAGTGTAAGCAATGTGTATGGGAATCAATTCAAACTTCCTAGTGGTATACCTCTTTAAGCAGTGCCAACCTCATGTAAGCAGGTCTGCCCATAGCTTAGCCTTTTCAAAACTGGCCAATCACAGGGAAGTGCAGGAAAATGGACGTATTTAAAACCCACAGGTGGGATTGCAGCTTTCTACTGCAGGCAAAATGGCTGGTGTGGGTGAAGGCACTCGATTTAGAGCACAACGCTGGGGCATCCAGGATTCAAAAATCATGGTATAGCTCCTGGTAAAACACCATGATCAGAGACTAATGCAGGGCCAGTACCAGGGCTCACAGTATAAAATGGAGGCCTGGGACAGACTCACTCGTGACCTCACCAGTGCCACAGGTATCTCCCGGACTGGTGAGCAGGTCAGGCACCACCATGCTGACCTGAAATGGCAGAGGAGGGATGTACTGGAACAGTGGATCCAGGTGTCTCGGCAGATGCCCAATGCCCCAGGACTATGTACTCATTCTACTAAGTAGTAAATAATTGCCTAGCTTGTGTATACTATGGACAGATATGGCTAAATATCACCGCATTTCTCTGACAGCTGCAGATGAGTGGGCTGCAAACCAGCAAGCCCATGATGCTAGGCTGCAAAGGCTGCATTGAGAGGCAGGTTAGTAATCAGTCTGCATGTACTGTCATAACAAATAACTATAAGAGCCTTAGAAAGTGTTGTACCAGTAGAAATAAATGTGCAATAGTCTGTGAATAAAGGTATAACCCCTGAAGTCCTTTTGTATACTCTTTTCTCATATGTTGGTGATCTGTTCCATACTATAAATAGTAATGTTATATCTTAAGCAGTGTCACCCATACCATGGCATGCGGATAAAATGGGCATGAAGTCCTGCATAACAATGTTGGATGTGCCAAGAGGTCAGTTATACTGTATAAGATAGGGAGACTTAGATAGAAAACAGTTGAAAGCTTTACGTCAATTGCCTGATAGCACAGTGTACTGTGATGTTAGCTATAACATTTTGTCACACACAGCAGGGATTGAATCCTGGGAGTGCTACTAAGTTGTATGTATAATCACACCCCACAACTGTACAGATTTTGATACAATGTTCAGATAGAAAGCTGTATGCATAATTACACCCAACAGTACAGAATTTGCTAGAATATTCAAAATGCAAGCTGTATGCAAATTCATGCCCCACAACTGTTCCAATCTGTCCAGCATGTCCAGATAAATGGCTCATATCACCAGCTTGGTACCCTGTTCCCCTGAAAATCCAGTGTGATGTTCCAAGAATTTTAGGCAGCTGTCAATGACATATAACTGATATTCAAACATGTACATAGTCAGAGAATGTATATGGAAACAAACCTGTCATTCTAGCACCTCACCCAAAGTGTATGACAGCAATTCTCAACATATGTTGTATTAACACCTGCAGCCTGTCACGCCTGTATGTAAGACACAGGTCACATATATAATAATTTATAAACATACCAGTGTACAGTATAAGGCCATTGTGTCATTTTATAATACATGCAAGGGAAAGACCACTGCAGTGATTAAGAATGTTGTGAAAACTACAAGGATATATTAGTTTTTGATTAAACTCTCTCTCTCTCACCCCTACCATATGTGCATAATATCCCAATGACACTCCTCAAGTGATATGTGTACACTCCACGCTTTTTTTGGGGACATATGTCCTAATGGTTTATAAATATTCACATTTGTTTCTATGCATGTGCCATGTGAAAATACACCCATATTGCTGGCCTGTTGCTATCCATGAAACCTGCATGCTCCTGTAATGGCCACTGCTGTTCCATATATGCATGTGTTCTGCTTGCTCTGCAACTTTGTTAAATCTGGTATGTTGGGTTAATGGGAATACCTATGCATGCTGTGATAACTAATCCCGAATGCTTTTGTCTGTTACTAACCCATATCTGTCATAAACCTGTGACAACACAGCTGGTATGGGAAGGCCGGTCCCAGTGGACCCACCTGTCCCACCTCAGCTGGCCATGGCACCGGGCACCGGCACATCTCAGGCCCAGCCTGGGACCTCCTCCTCTGAGGGCCCTGTGCCACCTTAGGGTGGAACAGCTGCAGGGATGGGGCTCACCCCCCTTCGGACCAGGCACGGAGGGGAACCTGTCACCCATCAACAGTCCAGGCCATGGTGCATAAGGAGCTCGATCTGGATTATTGAGAGTGGCTACGCCAGTTTGAGGGCCAAGTGGCACTATTAGAGGGTGAGGCTGCCCCTCCTACACAGCCCCCAGCACAGCCACCTTCAGGGCCATGAAGGTGCAGTGGTGACTGCCCATGGGTGGGGACCTCAGTCCCACTGTTTCCAGTTGAGAGCTCATGGGCTTGTGACTTCCAAACACCCATCCCTGTCCAGATTGTTATCCCGCCCACATGTGTCATATACCAGCCCTGTTTGTGTCTTGTGTGTCTTTTCTTTTAACCTACCCACCTACCTCCCCAAAAATACCTACAACCCCTCCCCAACATCCCACTCTCACCTGAAAAAAAAAAAAGGGCAATCTGTTCCCACAAAAAATCTCGCCCCATACATAGCTGTCCATTACGCAAACGTGTCCACTGGACACATGCAATCTGGTCTAATTGGGATCACTATGAATATATGTTGTCCTCACCCCTCTCCCAGGGGTTTGAGGGACCAAATGTAGCTGCAGATATAGTGTATATGCACAGCTGTTGCTGTAGAAGAAATGGGCAGCTATGGACCTTTCCTATACCCTTCCTGCACATGCCTAGCTATTTTCCCTACTGTCTTTCCCTCTTTGTGCCCCATTTTCTACCACTGTTCTATCAACCCCTTCTTCTTTTCTTTTAAAGGAATTAGTACGGGGGTAAGCATCAGTAAACACTGTTAAGCAGCAGTAAGAGAGTTTGCACAGGTTTGCACGGGGGTAAGCTATGCCTACACAGATTGAGAAATTCGAAGCTAACTGACTGTAAGAAAACATAAGTGGAGGTCGGCAGTGCTTACCATTGCGCAAACCTGCTTACAACTACTTAAAAGTGCCTTAATCACTCTGTAGCCAACGTCCCTTGTTCTGCCCAGCAAAAAAATAAACTGCCTCTCCAAGTCTCGAACACAGGACCCGGCACTACATACACTAAGTGATTTACCACTAAACAATGGCAGATATACATAACCTGAAGTTTTCACAAACATATCATGCAGCACAATCAGTCAAAAGTACAAGAAATGTAGTATTATCACACCACATGACCTGTTAATGCAAGAAGTCTGGACAAAGTATGCCACATTGTGGGTACAAAGAGGGATATATGTCAACTAATGCTCTGATACACTTAACATGTTGCTAGTTACACAGTTATATGTATTAGAACACATATGTAGAAGGAGATGAAGTCTGAAACACAAACGTGTTGCCACTAGTTACTAACTTTAATGCTGCAATCATCCATGACAACTGCCAAGTGAATGAAGAACAGGTGTAAATATGAGCCAAACATGCATGGACATATGGACAGATATATATCTGTAAATGTAGACAGCTATATGTAGATATATATATATTAATGTATGACTCACAAATAATCATATAACATCAGTTTTATATAGATACATACATATGTTCATATGTATGTACACACACACACACATATATATATATATATATATATATATATATATATATATATATATATATATATAGGTACATACACATATACACACACAAAAGGCAAAAGGTATCAGTAGACATACATATGTAGAAGTAGTGCGGAAGTGTGGAAGTACTGGATGTAAAATATATCCCTCAGCCACAAGCCCTTCAATTGGCACTTGTGAAATGTGTAGTGTGGCAACCATTCCCACCAATGAGAATACTGACATTAAACATATACCCATCCACAATTCAAAGGACATGACATGACACACAGGTATGCATACACAGATAACCTTTATTCCTGTACTATACAATAATGTATGCCAGTATTGACACCACATAAGGTTTGAAATAAGTAATCAGTCATGAATGCAAGGCCCACACAAAACAGTAGATGCAAGTAATGTGTATATATACCATACTATGCTGTCCAAGCCAAGGCTTTCAATTAGTACAACAGTAGAAACAGGATTTGCCTTCAGGATATGTAACAATCAAAAATTACAGATGTAGTTCAGCAGCCTCCAATTTCACCCTGTAGTCAAGCCCTAAGGGGAAACGTAGCACTTGTATAAATGTCACAGTATCTTGTACATAACATTGGTTAACCTAACATCTCACTATCACACTGAATGACCCTCGTCTTAACAGTTATATCCCTGAAAAGGTGCCATTGCCTAGGTTAATGGCATAGAACCCCCCCCCCCCAATAAAAGGCTGTACAAAGGCAAGGAATACTGTGTACCACACACTTACCTCTGGAATGTACAAGGGCACATATGTGTTCTCCAGCTGTTGCTCCCATATATATGGACTTGGCTCAACAGTTGGTGTGGGAGTCCATGACATAACTGGGATGATAGCAGTAATGCTAGCGGTAAATAATGGTAGGCCATTACCTAACAACCCTTCCTGTATCACAGCAGGACAAAGACTGGCATATATGTGGAGGACAGAGGTAGGAACATAGAGCCATATTTGCATTATTGCTGTTACACACCCTGGAAATTGTTGGTGTTACAGGATTCGTTGCAGCATACCCTTATGCAGGGATATGACATTGAAATATAAATGGATGTAGCCATGTACTTATAGCACTCAACAGACAGAATGCCACAGATATATCTCTGACAATACCTGTGTGGTGCACAGACAAAACCTAACAGCCAATCCCTCTGGTATCATACAGACAGGCTCACAGTTGAGAGCTATGCAGACAGACAACATCCCATGAAAACGTACCATGTACACAAAAACCCTGTAAGAACAGCAAGATACACTGCACACAGCAACACTACTCACACTGTCTGTAAGTCTGGAACCTTACCCAAATGTGGATTTGGCCTGTGTCTGCAGGTTCTGCTGTAAGAGGTGTTGCTACCTGCTGTCTGTAACACTGATGTCCACACACACAGGAAGGATGTCATCCATACTATAAAGGTGAAGGGAAAATGTCCACAGAAGGCAGCAATTTATAATACAGGGTTGCCATGACAGTGGTTATATGAAGTACTACACAGCAGGCTACATGCAATTAGCAACTGGTGAACACTGACTGGTGCAGCGGCCACCACCTGATCATGTGCAGTACCAACAAAATCATGCTGCAATCTATTCAAACTGTTCAATCCAGCTCAATCACTCTACGAGAGAGAGAGAAGAGAGAGGAGAGAGAGAGAGACAGTGAGAGAGAGATAGAGAGAGAGAGAAAAACTTCAAGAAAGTTCACAAAGCACAGGGTTGTGTTACAGCGGAAACAACATAACAGGTATGTGAAACAGATATGCATTTACTGGCATGTAGTATATGGCATAGAATAATAGGATGTATACTGTGAAAGGATGTATGTGTGCCATCAGTACTTGTTCCTGTAATGATGTTGTGCTCAACAACTGCACTGGACAGTAGTGTCAGTCCCTGTGTGCAGTGGGACATACCTGTCAAATGTGCAGACCAGCAGTGAATGGCAAAGATGTGACCCATGATATATGTGTTCTGTAAATTACTGTGGCCAACGGCTGGTGGGGGTATTAATACTGCCATGATAGACACATGGGTAAGAGACCACACCATCTGCCCAACTGCCATAGCAGTATAATATGCTTATCTGAAGTGTAACACCATATATACCCCCTAATGTTAGTCTGTGTTCACATGTGACACCTGTCTGTGTTGCAGCAAGGCAGAACAGTTCTGCTGTGAAGTAAAGAGAGTACATGAGTGTGGCCCAGATGCTCATATGCACCCCACATACAGATACATATATGTGTGATACATATTCACAGCTGTGTATGTGTACAGAACCTCAGACAGTTATGCATATATATAGGTATATAAACAACACAAAATGATATCTACACATATATGCACACACACACACACACACACACACACACACATATATATATATATATATATATATGTATGTATACAGACATATATATATATATATATATATATATATATATATATATATATATATATATATATATATATATATATATATATATATGTCAATACATGTCCCCTGCCATGACATGTGTGAGAGAACATCACACATCAATACACAACATACCTACACACCAGTATATGGCTGCAGGATGGAGTGTGGTGTATAACCCATGTTGGGAACACATTGCAATTGTATGAGATGGTGGGATGTATATGTTGGTGAAGGTTATTAGGCACATATTGGTATGTAGGTCTGGTTGGGTGACAAACAAGACAGCATACAGGGCTGGTATATGACACATGTGGTGGTTAAACACTGTGGACGGGTAGTTGCATTTAGAATGTGGAGGACACTGAGCCCCCACATGGGAACATAGGAAACATGGTGCTCACCTATGGACAGTCACAACAGCATCTACATGGACATAAAGGTGCCTGGGCTGTGCGCTGGGAAGGAGGGAAATGCATGTTGAAACTTGTGTATGTGTACTGTATGTCACCAGGTGATGTAACACATATCCTATGTCTCTGTGGAGCTCCCTATGCACAATACCCTCGACCTAACTGAGTGAAAGACATCGGTCTGTGTGTGCTCCATGGGGGAGGGGGGACCATCCCCTTAGGTGGTTCCACATGAAGGTAGTGATGGAACAGTAGATAATGAGGTTCCATGGTGGGTCACGGATGTGATGTGGACTGGTAACATGTGCACATTAGGTTGGAGTGGTGTTCCTGCTGGCAAATAACCCCTATACATACTGGTGTGTAACTGTCATGGAACATATGTGGGCTGTAACAGTCCACACAATCCCAGAACATGTCCAACAGCATGCACAGATATCCCCAATATGACATAATGGCAGATGTGTAGCAATCACTTAGCAGGCCTACCACATGTATATGTGGAAACATAGTGGCAGTGACAATGGCATGCAGGTGAAGTACCCTGTAACAGCCCAGCAACTCTAGTGTCCCTACAGGGAACATGTCTATAAACACATAGCAGAAAGTGTTGTACAATACAATATATGACCCAATGGTACACATACCAGACACATACCACTAGCATAGTGTGAACATTATGTTGGAGCTGATATGGTGGTGGGAGACTGATATGTGTATTGTATTATGGTAAACTTGACATATCAGTTGCTCAGACATATTTCCATCATTATGTCCTTCAGGGAGTATGGCACACCCGAGGAATCTCACCTACAGTGCCGCTGAGGAGGAGATTATAATCACCAGCATCATCCACAACTACCAGCTGTTGTTCTCTCAGACAAGCCAGGACCAGCAGGAGAGAACAGCCATGTGGACTGATGTGGTCCGCAGGGTGAATGAGATGGGGATGCACAGCCATACTTATGAGCAGGTCCGCCAGTATTGTAGTGACCTGCTCTGCCAAGTACGTCGCCATGCCACTGACGTGCAGGGTGACCACCTTGCAACAGGGGGGGGCATACCATCAACCCCCCTCACCAGAGCGGAGGAGCTGCCCATGAGCCAGGTAGCACCTGCCCACCCACAAGAGCAACAGACTTATACAGTCATGGAGCTGGGTGCTACACACACACACCAGACACGGAGCATGCAGGTAAGGTTCCAGGGCATATCAGTAGACTACTGTGGTCTATGCATCTGTACAGGTAGACCATGCATATGTGAGATGTGTGGTATGTTGCTGTGTAGTACCCATAAGCAGTAATGCATAATTTGTAGTACTGTGGACTTGCTGTTGTTGTACTGTAATATTGCAGCCACCCTGTAACATTGCCACAGCTGTGGCCACTGACATCAACTCTATCCCATCTCAATGTAGGTACCTCTGGAATACCAGCAAGGCAGCGGCTGAATGCTGGTGAGTATGGTTTAAGGTTATGCGTGGCAATTCAAACTGCATGTCATAGCTAAGGTGTAGGCCATGTACACATATAATACACCTACCCATAATGCATGCTGTACATGTGCACTGACACAGCACACACACCTCACTAATGGGATTACCAGCCTCAAACACATGCAATACACAGTCCATCTCAGACAACTGTGGCTACACTCCAGTGCACATTGCCCGGGCACAGCTGACATCTGCCCAACATACACAGCTATGTCATATACAGAGCAGTTGAACATGCTACATATAAAGACAACCCACTCCCTCTGCTAACACATGCTCCAGGGTCCTAAACCTCATCAACACATTACACAAAACATACTGGAGGGATAGGGCCCTGTCCAGGGGAATCCCCACACTCTGGAATAGACTACCCATATATGTCAGGCAATGCTACTCATTGGCCTTCTTTACAGAAACACGTGGCAATTGGATGGGAAATGGGGAATTCACCCTGGGTAGTATGTCTGTGCCACAGCCTGACAGGGGCACAGGGAAATAACATTAGTGGGTGGTGCATGGCTGGGAACCCCTGTGGCTAGGCTTATGTAGGCTCCAGGACCAATAGACCAGTACTCACCTATGAACCTATGTGTACCACAGGCAACATCAGCCAGGGCTCAGTCATTGTCAATAATGGTCTCTACACTCACCATAGGTACAGTACATTGTGTCTGTGGTCGGTCTAATGGTAGTCTATCACTCATACATGCACCACTGATGATGACATATGTGAATACACGTCATGCATTCACTAAACACTTGCGTCCACATGTGATCCAGAAACACACAGAGGCTGTGAGCAGCAGCAGAAACACAACTGACACACAGATACACATCCTGCAATGGTGTGTACACCCGTGAGGTATGGTGCACAGTACATGCCATGGTGCTGAACAGATGCACAGCAATGCTGTGGACATGGGTGCAGTGCATTCCAGGGGGAGGGCCATCACCTACAAACAGAAGCCAGGCATCACAGCCATGTATAATGTTGGGAAAAGGGATTGACTACAGTTGCACTGCATGCTGTTGAGTGCCACATGTCCTACATGCTGACGTGTGTAATTACAGGTATGTGTGTGATACTGTACTGCACGATTGCCTGCTATTGTGTGTGTTAAGGGGGTGCAGGAGTTGTCTGTAGGTGCTGTCTGGAGAAGTGTATGTGCTGCCATGTATGTCGAATGCATGTGTGTATGTCTGTGTGTGTGGCCATGTCTGCACGCAAGTGTGTGTGTGTGTGTGTGTGTGTGTGTGTGTGTGTGTGTGTGTGCATGTACTGTTTAGCGGTGTTGTACAGGTCTTACAGTCTGTTCCCGGTTTTCCCCTCACAGGTGGTGAGGTGGTGCTGGGTCCCCCCGCAGGGAATCTGATGTCACTGATACAGACAGTGACCATGAGGATAGGTGTGTTGATGCACACCTAGGGTTGTCAGGGGCTGCTGCTGGGCCACCAATTGACAACCCACATGTATCCATCCCATCTACGCACACAGTCACACTGCCTCTATATACCTCATCATCTTAGCTGAGGGACAGCCTATGGATGGCATTGGCCAGAACCGTGTGGTATCTATGGGACATGTGTCAGGACACAGCAGCCATAGCCAGATGTCTGGCGGGGTATCATATAGGCAGATGTTTAGGGCTGCTTGTCGGAGCACTGCTGGTCATCATGCCCCTGGCAGAAGTGCCACATCTATTTCAACCACACGCATGTTCCAGACTGTCATGGAGGCACAGGCATGAATGGAATGGTACACCAGGCAGGATCTAAGGGTGCAGAGGGCTCATCACACCTCTGTAACTGACAGCATCCATGACCTAGCAGGTGCCATCCGTAATTACACCAAGGTCATGGATAGACGGTGGGGTAAGACATTGGATCTCATCCACATTGTCATGTCCATGTGTCAGGACAGGGCAGGATGGTTGCGACGGCCATGTGGATGTATGCCAGCAACACCAGCAGCTGGAGGTCGCCGTGAACATCCAACCAGTCACAGCCGCACCAGTAGTGGCAGTACCAGCCCCAGCACTGTGGGTGGGGCTGTCCACAGACCGTCATAGCAGACCACATGCATGTGGCCCTGGCCAGTCCCAGGAGGGACCTGGTTTCAGTGATACTCAGGAGACAGCACTCGGTCTGGCTTTGTACCTGATACTGCCTGTAGCAATTCTCTGTATAGGGCAGCCACATGGAAGAACTGGGTGCATGCAGACACACACACATACACAACGAACCTAGGGCAACCTCATACCTGTGCACATGACATCACCAGTAGCCCATAACAGTACTCAGTACCCACACACACACACACACACACACACACACACACACACACACACACAGACACACACACTCACACATGTTGTCAATTGTATGGCTCAGCCTAGGCCTCTGACAAACCAACACACCATGTGCATATGATGATACCTGTGCCACTCCCTGACATCCATCGATGCAGGGACAGGCTAACATGGTGCTGATGCACAGGGTGACTGTACAACAGTGTAGCAATGGAATGATGTGTAGCATGTTGTCAGCAGTAAAGTGAAATGCTAATATCTTGGAAGGTGTAGCTGTGCAGCCATGGTGCATCACAGCTGTAATTAACAATGTTGTATTGTTGTCACCAGTATCTATTCTGATTGTGTATTGTTTGTTCATGTGCCACATGGCTGATGGGTGTAGTGGTGTCAGCAGGCCTTCTACAGTGGGCGCTAGTAAGCGTAGTGGGTGGTACACATGCCATGGCTGGGTACAACACACAGTGCCTTTGGTTTGGATGCAGTACAGGTACAAGACTGTACACATGGTGGTATGTCCCCATGCAGGTAACACATCTGTTGCACATGTAATCCCACCAAGACAGGATAGGCACAACCACACAGTGCTATATATGCAGTCTGCAATGTGGATGACATTGAACATGCTAACAGCAGGGTGTATGTCCCTCTCCCCACTCTACTGCAATCCTCACCTAAGTAACATGTGTGTGACAATGCCGGTGGCATAGCCCTACCCTTAGGAGGGTGTGAGGCGCTCAACTACTGTGAATGGTGTAAACAGCAACTAACAACCTGATTAGATACACTGTACAGTATTACAGGCAGCTATGTGGGGGGATAGATGCAACAGTAACTGCAATAATGACAGTTGTGTCCACAACAGCCACACCCAGTGAGTTATAGCAACCCCAGTACTGCTGCACACCTCAACAGTGTGGAGGAGGGCATTGACACATCTATGACCTGTGAAGGACTGTATGTCCACGGGATGGCATCTGTGGAATATTGGCATATGCCAAGCAGTCCTGGTGGAAACATATTCTGTGAACGGAGGTAGATTCCTTAACAACTACACACATTCCTGCATGTGGGATGGTGTACAAATGCCTGCTATGATCTACGTATGCATTGTGCACCTCCTAACCCTCATCTACACCTGTCATGATTGGGTAAAGGAGGCATACCAGGTTCAGGTTGCATTCTCTCCCTTTGACAAGTTCAACATTGGCGGGGTCCTGTGGGTTGAGATTACCAGTGACATTGGCCATGGGTTCATTGTTCATAGGTTCATAGGTTCATAGGTTCATACTAGGCTATCTGCCCAAGGGCATTTATAAGCCTAGCCCATAGTTATGTGGCTTTCGCCACCCCTTTAGTTTGAATAAAACTATGCCTATTATTTTGCTGTGCCTCTGCCAAGCAGTGACACTGAAGTAATCCCTGGGGTATATCTGCGATCTCCCATCCATTGGTCAAGATTCCTCTTGAACAAGGCCAGCGAGGTGCTCTGCCTCACATGTACCGGGATTTTGTTCCACAGCATAGGGAGTCTCTGGGTGATGAATCTGTCCCTCCAGCACATTCTATTAATAACCGTGTCAAGGTTTAAGTTTCCCACCATTATGGTTCTGAGGGATCTAGATTTTTTGAGGTGAAGCATATTCATCAAATCTGGGATTGACATGGCCTTATATGTCAGGCACAGGTCACCTCTGAGCAAGCGGTATGAGACTGAATAGAGCTGGAGTTCTTTCAGTCGGGCAGCATAAGACATATTTTTGAGACCCTTTATCCTTTTGGTGAGGAACTTTTGGGACCTTTCCAGCTGTTGCAGGTGTTGGGTCAGATACATTCCGAATGGGGCATTGTACTCAATCATAGGTCTAATGAGTGATGTGTACAGCGGGACGATGACCTCCCTTGATCTAGATGTGAATCCCTTCATGATCAGGTGGGCAATGTAGAAGGTTTTCCTAACTACTTTAGCAACATGAGTGTCAAACGAAAGGCTACTGTCAACCTGGGTCCCCAGATCCCTGATGACTTCTTCTGTGCTCAGTGGATTGCCACCTATATGGTAGCTAGGGGTAACCTTGTTTTTCCCGAAGGGTATGACTATGCATTTCTTGGCGTTTAACTTTAGGCCATGGCTCTGGCACCAGTTATCCATTTCTGTGAGGCCCTTCTGAAGGATATCTGTGTCAGATGTGTTTTCGACTATGGCCCAGTTTGCAGTCATCTGCAAACTTTGTCAGCCATAACCCTCCTGTGTTTGCTTGTACTTCAGAAAAGTAGATGCCGAACAAGAGTGGACCCAGGACTGAGCCCTGTGGGACACCACTTGTGACAGGCTTCGAGTCTGACATGGCTCCAGCAACTCTGACCCTGTGGGTTCTGTCACTTAGCCAGTTTGCAACCCATCTTGTGATGTATGGGTTTACATTCAAGCTGATGAGTTTTTCGATGATACCCGAGTGGGGTATTGTGTCAAGGCCTTTGCCAGGTCGAGGTAGGCTGTATGGACTGCCTTTCCCTCATCAATGGCCTTGGTGACTGTCTCGAAAAAAGTCAACCAAGTTTAAAAGGCATGATCTGCCTTTGACAAAGCCAAACTGGGTTGGATCCAAAGTCTGCAAGTTCCCTATGTCTTTATTTATGAGTTCCATTATGATCCTCTCCATGGCTTTGCAGATAAGGCTTGTCAAGCTAATGGGACAGTAATTTCCAGGGTCGGTGGAGGCACCGCCCTTGTGAAGTGGGACCACAGTCGCCGTGCGCCACTCCTTGGGTACGTATCCTGAGGTGAGGCTAAGATTAAACAGCTGTCCTAACTGCGGGTTTAATTCCTCATTGAGTTCGTGGAGCACACAGCCGGGGACACCATCTGGTCCCATGGATGCTGTGTTTTTTGCCTTGGAGAGAGCAGTTCTCACCTGGGCATTGGAGATGTTTGGGGGGCTACAATCCTCTGGTATAGATATCTCTCCTTTTGGGGGGGGGAGAAGTTTGCACTGAACCTGTCAGCCAGTATGTTGGCAATGTGTGTAGGTTCAGTAATCTTCACAGCATTTTGAACTAATTCTGAGCATATCTGGGAGTTTCCTCCTAGGTTTCTAACATAGCTAAAGAAGGCCTTATGATTGTCTTTTGAGTCCTTGGCGATTTTTCTCTCAAAATTTGCCTTGGATGATTTTATGAGAGCTCTTAGTTTTTTACTTATAATGATCAAAGGTGTCTTACCTTTCAAGGATTTCACTCTATCTTGTAGTAGCTTCCTCCTTTTGTTGTAGAGCTTGTTTATGGCTGGGGTCCACCAGACTGGATGCTTGCCTTTGGTACAAAGAGTCTTAGTTTTGTTTGGGATTGCCTGATCCATGCAGTCCTGTAGGTGCTGGTAGAAGGCATTTGTAAGTGATTCAGCAGTTTGAGTAATGTTTACCACTGGCTCAGGGGCCTTAAAGGAGACTGCACTAGTTTTTAGAAGTGTGAAGTCGGCTTTTGAGAAGTTTTTCACTGTGGCCTTTTTTATTTCAGGTGGGGGCGGGATGAGGACCTCCAGCGAGATTAGTTTATGATCTGATCTCACCAGTGAGGGGTATACTTCTGGTGTTGAACATTGTGATCCCATGTTCGTGATGATGAGATCAAGTATGTTTTCTCCTCTTGTGGGGATGGTGACTAGTTGTTCCATGGCATTTGAGTTTATGAACTCCAGGAACCTTTGGGCTAGAGTGTTTGGGCTTGAGTAGTGTTCCCAGTCTATATTAGGGTAGTTGAAATCACCTAGTATGATGGTATTTGGAGATGCATTTATCCCCTCCAATGTTTTCAGGAAGGCCATGTGAGGTTCCTGAGTTTGAGAGGGTGGCCTGTAACATGCTACAAATTGCAGAGCAGTCTTGCCTATGGTTAATTGCACCTGGATGGTCTCTGATGCATCGTGCGTTGCCACCAACCTTGAGGTGTGGGTGTCCTTTATGAATATGGACACCCCCCCTCCTTTCTTGGTGTTGTCCGGATTTTGTGGCCGGAACGCATGATATGAGGTGAAACCTGATAGTGCTGGGGTTCTCTCAGGAGCCTTGAACCAGGTTTCTGTCACAGCACAGACATCGATGTTCTCCATACTGAGAAGGGCCTCGAGTGCGTGCATCTTGAGATTGAGAGCATTGAGCAGCATTACCCTTAGTTTTTTTCCTTTTTTGCGTTCTAGGGTGGTAGGTTTAGAATTTGAGCCTTGCCTAAAAAAGGCACTATGGGGTGGCAAGAGCCTTTGCCAATATCCGGAAGCCTAGGGTGACAGGTGCAAGCCGCCCTTGCAAGCAGCGTGGCTTGTCCAGCATGTCATCCCAGGCAGACAGACATTGGATCCCCTTTGAATGGCACCAGAATTTAAGCCAATTATTAAAGCTGATCATCTTATCACTGTATTGTGGCATCATTCTAGGTGAAGGTAGGATACTGCTCAAGGTCAGGGTCATACCTGCCTGGGCTACATAATCAGAGAGCTCCTCAATGTCTCTTTTCATGTAGGCCAAGGAGGTACGTCTCAGGTCGTTGACACCAGCATGGACAATGACTGAGTCGTACTTGTACCTGCTGTTGAGAGACCTGAGTGCTTGCGTTATGTGGCGGATTCTAGCACCCGACAGGCAGCTTACTGTGACCTTCTCCTTACTCAGTCTGGTGAGCGGGACGTCAGTGTGTCTGACTATGGAGTCACCTGTGACAAGTATGTTTGGTGTTGTATTTGGCCTTAAGGGCAGTGACTGCTTTGCACACTGATTTTGTTGTTTATGTGTTGTTTGTGTGGTGTATTGAGTTTGCAGTTGCTTGGGTGTCTGCTTTGGAGGCCTCTGCTGTTTAGGTAAATTTTTACTCAGAGCCTCCCGAGTACGTCTTAGTGTGTTTATGTGTTTGATTCAGTGGTGTGGTTGAGTTATGTGAGACTGGTATTGTGGTGTGTGTAGTTGCCTTCTCCTCCTGCCTGGTCTTGCCAGTCCTGAGTTGAGAGAGCTCAGCCTCCAGTCTGGCTAAATAGCTGCATCTCTCACAAGTGTTAGTGTTACGTGGGAGGAGGAGAGGGTTGTCCGTGTACATGAGGCAATTGTAACATTGTCTCAGAATTCCCAGATTCACCAACTGGGCAGGAGAGGACGCCAGCATCTGACCCTTCGACATGCTAGAAAGAGTTATGAGTTGGTATGAGACAGAAAAGTAGTGGGCTTAGCAGGGAAGTGGGCACTCCTGGGGGGTTTTACTAGTGAGAGATTTGTATAATATAGGAGTGCTTGACCTGCAAAGAGAATGCTTATAAGACAAGGGATATGCTTATAAGACAAGTGCTGAGCTTTTTGAGAAGAAAAAGCTATTTGGAACAAGTGCTGCACTTTTTAGTGAAGGTGTAAACTGTTTAGGTTCCTAACAGAGCAGTTCTAAGGGATCTTGATATGTTTATTTATTTTATTTATTTTATTTATTGACTTTTGTTAACTGGGTTTGTCCAACTGGGCTTGTGGCCCATTTTCAGTGGAGACCTGGGGAGAAAAACTCCAGTAGTACATTTTTAAACAAGTACAATTTTAAACAATATTGATATAACAGTCATAGCAAAAAGATTCACATATGTTGGGTTATATGCAAAGTTAAAGTTGCATTAAAAAGAAGCTTAGTAACATAATTTCACATTGATATAGTTCAATAGGTCAACAATAAAATTTTTTGTTTGTATAAAATTGTGCAACTGCATAGTAGATACATTGGAGAGAGAGGTGTAATGAGGTACTAAGTATGGACCTTTTGAGGGTACATAAAGGGAAGGAAGACTAGGTGGGTTCATGTCAAGGGCAGGTCCTGCAATTGAGAAAATAAGCTTTTAGTTCATTTTTAAAATGTGAGGTGTGGGAGACTGAACATTCCATGTCCCTGCAGACCAGGGTCATCAGGCTACTGGGTGGTAGTTCCCAGCTGACATGGTAGATTTGTGGTTGTCTCTGCCAACATTGGTGAATCCATTGTCAGGTGTAGGGCTATTGGCTTGTATGAGGGATCCCAGCTACTTACTGCACCTGCCCAGGGGGTTCCCCCAAGCATGACACGTCACTTGACTGTACTGCATGATATGTTAGTAATGTCAGCCTGACATCCTACAGGTGGGATGGAGTACTGTTAACATGTACTGCCCTTGTTGTGTAGGGTCCTGCTTATGGGATCTGCTAAGGTTGGTATTGTCTTGCAGGCCAGATGTGTTTGGCTGGGAAGGGATACCTATCCATGCCAGATGTATGTTGTTTGGGTCTCTCAAACCCATCAATGGTGCATGTGGACATATATGTTGTGGTTATGTTCCCAGTTCCAGCTTCAGATGCATGTCCATATGTACCTATATTGATATATATGTGTTCACCTTTGACAGGGAGACAATCATTCCTTCGAACAGCCCTTTCTGCAAACCGAAAGGACTAACCCGTCATTTCTTACTGCACCACAGTTAAAAACACTGCAGTTTTAAAGGCACCTTCGCTGACTCTCCAACTGCAAGTTGGAATACATATCATAATGCCAGGGGGAATGCCTCCCTGCACCTCCCCTCTGGAAGGCTGGGACCCCTACAACCCCTCTACTGTGATATACTAACTCCTAGTTTGTACTACAGTAGGGATAGAAAATTATTCCCCATCCCCACTATAGTGGCATCCACAACCAAACTGCCTAATCTGCAATGAGTGAATGCATAGTGACATTCACAGATTGCACATTTGATGCATGTATTGCAAGATTGTGCAATGTTGAGAACATACTTCTGGCCTTCCAGCTTTCGGATACATGGATTTCTCCCTTTAAAAGGTGAGCCACATATATGCTGACATATGTGCATTCTTAGTGCTGTACATATGTGGACATGTGCATATATACATATATATCTATGGATGTATGCGTATCTATGTATATATGTATTTATTGGCTTATATATGTATGTATGTATATATATATATATATATATATATATATATATATATATATATATATATATATATATTTCTATACCTATATCTACATATATAGATATGTTATATCCATTTAAAGATAAATATATATACACACACAAATACATCTACATAGCAGAATACATTCTCTGTAGTGTTGTATACCTGGGCTGGATGATATGTATGTGAAAACATCATGATTATGCATATCTGCTATGGCTTAGTGATACATCACTTTGTGTATGGTGTGCAGGGTCCTGGTTTCAAGCCTTGCAGTTGTTGTTTATTTTGTTGCTGGGAAGAACATAGCCCGTTGGATACAGAGTGAGTAAGGCACTTTAAAGCAGTTGTAAGCAGGTTTGCGTGACGGTAAGCACTACTAACCTCCGGTTATGTTTTCATACACTCAGCTTCTAAATTGCTTAACCTGTGTAGGCAGTGCTTAGCTCCGCATGGGTTTACAACTGCTTTAAGGTGCTTTAATCACTATCTATCCAACGGGCCATGTTCTGCCCAGCAACAAAATGAACAGCTCTTGCAAGGCTCAAACCAAGGACCCTGCACACCCTAGACAAAATGATGTACCACTAAGCCATGACAGGTACACAGATATTCAATGTTTCAGAAACATATCAGCCAGTCCTGTCATGCAACAGTACAGAGAATTGATACCAACATTTAAATGTCTGTGTGTGTAACTATATTTCAACCTTAACAGATACAACATACCCATATATGTATAGATATACATATACATAAATATATATGTTGTTTTCCTAACTCTATATAAATATATATCACTATCTATGCACATATATTTATATATCTGTTAGCAGATAAATATATCTATATAGGTATATATGGCCATACATCTGTCTATAGTAATTGCAGATTAACAAATACACCTGTGTTCACATGCACCATTAATGGGGTTGACAGGCCTCACACACTATACGTCTTATACGAATAGGCATCCCCCCACAGCCAAACACATGCGCCCTGCAATACACTACCAAGTAAAGTCTGCCTCCCATAGGACATGTAATATGTGGAAGCCATCAACGTCCCCAGGATACAGATACACAGACACATATATGCAGATACAGATATGCATATATATATATATATGTATGTATATATATATATATATATATATATATACATGTGACTACACATACACACACAGATATATGTAAAGTAAGATACATATGTAGGAGGTGCACACAATATGGAACAGAGACTATGCCTTCAGTTAACACCTGAACAATTGGACACTGTATGGGCAACACATACTAATGTCAATCATTGCCTTCAACATAAACCCATAAAAAGTCATGGGAATCCTTTAATTGTGTACTATAACAGTATGCCATATCATATAGCTGTACAAATACTGACAACCATATAAATGGAGTGCTGCAACTTTGAAACAGTTACACTAATACAGTAGCCTGGAAAGGTTCACAACTGTTGCTGTCCAGGCCAAGCCCTTCAGAATGTACAATAGTGCAGACAGACTGAGCCACAGGGTACCACACAATCAACAGTATGTACTGCAGGTGTGTAGTTGAGCAGCCTCTATCTACACTCTGTACAAACTCCGTAGGAGGTAAAGATGGTTTGTGATCAAATGGGTTGTACCCGGTACATAACAAGGCATAATGCACAGAACAGTCTTTATGGCAGGTGGCAGTAAGCTTGCAGTACCCCAAATCATGTAAGTAATGTCAATATAGGTAGAGTATATGGTACTGTACATCCACATACCTTGTGGCAGCTCACCCCTGATACCCCCACATTTTGTAACAGCCTAGGTCATTTATGGTGCTCCCCACCTAGACTCAATAATACAAGCCCATATACCATTGCTGCATACACTGGCCTCTGCAGTGCATAAGGGAGCATATGTGTTGTGTAGGTGACACCCACACATATATGGTCCCAGTCCCACTGTATGTGTGGGGGATACAACAGCAGTGGACTAATGGCAGCAATGGCAGTGTGATATACTCACAACCCACTACAGAACAACCCCCAAAAGCATGACATATGTGCAAAGCTTGGTATGCAGATGGGGGACAGAGGCTGGAACACAGGCACATATATGAAACACTGTTGCCATACACTAAGCGAGGTGCTGGTGTTACAGGATAGTCTGTGACATACCTTTAGTCAGGGAATTGAGGTTAGATATAGACATGGATGTAGCCATGTACTGATAGCATGCAACACACACACTGCCAGTGTAATATCTGAGACAGGACCTGTGTGGTGGACGGACAACATGTGATAGGCATACCTCTGTCCAGCAAGAGGTTAGGCCCACAGTAGTGAGCTATGCAGACAGACTGCATTCCAAGGTACACTAGTATGTACACACACACACACACACACACACACACACACACACACACACACACACACACACACACACCCTGTAACACTTGTACTATGCCAAGCATTACACAACTCTACCCACAGTCTGTCTGTAATTCCTGATCCTCCTACAAATATGTGTACGCTCTGAGTGTGCAGGCTCTCCTGTAAGAGGTATTGCTACCTGCTGCCTGTATCACTGATGCCCACACACAGGACGGATGTCCATCACACAGGAAATTTAAAGGAACCACGCCCACATGCTGTAGGGATTTATAGTGGGTGGTTGCCATGACAGTGGTAATTCAATGTAGTACACATGTAGAATTATATATATATATATATATATATATATATATATATATATATATATATATATATATATATATATATATATATATATATATATATATATGTCTATGGCTATCTGGATAAGTATATGTACATATATTTCCACTATATGTCTTGGACATGGAGTGCAGCCATACACCAGCCCCTACAGTCCCAAATTCATAGTGCAAGGGGATGACAGGTATGTATAGCAGGTATATTACTAGACTGTTGCTACTGTCATTGGGATTGTCTTCACAGACATGGTGTGTGTGGATGCTGACATCTGCTTATAACATGTGTGCCATTGGCTACTGACAGACATCCTAAGGAAATCATTGTAAGGTACCGCTGCTAGCATGTAATGCCCCTGTGGAGTGCAGCAGAGATATTGGCCACTATATGTGGAACGTCAGACACACCCTGTACAGTCCAGAGGTATACACATTATCCCTTCGTGCACCACATGTGTACCAGGCCTGACAATATGGATGTAGACAGCCATGTAGATGGGTATAACACATAACGACTGGTATACATTTGACACCATAGGTGTTGGATTCACACACTCCTGTCTGGCCTGACACATAATGACTGCTGGTACAGGGGTGCCATGGACACATACCACCCACTAGATATTGACATACATCTTTACAGCATCTCACTGCTCTGTCTGACATGCATGACATTTAAGAGAGGCCCAGCAGCAGTACATCTGGCAAGTATCTGCACATAACATCCCACTGGTTAAGTACACTAAGCAGCTAGGCATGTAACAATGCACTGTGCAGGCTACAGGCAGATTGGCTCAACACTGGCCTACATCTCGTATGGGGTAATGCACATGTACCTGCATATATAGCAGGCACGACAGCCATGTTACAGCACAAGGTTAGATACACCTGTGTGACAGTGCATAACCACAACCAATGTGAATGGTCACAGCTACATATGGTAAGCTAGCATAATATTACAGTATATGGACTATGTGTTCTACAACATCCTCATATATGCCACTCACAGAATGACCGACATATACTGGGCTGCTACACAGTTTGTTATGATGGCAGCCTGTGGTATGGGACATGTGTGTGTATGGCCCTACAAACATGTATGGCAAAACAGTACCATACAGTGGGGTAGCACGTAACATCTGCGAGAAGGGGAGTTAGAACAATGACATATACCACAGTCTGTACACAAGCTGAAGTACATGTTAACAATATACATACTGCCGACGTTCACCATCACTACACAGACCTCAGTACTGCACAGTCATCTACAGAATGTCCAGCTTATGTCATAAAATATAACCACTACTGTATATGACATGTTGTAGCGATCTGATATATCACTGGCTTGTTTTCAGATATGATGACAGTATTTATGGTGTACAGCAAATATGCACCACTTCATGCACGTAATATGTACAAAGGATGACAGAGGTGTGGCTGACAGCACACATACAGGGCCAGTATAGACATGTTGCTGTGATAACCTCATATATTTTCCATTGTAACATGGTTTGTTGCAACATATGTCCTATGAGGGATATGAAGTCAGTAACTGTCACGGCCTTCACCATCTACAGACTGCAATCCTCACACTACCTTCTACATTCCACAGACTGATGCACCGTGGCTAACACATGAAACCATAGGCACAACACTGCCCAATCTATAGATGACCCTGCAGATGGGGATTCCTCATATACATGGAACTGACATGGAAGGTAATGCGACATGTACGATAGGCATATCCAGACAAACACAGTTAAACCAACATTACTCCAAATGCAGTATAGCAGCACTTACAGTCTGTAGTCAGGTCAGGCACATCCCCCTCCTGTTGGTTTCCCTCTTTCCACGGTGTATGTTGTTAGAGGTAAATCCCCAATCCATCTGGGATGCTGTTTGCCAAACATCAAATATAGTTCCTGCTCACAGTGACTGCAAAGGCCCAACACTACCATGATGTTCCTAGGTATTGGAGTGTGCTTCCATACAATTGGCTATGGGAATGTTACCACAGCTGTTTCACATGCCATCAGCTAGGGGAGGGCTGCAATTCATGCAGAGGCCATCAGCTGATCATGAGCATCATGTAAAATACACATGCTGCTGCCTAAGCAAGGTAGGTGTGAGTCTCCACATCCACCAGAGAGGGAGTGGGGGAAGCAGACAGAGGCAGATACATGTCAGGGAGGGTAAAATTGAAGCATGTTTGTGTTACATGCCTACCAGCACAGGGTATCAAACACCCGAAAACTATGTAGTGCTATCACAGTTCGATGCAGTTATTGGATGCACCACATGGGTTACCTGATGTGGAGTACTCAGAACATATATGTGAGGGTGAGTGACATCTGCAACAGGGATACGGTAGATGTACGGTAGGTGTCGTACACATGTCTGCATGAACAGGTGCCAGCGTCAACACAGGCACACTCACACAGGGACGCACAAACATTGACACACTTGGCAGGGCCAGGAGTGCAACTCAACAGTAGTGGGATTGCCACAACACATCATTGTGCAGGTATCACATGCACCACATGGGTCATACGGAGGTCGTATGGACAAAGAGTATGAGGAGATGTCAGACATCAGACAGCATGCTTCGGTATGTCCTGGGGGCTTGTAGTGAGTGTGGATGTGGACATATGCACCATACAACACACACACATAAACACACAGGGTGCCAGTTCTGACATGCATGGGTGCATGTCTACATGGGTGTGTGGTAGTCAACTGTGCTAGCAGGCTGTACAAGGGTAGGCAATGGGTATATCATGGCATCAGGCCACATGACAATGGTCTGCATTGTGGCTTAGGCCTGTAGTTACTGCATTTGCCCACACAGGTGGGTATAGCTTCCCCCATCCAGTCAGCTGGGTGACTATTGTGTGTGGCCAATACTGTACACCACATGCCATGCATGTGTTCCTTAGTCCATGATAAGGATGGTGTCTGGAATGTGCACACCTTTCACATGCATGTCAAGTGACATGTGGAACTGTACCTGGGGTGTCTGGCCCATGTTGGGAACACAGATTATCATCAGATGTGCCAGTCATGCCCACCTGTGGCAGGAAGTGGTAATGGGCAGCTGGTTTACCCTTCACCTACATTGATAGCATGCCAACAGCATTCCCTGATGTCAGTGTCATGTGTCCATACAGGGCATGTTGTCAGGCATGGTATGTCCGTTGTGAGTCACATGTGAAGGCACCACAGGTGGTGCAGGTGTCCATTGGGGAACATAGTGGATGTGCACTACCCTCTGTAGCCCACCGCTATCACTGCATAGTTACTATCAGTGGCCAATATGCAGTGTACTAACTACATATTGGCTGTTGCCTAGGCATGTGTGTGTCTATGACACATGGGTTGAGTGTGTGCTCTAGTTAATAGTGGGGTTGCTAATTTGGATTGGCTGGCCTTGATGTCACATGTATGGGTATGGCTTTGCACCCCAGCCTCCCAGCTAATTTACATCTGTTATCCCTGTATGGTTGACATTGTGATATGTAGTAGGGCCACCATAAAAGTAATGAGCAAAACCCCCTCCATCTTGGCCACACGAGTTACACACACACACACACAAACACACACACACACACACACACACACACACACACACACACACACACACACACACACACACACACACACACACACACACACACACACACACACACACACACACACACACACACACAAGCCAGGTCTGGGGTTAGAACACCTACCTAACTACTTTATCACACTACAGCAGTACGCTGTTACAGGATGCATTATGGAGATTACTGGGCTATGATTTCCCCAGAGGTGTATTTCTAGGTGAGTGACATCAGCAGCCTTGCCAAAGTTGTGTATATGAACTGTCCGGAGTGTGAGTATCCTAAAAAGCATTTCTCTCTACACAGTCAGAGACCGAGAGACACGCACACAAACACACACTCGTACAGTTGCCAAGTCTGTGGTTAGGACTACTACCTAACTAGTTTATCAGTACAGCAGTACGCAGTTATGGGACACATTATGGGGATTACTGAGCTACAGCTCCGCCAAAGGTGTATTTCACATTGGATGTCTTCAGCAGGCTTGTCATGATACAGCTATGAGGAGGGCAGTGCATGCATGGGCTGTAACCCATTCATGTAGGGGTTGACATGCCGCATGTGGGTACACACAGGGTCATATGCCACAGGTACATGTATACAGCTACTAGGTGACTACTTCCTTGTACAGTCATGTTGCACAGCTGGCACGTGCAACATGCCGTCATGCTGACAGATACTGGTGGCTAGTATCTGCAGTGAGTGACACCTGCACCTCATGTGTTTGGGGCCCTTTGGCTGTGTGTTGGGTGGGACAGCCTCAGATGGCTCCTTGTCACGGTTACCCTCTTCAACACATCTATGTCTGTCTACCTTTGGCTTATTATAGTGTGTTGTCCTTACATATATGTCTGTATTCCTATCCACTATGTGTGCAAGGCAGAAGTGGTGCATACTGACGTGTCTTCACTAAGAACTGCAACTGCCAGATATGTCTGATCCACTGGTGTTTGCTGAAATGGCCTTCATGTGTTTAAGTGTGTGAGCATGCCCAGTATGGCCTTTCAGTATGTTGTTGACTGATATTGCCTTCATTCCTCTAAGTTTGTGAGCATGCCCAGTATTGCCATCTATATTGCATGTGTGGATCAAGTCCAGGTAGTTTGTACTGCAGTGCTGACCTTTGTGTTGTACACCGACAGGTAGCATGCTGTGTCTGCGGGGTATCCATCGGTCATTTGGCATTGACTGTTGCTACATTTCTGCATAGTGGGGGGGGGGGCACCTGACTATTTCTACATTTCTACACAGGGGTGGGAGGGCAAACCTAACTGTTTCTATAAGTGTACATAGGATGGTGGGCCACACCTTACACTTTTACACATTTGCTAGGACTGTACTGGTATGTCACAAACATTGACACACTTGGCAGGGCCAGGAGTGCAACTCAACAGTAGTGGGATTGCCACAACACATCATTGTGCAGGTATCACATGCACCACATGGGTCATACGGAGGTTGTATGGACAAAGAGTATGAGGAGATGTCAGACATCAGACAGCATGCTTCAGTATGTCCTGGGGGCTTGTAGTGAGTGTGGATGTGGACATATGCACCATACAACACACACACATAAACACACAGGGTGCCAGTTCTGACATGCATGGGTGCATGTCTACATGGGTGTGTGGTAGTCAACTGTGCCAGCAGGCTGTACAAGGGTAGGCAATGGGTATATCATGGCATCAGGCCACATGACAATGGTCTGCACTGTGGCTTAGGCCTGTAGTTACTGCATTTGCCCACACAGGTGGGTATAGCTTCCCCCATCCAGTCAGCTGGGTGACTATTGTGTGTGGCCAATACTGTACACCACATGCCATGCATGTGTTCCTTAGTCCATGATATGGATGGTGTCTGGAATGTGCACACCTTTCACATGCATGTCAAGTGACATGTGGAACTGTACCTGGGGTGTCTGGCCCATGTTGGGAACACAGATTATCATCAGATGTGCCAGTCTTGCCCACCTGTGGCAGGAAGTGGTAATGGGCAGCTGGTTTACCCTTCACCTACATTGATAGCATGCCAACAGCATTCCCTGATGTCAGTGTCATGTGTCCATACAGGGCATGTTGTCAGGCATGGTATGTCCGTTGTGAGTCACATGTGAAGGCACCACAGGTGGTGCAGGTGTCCATTGGGGAACATAGTGGAGGTGCACTACCCTCTGTAGCCCACTGCTATCACTGCATAGTTACTATCAGTGGCCAATATGCAGTGTACTAACTACATATTGGCTGTTGCCTAGGCATGTGTGTGTCTATGACACATGGGTTGAGTGTGTGCTCTAGTTAATAGTGGGGTTGCTAATTTGGATTGGCTGGCCTTGATGTCACATGTATGGGTATGGCTTTGCACCCCAGCCTCCCAGCTAATTTACATCTGTTATCCCTGTATGGTTGACATTGTGATATGTAGTAGGGCCACCATAAAAGTAATGAGCAAGACCCCCTCCATATTGGCCACACGTGTCATACATGATACGAGTTACACACACACACACACACACACACACACACACACACACACACACACACACACACACACACACACACCTGTCATGTCTGGGAGTTGAACCCCTACCGAACTAGTTTATTACACTACAGCACTATGCAGTTATAGTACACGTCACGGACATTACTGGAGTACTTCTTCCCCAAAGGTGTATTTCACAGTGACTGACATCAGCAGGATTACCAAAGTAGGGCATTTCACCTGTACTGCGAGTGACTAGCCTAAAATGCATTGCTCCCTACACAAAAAGTGAGACACACACAAAACATCCACAACTGTCATGCGTGGGTATAGAACTCCTGACCAATGCCTATATCACACTACAGCATGGAGCTGTTATAGGACACACCACAGGGATTACTAGAGACATCCTTCCCCAAAGCTGTATTTCACAATGAATGACATCAGCAGGATTGGCGAAGTAGGGCATTTGAATTGTACTGCAAGTGAATAGCCTATGATGCATTGCTTCATACACAAACATTGAAACACATGCAAAACATCCAGAACTGCCATGGGTGGTGATGGAACCCTACCACAGTTCTAAATCACACTACAGCAGTACACAGTTACAGGACACTCTACAGACATTACTGGGCTATGACTTACCCAGAGGTGTATTTCTAGGTGAGTGACATCAGCAGCCTTGCCAACGTTGGGTATATGAATTCTAAGGAGTGTGTATGACCTAAAAAGCATTGTTCGTCAATCAGTCATAAACAGACAGAGACAGAAAGACACACAGATTTACACACACACACACGCACACACACACACACACACACACACACACACACACACACACACACACACACACACACACTCACACACAAAATTGCCAAGTCTGGGATTAGAACACCTACCTAATTACTTTATTACACTACAGCAGTACACAGTTACAGGATGTGCTATGGAGATTACTGGGCTATGACTTCCCCAGAGGTGTATTTCTAGGTAAGTGACATCAGCAGCCTTGCCAAAGTTGAGTATATATATATTGTACGGGGTGTGAGTGGCCTAAAAAGCATTGATCTCTACTCAGTCAGACAAACACACATGCATACATTCACACAGTTGCCAGGTCTGGGGTTAGAACATCTACCTAACTACTTTATCACAATACAGCAGTTACAGGAAGCACTATGGAAATTACTGGGTTAGGATTTCCACAGAGGTGTATTTCTAGGTGAGTGACATCAGCAACCTTGCCAAAGTTGAGTATATGTATTGTACGGGGTGTGAGTGGCCTAAAAAGCATTGCTCTCTACTCAGTCAGACAGACACACACATACACGCACACACACACACACACACACACACACACACACACACACACACACACACACACACACACACACACAAGCCAGGTCTGGGGTTAGAACACCTACCTAACTACTTTATCACACTACAGCAGTACGCTGTTACAGGATGCATTATGGAGATTACTGGGCTATGATTTCCCCAGAGGTGTATTTCTAGGTGAGTGACATCAGCAGCCTTGCCAAAGTTGTGTATATGAACTGTCCGGAGTGTGAGTATCCTAAAAAGCATTTCTCTCTACACAGTCAGAGACCGAGAGACACGCACACAAACACACACTCATACAGTTGCCAAGTCTGTGGTTAGGACTACTACCTAACTAGTTTATCAGTACAGCAGTACGCAGTTATGGGACACATTATGGGGATTACTGAGCTACAGCTCTGCCAAAGGTGTATTTCACATTGGATGTCTTCAGCAGGCTTGTCATGATACAGCTATGAGGATGGCAGTGCGTGCATGGGCTGTAACCCATTCATGTAGGGGTTGACATGCCGCATGTGGGTACACACAGGGTCATATGCCACAGGTACATGTATACAGCTACTAGGTGACTACTTCCTTGTACAGTCATGTTGCACAGCTGGCACGTGCAACATGCCGTCATGCTGACAGATACTGGTGGCTAGTATCTGCAGTGAGTGACACCTGCACCTCATGTGTTTGGGGCCCTTTGGCTGTGTGTTGGGTGGGACAGCCTCAGATGGCTCCTTGTCATGGTTACCCTCTTCAACACATCTATGTCCGTCTACCTTTGGTTTATTATAGTGTGTTGTCCTTACATATATGTCTGTATTCCTATCCACTATGTGTGCAAGGCAGAAGTGGTGCATACTGACGTGTCTTCACTAAGAACTGCAACTGCCAGATATGTCTGGTCCACTGGTGTTTGCTGAAATGGCCTTCATGTGTTTAAGTGTGTGAGCATGTCCAGTATGGCCTTTCAGTATGTTGTTGACTGATATTGCCTTCATTCCTCTAAGTTTGTGAGCATGCCCAGTATGGCCATCTATATTGCATGTGTGGATCAAGTCCAGGTAGTTTGTACTGCAGTGCTGACCTTTGTGTTGTACACCGACAGGTAGCATGCTGTGTCTGCGGGGTATCCATCGGTCATTTGGCATTGACTGTTGCTACATTTCTGCATAGTGGGGGGGGGCACCTGACTATTTCTACATTTCTACACAGGGGTGGGAGGGCAAACCTAACTGTTTCTATAAGTGTACATAGGATGGTGGGCCACACCTTACACTTTTACACATTTGCTAGGACTGTACTGGTATGTCGAGTACACTATTTCAGTCTGTAGTCTTACCTATCGTGCTCGTCAGAGGTATACCAGTGTACTACAGATCTTAGCTTTCACTACCTACATATTAGTTTCTGACTTCCTAGCCTGCACAACTTACATCCAATTGGCTGGCCTGCTGTAGTCTGTCTGTGTAGGCCTGGGGTAGGGGTTACCCATGGGGCTCATTCAGAGGCCATAGTACAGCATTTGTTTGTGTTTGTCTACACCTATCCTACTGGCTGTGAGTGTTGTTGGGTATGTGCCCCCCCAACTGGCATGTGTGAGTCACTTACCTTGTGGATGTCCCAGTATTGAGAGTGGTGCTGCAGGGCTGCCTATGTTGGATGCACATAGTACACTCCCTATACATGGTTGAGCACAGGTAGTGTCATGTTTGGCATCCCTTTTACTGTATGTGCAAGTCGGAGAGAGGTGTCATTCCCTGGGTCCCTACTGTGTCAGTGCATGTGCTATGTGTTGCCTCTTTGCCAAGACCAGGGCATACTGGGCACGCCTCCTTCTGCCTACTAGAGCAGGCTCAGGTTGTCCCTCCTCTGAGTCACTCTGTGCCTGTGCAGGCCTTGGCACTGGTGGGGGCCTGTGTGGCCCTGCCTCATGCTGTTCCTACTGCAGCTGTTTCAGCAGGATCATATTGTGTAGCATGGCACGTACAAGGACAATTTGGGTACATGTAGTTGGTGAGTATTTCAAGGCTCCACAGGATGTGTTCAGACACTGGAACTGTAACTTGAGCATCCCAAACACACACTCTATTATGATTCATGTTTGTGCATGTGCCTCATTATGGAGTTCTTGTTCGGGTGTGTGTGCATTTCTGATGGGTGTCATCAGCCATGGCTCCAGTGCGTGTTCAGCATCCCCTACTAGGTGACCATGTGGGATGTCCCCATTGGCAAATATCTGGTACAGCTGTGTGAGATGCCAGATGTGGGAATCATGCTAGTGTCCAGGGCAGCCAGCACACACATTTATTATTATGCCCTGGGCTTCACACACAACCTGGCAGTTGATGGAGGGGAAGCCCTTGCAGTTGATGTAGACCCTACCCCACTCACCTGGTGGTGCTTTAATGCATATGTGCATGCAGTCTTTTGCACCCACTATCTCAGGGTATTCTGCTATTTGGTGGAAGAGATGCATATTGCAGGCCAATGCCTCACGGGTGATGGGGAAATATATGTGCTCACCGACATGTGCTGACATGGCATCCAGGAAATGGTGGAGTACCCTGGATGCTGATGCCTGTGAAATCCGCATCATATCCCCAGTTGGCTTTTGGAAGGTACCTGTAGCTAGTATTCTTAGGCCTACACATACCTTGGTATCCACTGGGATGGGTTCCCCTCTGTTAGTTCTGTGTGTCAGGCGTGGCCACCACAGCTCAACAATTTGCTGTAGGAGGTCCCTGTCCACCCTATAGTGCTCCACTATCTCCAGCTCAATAACCCTTGGTAAGTTACCCTGGGTCTGTACACTCTTCTCTGTCTCCTCACTGTGGGTTGCTCAGCAGCTTTCACATCCTCATCACCCTCAGCTTCTTGTACATGCTGGCTTATGATAGCAAAAGCAGCCCCTAACATTTTTTCTCTTGCTTTCGTTTTGTAAAATTTCCCCGTCTGTATACACCGGTGGTGCAGAGTTTTTGGGAAAAACAAGAGGGAAAGGTGTTTGCATAGTTTATAATGGTGTGCTGGGCTGGGCTGGTCTGCTGCCTGTGTAACTGGCTGATTCTAATACATTTCACATGTCAAATAAGCTAGTTCTTTTGATTACGTTCCTACTACTGTTTTCCCTTCCTATTGCCTCCCTGTTTAAACCCGTGTGCATGCTGCACAAACGGAGTGCTCAAATGTGCAAAGAACTGCTTTTTCCTGGTTTAACTTCCTTTTTCTTCCCGTAAAACCCGGTGCACGGTGCGCACAACCACTTACACTTTGTAAACAGTGCTAGGCAGGTTTAGACACACCCCTAGCTTAGCTGTGCTAAGCTAGGAGCAATCTTGAGCCACAGGTCTCCAATCCACTTACAGTATGCCTAACACACCCCCATGATGTTACCTGTATCCTAGTCTTGCACCCAGTTATTTATACTCTTACACTCTTGGGACCTACCTCATACCGTGGGAAAATCTGGGATTCACTAACATTTCCCTCATGTGCATAGAATTGCCTGCTAATGCATAGTTACATGTCCCACACTGAGCCTCCCCCCTTAGCAACCATTACTTACTGGCCAGGTTGTCTTCGGCCTGCCACTGACTTGCATGGCAGAATACTGATTTTAGTTAGAATGCTTATTTTAAGTTTATTTTATTATTTTCTTCCCGATCCCGTTTGCGCGTCGCTGCCCTGTGCTTAAACAGGCGTGATCGGTGAAGGTTGTTTATTTTTTTTTAACAGTTTGCAATGCCAATGGCCTTCTACTTGGCCATTGGCATGCTTCCTTAAAGATATGCAGCCTTTATTTGGAACTGTCATAGCTCCGTTTTGTAGATTGCAGAAATGTACTCGATTACTAACCAAGTACATTTCTGCACACTGCAGTCATCCTGCACGGACAGCTGCCAGTTTCCTGGATCGCATATTACCCTCATTTGCATGGTTTTCACCTGCAAATGAGGGTAATTTCCATACAGGAGCACAGTCCGTGCAGGATTAGCCAAAGAGCTCATGAGCACGTCCCGGGAGCTCGTTCCTGGATCGTACATCGGCCATATAGCCGAAAATAGCTCTTAGACTAATCCTGCATGTTCTACAGGGCTTTGTAAATCTGGGGGTAAAACTTCCTCTAGTACTTCTTATCAACTCATAGTCATTATTCTCACCTTGAAAATCATATCCACTGCTCTATTTTTCATGTTCCTAAACAAAATGAAGTATGTATCTGCTGCATGTGATGAACTGCTTTCAAAAATTACCTGAGTCATAAAACACTTCTAGAATAAACTACAGAAACTACTTACTTTTTTAACTTACTGCAGCTGACCATTAGATGACACCAATCTCTCTCCTTGGTCACCAAGTCTGCAGGACCTGCTTTAGGCTCCACTGGGTTCAGTCTGACCCACATCTGGGGACAGTGAGTAGATCAAGAATGCTGGTACAGAATAATACTGCTGCTAAAGAGTGCGCCCTAACTCACGCCATCTGGCAGTAGCCTCTGTTATTCCAATTTTCTGCCTTATTTGAATAACTTGTCATCCATTCCATACCAATTTCCCAGAGAATGCAACTATATCTATGGTGACCTTCTACCTTCTATCTCTGACACTTGTATTTTATGGAGTTCTTGCAAAAAATGTTATTAATCTCTGTTGCAAAATTCATTTATTTTTTAACAAGAGGATTGATTTTATTGTCAACAAACAATGCAAGGGGCTCAGTTTTTGATTGAGGTGCTAATACTGTCAGTTAAAATGTGGAACACTTTTCATCTGTGTGACTCTTAGGAATTTGTAAAGCACTTGACATTTATGTGTCTTACTATTTTTGTAATTAATAGTTCATTTGATACAAAAATGCATGCTTTTAACTGTTAAGAAGCCAAGAATATGGATGTTACACAACTGCATTTCACTATAAGGTAATCAGTTAATTAAATCATCATGCTTTGTTCAGTAGAGCTAATTGGGACCTAGGGTAGTTCGGATAATCAAACATATAACTGAACCAGATAAAAAAACTTCTAAAAATGTTTTTGATGAACATTAAACAAGAAAAATAAAACAAATTTACTATAAATAGAAAATGGTACAGTATATTATTGTAGTACAAGCTCAAAAACACACACAAGGGAATATGTATGATGTTTGCATATTCAGACTTTATGATTTTTCCTACCAGAAAACTTTGGAAAGCTGCATTCAGATAACTGACATTTCGAATAATCAACATTCGGATAATCAACATTCGGATAATCAACTCTGCTGTATAGAAATAAAAGTTTTCATGGCAAATTTCTCCTCCTATAATTACAATTCTCATATTTCTTATTTCAGTTATAGCTTTTATGCTCATGAAACATTGCTGAATGGAAAGATTTCCATCTTCCACACTGTAGTGCAATCTCACAGTTGGTATATTTAAGTTCTGAGGTTGTGTGGGGGTGGAGCCCCCAGGGGGTGCAGTGGGGCATAGCCCCCCAGCTTGCAGCGTGAAGGTAAGATTTTGTTGTGTTTTTTTTTTTTTTTTTGTATGGTTGACATTTTGAATGTTGATCATATGGTTTTCGACATTCTGAAATGTCGACCATATCATGTAGACCCATACACACACACACACACACACACACACATATATATATATATATATATATATATATATATATGTATATATGACATAAACACACACACACACACACACACACACACACACACACACACACACACACACACACACACACACACACACATATATATATATATATATATATATATATATATATATATATATATATATATATATATATGGGTCTACTTTTTCTTATTGAAAGCTCATGCTTTCGAAAAAGAAAAGTACGACCCCATTTACATAAAAGTGCACTTAAATGAAAGTGCACTTTCATGAATACCGGTTCACCAGACCAGTAAATCAACAACAACCAAAAAAAAAAAAAAGACTGCAGCACCGAAGCACGCTACAGTGGGGATGAGGGAATATACCTGTTTCCCCACTGTAGTGCGATCTCAGAGTTAGAATATATAAAGTAGCAGGGGTATGGGGGCACAGCCCCTACATGCAAAAATGCCTTTGTAGTGTTTTTGTGTTGATATTACCGGTTCGTTGAACTGGTAGTCATGAAAGTGCACTTTCATTTAAGTGCACTTTCACGTAAATGGGGTTATACTTTTCCTTTTTGAAAGCATGAGCTTTCGATAAGAAAAAGTAGACCCACACACACATATATATATATATTTATATATATATATATATATATATATATATATATATATATAGAGAGAGAGAGTGAAATAGCCTTTTCTGTGCATTTAAAGTATTGTTTTGATTGTATCTGCTCTATTTTCTGAAAAGAAAAAAAAAAAAAAAAAAAATGCTTGTTTCCCACCTTTCTGAACTAGTATAGTCCAGTTTTCAGGTTATTGCTGAATCCAGGGCTGTGTTACAAGTTTCTGTGTTGCCCATACCTTACTTGGATAGAAGGAAGTTTCTCTGTTCATCTGTGAGAGATCAGCCTATCTGTCTCTGGAGGAGTGGTTTCAGCCCAGAAGTTAGTAGCTTATTGGCCATTTTGGGCTAATTTTGATTGTATCTGCTCTATTTTCTGAAAAGAAAACCAAAAAACAAAAAATATGCTTGTTTCTCGCCTTTCTGAACTAGTATAGTCCAGTTTTCAGGTTATTGCTGAATCCAGAACTGTGTTACAAGTTTCTGTGTTGCCCATACCTTACTTGGATAGAAGGAAGTTTCTCTGTTCACCTGTGAGAGAGGGGAGCTTTGATCAGCCTATCTGCCCCTGGAGGAGTGGTTTTAGCCCAGACGTTAGTAGTTTATTGGCCATTTTGGGCTAATTTCTATCTCTTTCACTTCCCTGTGATAAAAACTGCTAGAGTGTGCTCAACAATATACTAAGGTTGAAAGTAACTTGACTACAAATATGCAACATACATAAGGTATATGATAAAGCTTGGTTAAATGTAGAAATAGAGTTTAGCAATATGTGATTAGCATCCATACTAAATGACTGACTTGGAAAATAAGAAATCTGCTGAATGGACATCTTTCCTTACAGACTTAAAAACAGGATGTATGCATTTAATTGTCAGTGAGAGCAAAAATGTAAAATCTGCTTTTTTAAAGACACTGTTACAATTTGTTTCCTTAAAAAACATGCTTTTCTGCACTTAGCATTTGCACAAGAACAGATGTTCTTATACAAAGATCAGAACAGAATACTAAAGACAAAAACAGGATGTTCACACTATCAGAAAAGCTGGCCTCTTATAAATTCAGCAAAAATGTGTCAGGACATTGTTAAACAAGGAAGCTTAAACATAATATCAAGTCAGCATTTGCATCAGCATCTGCAACAATCAGTATTGTTTCTACAAGATGATAAATTCTCTAAAATAGAATACCAAGAGGAAATGTTTATGTGTGTGCATGACTAAAATTGTACATAAAGATCTGTATTAATCCAGTTATGTTAGGGGTATTGGTAGGGACACATTTGTCCCGAGGTAAATGTTATAACATGATAAAAACGTTAAAGAAATATATATACTAGTAAAAAATCATAAACGGTCCATTCCATGTACAGAAACACTTTAATTTATTAAAGAAAAGAAAACAGAATGGCAATTCAGGTTGGCAGCTATGTTCCCCCCCAGATTAAATGAATTTGTATCTATTACCCCCATGTTAATAGAGAGAGCCAATATGCTCAAGTAGGTGTAGAGTTGTAATATATATATTTATATTTATATTTATTCACATGTCTTGTAATTTAAAGTATTTGAAGGTTTTATTTAACGATATTTTAAAAGCATAATTTTGGTTGTTTTTTAAAATGAATAACATTTCCTATTGATTAAAAAAAACAATAATTTTTTTATCTTAGTTCCAATGTGATATGTGAAAAATGTTAATACTTCTTTAACATATTTGATTCAATTAAGCAGAAATGAAATAGATTGGTGCATTCAAATGATGATGTAATTCGTTATATTTTATAAAAAGGTGTTTTTATGGTATGAAATGTATTCTGATGAAGTCTCCTTATGAGAGATGAAAGCGTTTAATATGTTTTCATGTGTTGTCCTTTGAGTTTTTATTAAAGTGTTTTCATTCATGGAATGGAGCGTTTATGATTTTTTACTTTTAAATGTTATAACATCCATGCTGATTGAGAAGTAAAGTAGAACAATAACTAAAAGCTGTAACATTAGTATGTATGGTTTGTTATAAAAAGCTATTTGTTACTGCTCTGAGTTGGGTGCTGCAAAGTATATTATTTTATCAGTGTACATTCTGCAATCTTATGTGTGCAACAAAACTGTAAATGCAACTATAACCAGACTTTGATTTCAGCAGAATCCAGCCAGCAAGACTGAGTGTCTTAAGAAGACTTCAAATCCATCACAGTAAGCAGCACCATATAATTTTTCAATGGCAAGCTAGCCTGCATTCGAACACAGAGGAAGTAGTAAGCACTGCAGATGGTCACTTCAGTCAAACTGCAGTAATTAACATTTGTACATAGGTGTAATTTTTAAACAGAAGTATTCCAGTTTATGCAGCGTGCAGTAGTAACGTTTTTTTCAGATGTCTGAATCCAGATTGAACCTGCAATACAGAAAAGTCGCAGTGCCATAAATTCTCAGAAAAAAAGTGTATATCTACTTTGTACCACAGTCCGCTGCCTGTTTTGCATAACCAGCTTCTCGAGTGACTTTGAAAAATTTCCAGCCATCTGCAACAACAGCCTGATCACCTGTTTTCTTGCTCACTGGTAAGACTTTTTTCTGTGTCACATTTTTAGTATGGATGCTATCAGACAGAATTCCAGCAAATGTAAGTCAAGTTTTACTCTTAATGTAACAGAACGACTAGACAAAATACAGAATAAATTGCAATGTTGGTATACACAACACATTAGTACGTGTAAAACCTTATTAGGGCAAGTTGACATACAGACATTATGTAAGTGGATTGTAACATTTGATTGGTATTTGCAACAAAAAAATGAAGTATATCATAGTAAATGTTTATTGTGTGATTCAAGAGAAACTGCATTTTGTGTATTATGCCATAAAAAAGTATTGCATGATATTGCTAAAAAATAGTCTGTGAAGACAGATCTGTTCATGATACAGAATTAACTAAGAGTAAAGAGTTTTCATTATATCCAGATGTAAAGCAGTTATGTCCTGTCAGTACATTAATCTCTGAATTACAACAGCAATCAAATCTTTTATTGACAGAGTCTCCTGTAGATCTTGTAACTCTCTTTAACAATTATGTACAAGCATGGAGTGATGCCACGGCTACACGTACAGATGAGGACAGAAACAAAGCTTATGACACATTGACAGAAGAATTGAATACATTTAAAAAAAAAAAAAAACAAAGTGAGTTTAAAAAGTTCAGAAATGACATCCAAGATCTCTGTCAAAAGTGCATAGGAGCCCTGCAGTCAAAAGAGGAATCTAATAACAGGTATCATACCTCCCTTAAACAATTACAGGTAGAAATTACAGACCTTAAACAGCTTCTGAAGGAAAAGGAAGAAGAATTAGATGAATTAACAGTGACTAACCTCCTAAAATACTATTTTGATATCCCAGCTTAAGGAAGAGTTAAAAAACACAAAACCAGTCCAAATTATAGAACAGGGACAGGGAACCACTACAGATTTATATACACAGTCTAGATTATTACAGAGTTTACCACAGTGGAATGATACAAAAGGCATATTTTATAACATGCTTGCATTTGAAGAATGGGTGGGATATACAGCGGGATCTGATATATGGACAGATGCATTACTTAGATGTTTCTGGATTTTCATTCCCAAATGTTTTAAAACTTTCATTCAGTTAAAACAAGATGATTATCAGTTAAATACTAAAGTAGGACATATGACAGCCTTTTTAATGGCATTTACACAAGGGCAGCCACTCACAGCCAAATTATTAGATAATTTTAAAATTACTATCACAGATAAATTAATGGAACAAAGTGAACATTTTAGGCTTGCGTTTCAAATCATATATAAAAAAACAGACAGAGACATGGGAAAAAGAGAAATACAAAAACAGCTAATACATTGCTTCTTAGAATAAGTCAGAGGGGTTCCAGGGGATATTAAATGTATCTATGAAGAAAATTCTAATACCCTCACTGATTTGGTACAAAAACTAACGAGGGGATGGACTATGGCCGATGATGGGACATTATACTCACACCATATCTTTGCATTTGAAGATAATAATAAGCCATTTGAAGTAATTGGTGAGGTAAAAAACAGGGGAAGGCAAAGGTGGTATGACCAACCACCAGCAGAAAGAGCTGCGTCAGCACCACCAGCTCCTGCCCCTATGTCGGTAGTACCAGGATCAAGCACAGGAAATGAGCAAAAGACACCAACATGCTTCTTTCGTAAAAAATAGAACATGTTAAGCAAAATTATGATCATTACAAAGCCTGGCACAAAAAGAAGGAAGAACAGGGGGTGTTTCCAAAAAGAGAGCAAAAAAATTTACAAGAAAAGTCAGAAAAGCAGGATTATGTACAAAAACCTTACAATATTGGTAAAGACAGTTATAAGACCCATCAATATACAGGAAAAGGGGAAGTATGCCCTGTAGATTTTCAAACAGTTTCGCCTGTAAATCTGAAACATTTGTTAGAACAGGCAGAATGAATAGCTAGGCAACAGTTACAAAAAGAGATTGAAAAACCTAAATATGTAGATCATTCAGACCTAGAGGAAGATGACAAGAAAAAACATGAGGTGTGTCATACTGCAGTTGATAATAAAGGAGAGGATGAGTGGATTTCCTTACAACAGGGATGTGCCACCCCCCCCCTACTCTGGTATCTTTCCTGACTACCTTTAAAAAGGGTCGAGATGGATGACCACTGATTGATATTTGGGTAAAGGGGTTACTGTGGAAAAATGTCTTAATAGACACAGGAGCAGCAGTATCTGTCACAAACCAACAGTTACCAGCAAATCCTATAAAAAAAGTTTGCATTTCAGCATTTAATGGCACAGGATGCTATGCAGTGAGTAGCCAAAATGTGGACATAAAGTTTAGTCAAGAGGGACAGACATGGAAGGGTGCATTTTTAATACATCCATCTTGCTCAAATACCATTATTGGTATGGACATTCTAGGGCCTTTGGGCATAGTAACTGATTTACCTAATGAAATTCTGTGGATGGGAGACAAATAACAAAGAGAGGAAGAGCAAAGTACAGGTTGCTAAGCAATCTCTCTACCTGACAAACCTGAAAAACCTACAGGCTATATAAATACAGATAGTGAGGATGTATGGAAGCATTTACAACAGCAATTCCCAAATCTGTGGCCCAAGGGTCCCAGTGATTGTGGGCAACTAGAAAGCCCAGTAGGGGTAGGAAGTGATCAGGACTATATACCACCTTTTCAAAAACAATATCCTATTCCTAGGGAAGCAGAAGAACATATGGAAAAATGTATTGCAGAATGGGAAAAAGAAGGGATTATACAAAAGGCCAACAGTCCTACAAATCCACCAATCTGGCCAGTTAAGAAAAAAGATGGTAGTTATTGTTTTGTTATTGATTTACAGAAGGTTAGTCAATATACTACTCCTAGAGCACAATTGATTCCAGGAGTCCCAGAGTTGGCTGCACATATTAAGCCACAAAGTAAGTGGTTTACAGTAATAGATTTAGCAAATGGCTTTTTTGCAGTACCACTTAGGAAAAAAGATTGGCCAAGATTTGCCTTTACATTTAAAAACCAGCAATATGTCATGACAAGGTTACCACAAGGTTTTCAAAATAGTCCAATTATTTTTCATCAGACAGACTGATAGACAATTTTGAAATGAACAAAATTACAGATGATATTAGTCAGGCAGTCTTTGCAAAATGGATGGCACTTTTTGGAATGAAAACTGTTACTATACAGACAGGGGACAAATACTATTTGTCAAACAACATGGGATACGAAGGAAAACAGCATAACTGTTTAGAAAATATAATGCCACCTGATGTGCAATTTTTAGCATCTGATTTTGATCACTTTAAGCCATCCATCTTTGTGGATGGAGCATGATATTGGGACCAAGGCAGATACTGGACAGGATTTGCCATAGTTCCAGAGAATCCACAGCTAGGTTCTCTTGAACTAATCAAGTTACCAGGGCATATGTCAGCTCAGAGAGCTGAACCGGAGGCAGTACTGTATGTGCTAAAGTATTACAATCCTGTTAACATTTTTTCAGATAGTGCTTAAGTACTAAATTCTTTAAGACTGCATATGGAAACCTGGGTAAGGCAAGGTTTTGTGGATAGTATAGGTAAACCATTACGGCATGCTGAAGTAATAAAAGACATATATAAAGTTATAACAATGTCAAAACAACAAGGACAGTATAGCATCTTAAATGTAAAAGCACATCAAAAGCCAACCAGTGAAACTCACAGGTTAAATGTGTTAGCTGATACTTTGGCAAAACAAGCAGCACAAAATGGAAAAGAACTTCCAGAATATGAGTATGCCAATGTAAAAGTTAGTGTCTTAAAAAAATTAGATGAAGAGTCAATAGAAAAAGACCTTGTAAATATACAAAAATAACATGGCTTAAAAGAAGAAACTGATCAATGCAGATTAGCAGGTATACCACCAAAGGAGTACTATGCATACACCACCTCCAAAGGGTTACAGTTGCCATATGTACCATTTCAGTTGGCACACCAGTTGGTCAAGTTAAATCACCAAATACTGGGCCATATAGGAACTGATAAGTTATGGGCAGTTGTAAAAGAAAAGTATTGGAACCCAAATTTAAAAAAAAGGTCTGCAAACTGATTGTAGAAGAATGTTTACTCTGTCTGCAGGTGAATAGTAAAATCAAAAGGCCTCAGTTACATCGAATACAGCCAGCGGATGGGCCATGGTATGCAGTTCAAATAGATTATGCAGGTCCATTATCAACAACAAAGGGAGGTTACAGGTATCTGCTAGTAGTAGTGGACATCTTTTCAAAATAGGTAGAAGCAATTCCTACCAAAACCATGACAGCAAAGGCAACAGCAGAAGCCTTATGGAACAAATATTTTCTGTCATTGGGGATGGCCATGGGTCATAGAGTCAGACAATGACCCACAGTTTATTAGTGATCTCATTAAACAAATGCATAATTTGTTAGGCATACAGCAAAGGTTTCATGTACCATACCATCCACAATCTAATGGCATTGTAGAACGTATGAATCTGACATTAAAAGAACGTCAAAAAAAAGGCATGCTTGGAAAAGGGCAATACATGGGTACATCATCTGCCTGGTATTTTAATGGGTATTCGAGCAACACCAAACAGCAAAACAGGTATTTCCCCATATGAAATAATGACAGGCCAAAAAATGCCCATACAATTACCATTTGACCCAGATTTACCTAATGGTAGGCCCATGCTAGAAATCAGCAAACATCAGGAATGGCTAAAACAAATTAATAGTATATGTGACTATAATGCAAGGGAACAAGCGTTCCATCTATGGAAAAAGGTGCCAATATTACCAGCTGAAGAAAACCTTCCCTGTGGAGCCAAAGTATTGGTAAAAACATTCCAAACAAAAGGACCATGGGCTAGCAATTGGCAAGGCCCTTTTGAAGTAGTGGAACAAATTGGACCATTAGTGTATAAAATCAAAGGAAAAAAGAAAAACAGAAGAATGTTGTTACATAAAGATCAACAAAGAATGATCAAAAATAGTGAGTAATGTAATTCTGATTAAATGTATTCTCTTGTAGGTTTCCATCAAAGAAAACCATAATGAAATTGACATGGTTTAAAGTGCATCATTTTGGAAATCCAGTTTCAGATGACCAAAGGCAAAATGATTCAACAATGGAATTTCTATTTAAAGGATGTTTTTTTTAAATTGATAATAGCTATCATACTAACTATTATTGTATTGCTTAGTATTAAATTATACTTACAACCTGTTAATCAAACTGTAAAGTTACATAAGAGAGAGAGTAAAGAAATGTGGAAAAATGAACAAGATTGGCCACCATCTTTTAACACTTTTTTGGCAAGGCAATGTTGGTATATAAAAAGCATGAATGTTTCTAATTGTTGGGTATGTAGTTTAATACCAAAAATAACAGCGGTAATGCCTCTAATACCTATTCCACTAAATTCTCTTAGTAGTTGGAGGGTATTAATAAATGAAACAGGAGATCAAGTCATAAATGTACAATTACGTAAATCAAGAGTACAGTTATCTGCAATAGTGCAGGGGATCACATGTTTTCAATAAAATGGAACTATTCCAGTGGGTAATAGCAACTGTCTTCAAATAATTGAAATGATAAATTTTCCCAACCACATACCAGTATGTGGAGTATTTTCTCATGGTTTTCCTATTTTAATACCAAATTAAGGGTCAGTTAATATTGTGACACAGCAGTATTTCATTTTTCACAAAATTATAAAAATGAGTGTAAAACCAATATTACATGTTGGCAAAGTAAAATAGATAAAAACTTTACAGATGTTCATGCTAAAACCCCTACTATGGGGCAAGTAAATGGCAGTCTGGTAAATAGCAGTGTTGCTCTATCAGATGGGTTATATTACATCTGTGGTAAATATGCTTATAAATGGTTACCAAAGGGATGGGATGGCACCTGTTATATAGGATTAGTGGTACCAGCAATGCATCATGTAAAATAGTTACCAAAAGGAAGCATTAGAAATGCAAAAAAGAAAAGGGAAATATTACCTGTGATTGAAAGTCCAGAAAATCCAGTAGACACCTTAGATACAACATGTATATATCATCAAAATCTTGATTATATTAAATTAAAATATATGGATTTAGTAGATGATGTAATCTCTGGAGCAGGTATTTTCCCCTTGGTACAGAGCTGCAAAAGCCATCTAGGCGCTGAGAAAACTATCTAAACTACTTGAGGTATTGGCAAATGCTACTTTCAATGCAGTCCTTGACATTACTGTTGAAATGACAGCTATATGAACTATGGTTTTCCTAAATCGAATGGCATTAGATTACATATTAGCATCCCAAGAGGGTACATGTGCTTTAATATGAGAACAGTGTTGTACATTTATTCCAGACAAAACAGAATCTGTAAAGCACATTTAGAAGTGATTGCACAAGTGTCTCAACATACTAGAAAAAACTGGAATGATGATTGGAGTGAATGGTTTAGTAATCTATTTACAGGATGGACAAGAAAAATCACTGTATTTTTAATTTCTTTTATTGTTATTGTAATGCTTGGTTGCATATTATTTACATGTATTAAAGTCTGCTTAGCAAAAGCTAGTCAAGTTATTGTTGTTAATTGTCATAATGAAAAAGTATTATCACATAATGAATTTATTTCCCTGGTTTAAAATAAAAAAGAAGGAATTGTTAGAGTATGCTCAACAATATACTAAGGTTGAAAGTAACTTTGCTACAAATATGCAACATAAATAAGGTATAAGATAAAGCTTGCTTAAATGTAGAAATAGAGTTTAGCAATATGTGATTAGCATCCATACTAAATGACTGTGACTTGTAAAATAAGAAATCTGCTGAATGGACACCTTTCCTTACAGAATTAAAAACAGGATGTATGCATTTCATTGTCAGTGAGAGCAAAAATGTAAAATCTGCTTTTTTAAAGACACTGTTACAATGCGTTTCCTTAAAAAACATGCTTTTCTGCACTTATCAGCATTTGCGCAAGAGCAGATTTTCTTATACAAAGATCCAAATAGAATACTAAAGACAAAACAGGATGTTCACACCGTCAGAAAAGCTGGCCTCTTATAAATTCAGCAAAAATGTGACAGGACATTGTTAAACAAGGAAGCTTAAAAATAATATCATTAAATCAGCATTTGTGTCAACATCTGCAACAATCAGTATTGTTTCTACATGATAATCAATTCTCTAAAATAGAATACCAAGAGGAAATGTATATGTGTGTGCATGACTAAAACTACATATAAAGATCTGTATTAATCCATTTATGTTAGGGGTATTGGTAGAGACACATTTGTACTGAGGTAAATGTTATAACATCCATGCTGATTTAGAAGTAAAGTAGAATAATGACTAAAAGCTGTAACATTAGTACGTGTGTTTTTTTACAAAAAGCTATTTGTTACTGCTCTAAGTTGGGTCCTGCAAAGTATATTCTTTTATCAGTGTGCATTCTGCAAGCTTCTGTGTGCAACAAGACTGTAAATGCAACTATAACCAGACTTTGATTTCAGCAGAATCCAGCCAGCAAGACTGAGTGTCTTAAGAAGACTTTGAATCCATCACAGTAAGCAGCACCATATAATTTTTCAAAAACTGCATTTGCACAGTTTTTGCACTTGTATTCCACTCAGCAAGTGCCTTCCAGGTATTCTGTAGAGTCTACAGCAGCAGAGAGACAAAAGAGAGACTTTGGATTGATTAAGTATCATTTTTCTGCTTTTTTTGCTGTATTAACTAATTCCACCTAAAACACCATTTTTTTTAGCAAATCTGTGATTTAAAAAGTTTGTTATTGCTACATATTGTACTTATTTGCTGCCTGCACTTGAATTAAGTAATTTTTGTGTTTAAATAATCTATTTAACTGTTGTAGGCTACACCCTAAAGTGTGATAGCCTTTTCTGTGTATTTAAAGTGTTGTTTCGATTGTATCTGCTCTATTTTCTGAAAAACAAAACATATACTTATTTCCCGCCTTTCTGAACTAGTATAGTCCCGTTTTCAGGTTATTGCTGAATCCAGGGCTGTGTTACAAGTTTCTGTGTTGCCCATACCTTAATGAATAGAAGGAAGTTTCTCTGTTTACCTGTGAGAGAGGGGAGCTTTGAGCAGCCTATCTGTCCCTGGAGGAGTGGTTTCAGCCCAGAAGTTAGTAGTTTATTGGCCATTTTGGACTAATTTTGATAATATCTGCTCTATTTTCTGAAAACAAAACAAAACAAAAAAAAAATATATATATATATATATATATATATATATATATATATATATATACTTTTCTCACCTTTCTGAACTAGCATAGTCCAGTTTTCAAGTTATTGCTGAATCCAGGGCTGTGTTACAAGTTTCTGTGTTGCCCATACCTTACTAGGATAGAAGGAAGTTTCTCTGTTCACCTGTGAGAGAGGGGAGCTTTGAGCAGCCTAGCTGTCCCTGGAGGAGTGGTTTCAGCCCAGAAGTTAGTAGTTTATTGGCCATTTTGGGCTAATTTCTATCTTTTTCACTTCCCTGCTATAAAAACTGCATTTGCATGCTTTTACGCACTGGGCAGTGCCGGTTAGCTAGAGTTAAACTATTCTTGGCTCCACGAAGTCTACTCTTCAATTTTTCCCTCGGAGCTAGACAAACCTTCAACTTTAGCATTCAAACCATTCATTTCACAGTCAAGCACTTGCTTAAAACTCATAGCAAGCACTAATTAACTCTAGAACTTTGAGCCAGGTGAAAAGAAAACAATAAGAGCCGGCAAAAATATGTATAATAAAATAAAACAGTTTAATGTGAGCGCTTTCGGCAAGGATGTTGCCTTGCCTTCATTAGACAAATGGTAAAAACAGTTAATCAGGTTTTCTTTATACTCAATTAAGCTGATTACATCCATCAGCTTAATTAAGAACCAATGTATCACAAACGTAAACAGTGAACACTGCTATGGGCATAATATAATAACTAACCAGCCAATCAAAAAAAACAAAACAGCTTACTCTATCGATTCAGGCATGTCCAAAGGGCAGTTTCTGGTGTACTCTCCAGTCCAACTGGTGAATCTGGGCATTTTGAGGCAATGTTACAACTGTCTCATGTACACAGACAACTCTCTCCTCCTACCACCAAACACTAATATATGCGAGAGATGCAATTATACAGCCAAACTGGAGGCAAAGCTCTCTCAACCCAAGACTGGAACTGACAGTCAAGAGGAGAAGGGCAATACTTGCAACACACCACCAGTTTCACATAGACCTAATAAACCAACACTGGCAAATAACACACATGAATACATGAAAACATACTCGGAGGCTCTAAATAAAAATCTGCAAAAGCAACAGAGACCTCCAAAGCAGATATCCAAGCAACCTCCACATCCCATCACCAACCATGAAACACATACTTCACATAATCAGTGTGCCATGCAATCACAGCCCTTAAGGCAAAATAACATACCCAACACACTAGTAATAAGCAACTCTATACTCAGGCACACTGATGTCCCACTAACTAGGCTGGACAAGGAGAAGGTTACAGTTAGCTGCCTTGTCAGGTGCCAGGATCCGCCACATAACACAAGCACTCAGGTCACTCCAGAATAAGTATAAATATGACTCTGTCATTGTCCATGTTGGTGTGAATGACCTCAGATGTACCTCCCTGGACTACATGAAAAGATACATGGAAGAACTCTCTGATCATGTAGCCCAGGCCGGTATCACCCTGATCCTGAGTAGCATCCTGCCCTCACCAAGAGTGATGCCACAGTATACAGAAAAAAATGATCAATTTCAACAATTGGCTAAGTTTCTGGTGTCATTCAAAGGGGATCCAGTATCTGTCCGCCTGGCATGACATGCTCGACAAGCCACGTTGCTTTGCAAGAGATGGCTTGCACCTGTCGTCCTTAGGCTTTCGAATACTGGCCAAGCCTCTTGCTGCCCCCATAGTGCCTTTTTTAGGCAAGGCTCAAAAGACAAACCCACCACCATAAATAGCACAAGTAACCAAAAAGTGAGGATAATGCTACTCAACGCCAGAAGTCTAAACCTCAAAATGCATGCACTCGAGGCACTCCTCAGTATGGAGAACATCGACATCTGTGCAGTAACAGAAAACTGGTTTATGGTTCCTGAGAGCACCCCTGCACTACTAGGCTATAACTCATACCATACCTTTCGGCCACAGAACCAGGACCAAAACACAAAAGGCGGGGTGTATCCATATTCATCAAGGATACCCACACCTCCAGGTTAGTGGCGCATCACAATGCATCAGAGATCATCTATGTGCAACTAACAACAGGCAAAACTGCAATCCAAATTGTAGCTTGCTACAGATCACCCACCATGACCCAGGACTCCCATTCCGCATTTCTGGAGACACTGGGAAATATGAAAGTCCTACCAAACACCCTAATACTGGGTGATTTAAATTACCCAAACATAAACTGTGAGAACTACTCAAGTACTAACTCCCTTGCCCAACGCTTCCAAGAATTTATTAACTCGAATGCCCTGGATCAACTGGTCAACACCCCCACCAGAAGGAACAACATATTGGACCTGGTCATCA
>NC_056745.1:932782247-932829747 GCF_019279795.1 Protopterus annectens
ACTCCTCCATTGTCCCAGAACATTACGTGTCAAAGTCAACATCAAAACATTAAACCCAATGCCACATGAAACCATACAAGGGCAATTGCCAGCAGTGTATGCAATAACAAAATTGAAATTTCTTTTCCAACATTCAACTATGCAATATAAGCAGTAAAACTTAATAACCAGCCTAGCATTTGCTGACTAACAAACTACCTTCTGAATGACTAAAATGCCTCCATCACATAAAATGCCACATGAACTATAATCCCCTGAACCTCCATTTCCCAACACAAACCCCTGCAACAAAAGCCTCTTAATAACCAAAGCCTATCAAACTTCACAGCTATGAACCTACCCCAACCCTTAACCAATAAATCACCGATCAAGATTCAGTAAGTTCAGTTAGCCTAGTCACCCATGCAACTGCAGTAACCTCAGCTAAATCCTCCCTCACAACAAAACCTATCTTGCTAATAGCCCAAGTCTTTCATTCTTCACACTCTCCACCTACCCAACCATCCAAAACACCAAATCGCTGACCAAGATGTAGTAAGTTCACTTAACCTTGTCACCCATGCAACTACAGTACTATACACAAATTATTAACCCACACCCAAAACAACCAAAGTAAACTGGACTCAAAAAGCTTAACATTAATCTGCTGCTTGTCCCTGGCCTTTCCCTTAAAGCTTTTCATCCATTATGATACCTATGCAGCTAGTAAGGAATTGAAACCTGGCCTACATCTGCAAAGTAAACGAAAACCATGCCTTGCATATGCCTTCTAACTTCCACAATGACAGCAAAGCACCCAGTTCCTGAAATATCCCAAAAGCACCCCATACCTACAATGCTCCCTGAAACCCAATCTACAAAATTCACCCAAAGCCCAAGTGAAATGGTCCATGTGTCACTCTGTCTAAAATCTTTAACCTGGTATGTGAAATTACCAGTACCTACTTGAAGGACAAGTATGTCCTCCCGAAGATAACACACCTTTGGAACAAACTCTAACGACCAGGACATCAACCATAACAACCTGCTGCCACCATCTGTGAGCTCAATGCATAGCGCAGCAGCAAGTGAAAAGCCCCTCACACCACCATCTGCAAAGAGAAAGACAAACGTAAGTCCTCTGAAAGGCATTAGTAAGGGCTCCACCTTTTACCAGCTTGTTCTACATCATAATTGGCAGCACTGCTGACCCTGTAAAGGAAAGGAAAAGCTATCTGGGTAAAAGTGACACCCAAACTCATATACTGAGCATAAAAGTGCTGCGTAATGCTGCTAAAAACAAAATGTATATTCACTCCAAGAGACAGTGAAAATACTATTAACAAATGAAGCATAACAGCATTAGGACTAGAATGAATGTAATTCTTGGTATTGCAGTAAAAAACATAATCTGTGCCACACATAAGGGGTCTTAGCTTATGAACAATTTGATATTTGCACGTTCATATTAGATGAGAAGCATGAGTGGAATTTAAATTAAGTTGTCAGTATAACTAAACACCAATTCTACTGACTCATAACATGCTGAAAATAAGCATCTTCCATTTATCGCACACCAGTGCATATCTGGGAACTGCATTGTTGTAATATTTAGCTTAATACCATAATTGTATTCATAAATATACTGTGACAGCTTCTGTGAGGTTTTCCCAAAATAAAATCTAGGTGGTATAACAACTATTATATCCCTTCACTGGCAATACACTTTTCAGTTGTGTTAGGCTTATTTAAGATTCCTTGTGTAAACATCTATGATATTAATAAAAAGCTTTCAAACGTTAATCAAAGCGTACCACCCCGAATGGCATCCAAACATCCAGACAGCATCCACTGTCTAAACCAGAGATTCCCCACAACCATGGAAAGAAAGAAATCAGACAAAGTCAACTACATAAGGCTGCATCATCAGTAAATGAAAGGTTTGATCAGGTGAGGGATGGAAGTCTTGCATCAGTTTTGTTACATTTTTGTTACATTTGCATAGCACTAAACCTTACATTATCATACTTGTACTAACTAACTAAATAATTAAATACAAAATAATTGATGTGATCATAATATTCAAATAAGAGGGGGTCTGCATTAAAGTAAAACCAGAAACATTCATAGGTTCATAGGTTCATACTAGGCTATCTGCCCTAGGGCATTTATAAGCCTAGACAGAGTGTGTTTGGCTTTCGCCACCCATTTTAAATTAATTTTGCTATGCCCTTTTTCGAGGTTAGTATACTGTGCCTCTGTCTAACAGTGACACAGAAGTGATACCCGCGGTAAACCTACGATCTCCCATCCACTCATCAAGATTCCTCTTGAAGAGAGTCAATGAGGGACTCTGCCTAACCTGGACTGGGATTTTATTCCAGAGTGAAGGGAGCCTCCGGGTTATGAATCTGTCCCTCCAGCATGTCCTATTTATTTCAATGCTGAGGTTCAAGTCTCTCGAGTGCGTAGCTCGATGGGATTTGGATTTTCTGAGGTGCAGCATGTCCATTAATTCCGGGTTGGACATGGCTTTATACGTCAGGCACAGATCGCCTCTGAGCAGGCGGTATGCCACTGAGTAGAGCTGGAGTTTCTTTAACCGGGCAGCATATGGCATCTGTTTGAGCCCTTTGATCCTCTTGGTGAGGTACTTTTGGGGTCTTTCCAGTTGCTGCAGGTGTCTGGTAAGGTACATCCCAAAAGGGGCATTGTACTCAATTATGGGCCTGATGAGGGATGAGTAAAGAGGCACGATGACCTCCCTGATCTAGATGTGAATCCCTTCATGATTAGGTGGGCTATATAAAATGTTTTTCTAACCACTTTGGCCACGTGGTTGTCAAATAAGAGATTGCTATCAACTTGGGTCCCCAGGTCCCTAATTACTTCTTCTGTACTTAATGGATTACCACCTATGTGGTAATTTGTGGCACTTTGTTTTTGCCAAAGGGGATGACTATACACTTTTTGGCATTTAGCTTGAGGCCATGGCTCTGGCACCAGTTGTCTGTTTCTATGAGGCCCTTTTGGATGATGCTTGTGTCGGCTGGAGAGTCGATTATGGCGCCCAGTTTGCAGTCATCTGTGAACTTGGTCAGCCACAGTCCTTCCATGTTGGCCTGTACCTCCGAGAAATATATACCGAACAAGAGAGGTCCCAGGACTGAGCCTTGTGGGACGCCACTTGTAACTGGTTTGGAGTCTGACATGGCTCCAGCAATTCTAACCATGTGGGTTCTGTCCTTAAGCCAGTTTGCAACCCATCTAGTGACATAGGGGTTTATATTTAAGCTGGTGAGCTTATCTATAATGCCCAAGTGGGGTATTGTATAGAAGGCTTTTGCGAGGTCCAGGTAGGCTGTCTGGACCACCTTCCCCTCATCAATGGCCTTGGTGACTGTTTCAAAGAAATCAACCAGGTTTAAGAGGCAGGATCTGCCCTTAACAAAGCCGAACTGGGTAGGATCCAGTGTCTGTGGGTCCCCAATATCTTTATTTATGAGGTCCATGATGATCCTTTCCATAGCTTTGCAGACCAAGCTAGTCAGGCTTATGGGGCGATAGTTTCCAGGATCTGTTGAGCACCACCTTTGTGGAGAGGGACCACTGTTGCTGTACGCCACTCTTTGGGTACATATCCTGTAGTAAGGCTGAGATTGAACAGTAGTTTTATGTTTGGGTTTAGCTCTTCTTAGAGTTCATGTAGGACGCAGCCTGGGACACCGTCTGGTCCCAGCTGTGTTTTTTGCTTTGGAGAGGGCAGCTCTTACCTGAGCATCTGAGATGTCAGGGGGCAGCACTCTGCTGGGATAGATATTTGCCCTTTTGGTGGGGAGGGGGGGGAGTTTGTGCTGAACCTGTCAGCTAGCATGTTGGCAATGTCTGTGGGTTTGGTGTATTTTTTGTCATTTTGGACTAACTCTGAGCATATCTGGGAATTCCCATCCAGGTTCCTAACATAACTAAAGAAAGCCTTGTGATTATCCTTAGTGTTCTGTGCAATTTTTCTGTCGAAGCTGGCTTTAGACGATTTTATGAGTGCCTGTAGTTTCTTGCTAATACTGATCAGAGATGCCTTCCCTTTTTGGGATTTTGCTCTATCATGTAGTAGCTTCCTCCTTCTATTGTATAGTTTGTTTATGGCTGGGGTCCACCAGACAGGACGTCTGCCTTTGGAGGATTGGGTCTTGGTTTTATTTGGGATTGCATAATCCATGCACTTCTGAAGGTGTTCATAGAATGCGTTTATAAAGGATTCTGTGGTCTGGGCCGTATTTTCCACAGGCCCGGGGGCTTTGAAGGATTCCACCTCGGTTTTGAGGAGTGTGAAATTTGCTTTAGAGAAGTTTTTCACTGTGGTTTTCAGGACAGGGAGTGGAGTCGGGATGTGAATATCCAGTGAGATTAGTTTATGGTCTGATCTTACCAGTGAGGGATACACTTCTGGTCTGGAGCATAGAGTCCCCATGTTGGTGATGATCAGGTCCAGTATGTTTTCCCCTCTTGTGGGAGTGGTAACAAGTTGTTCCATAGCATTTGAGTTTATATATTCTAGGAACCTTTGGGCTAGGGTGTTGGAGCTAGAGTAATGTTCCCAGTCTATGTTTGGGTAGTTGAAGTCGCCCAATATAATGGTGTTTGGAGAGACCTTCATATTTTCCAGTGTTCTCAGGAAGGCCGAGTGGGGTTCCTGGGTTTGGGAGGGTGGTCTGTAGCAGGCTATAAACTGGAAGGCAGTTTTACCCACTGTTAGTTGCACATGGATAGTCTCTGATGCTTCGTGCTGTGCCACCAACCTGGAGGTGCGGGTATCTTTGACGAATATTGAAACTCCCCCTTCTTATGTGGTTCGGTCCAAGTTTTGGGGCCGAAAAGCATGGTATGAGGTATAACCTGGTAGTGCTGGGGTGCTCTCGGGAGCCTTGAACCAGGATTCTGTTACTGCACATATATTGATGTTCTCCATGCTAAGGAGAGTTTCGAGTGCGTGCATCTTGAGGTTTAGACTTCTGGCGTTGAGTAGCATTACTCTTAGTTTCTTATCCCTTGTGATACTTATGGAGGTGGGTTTGTCTTTTGAGCCTTGCCTAAAAAGGCATTATGGGGGTAGCAAGAGCCTTTGCCAATATCCGAAAGCCCAGGGGTGACAGGTGCAAGCCGTCCCTAGCAAAGCATCATGGCTTGTCGAGCATGTCATCCCAGGCTGACAGGCATTGGATCCCCTTTGAATGACACCAATACTTAAGCCAATTGTTGAAATTGATCATCTTGTCTTCATATTGTGGCATCATTCTTGGTGAGGGTAAGATGCTAATCAAGGTCAGGGTCATACCGGCCTGGGCTACATGCTCAGAGAGCTCCTCTATGTCTCTTTTCATGTAGTCCAGAAAAAATTTACTTCTTCTTTCGGCTTTCTCAGTTAGGGGTTGCCACAGTGGATCACGTGTCCGCAAATGACTGGCAGTAGAGTTTTACAGTGTCGAGTTGCCAGCCCGGCACCCAACCTTCCACGGAAGGCACACACATGCACGCTCCCACGCCTAGGGCCAATTTAGAGTATCCAATCCACCTACAGAAAAAAATAAATGACCACTGGAAATGGAATCAATCTTCGTTTTAGTGACTGATATTCCTGACCCTTGATATAAGGAGAATAAAACAAACTGAGCAAGCAACAACAATGGGGGAGAGGCAAAGGACCTAACAGCTTAGAAAGTTAATGGAATAGCAGGTTCTGCCTTAGCATGGACTTCCCAAGGAGCTACAACCAAAACTCAAATGTCTACTACCATTCCTGAGTTGTTAAGGCCAAAGCTGCAAATGCACCAAGTGTGACCATTATTCGCGGGTGCTTCTCAACCCATGAACCACTAGCACTGCCTGCTCCTCTGTTAGCCCACATTGTCTCCTATACTGAAGGGAAAAAAATGTACAAGCAAAATTGATATGACCTAACCCTCAGAAACCGAACCCCTGATGGAAAACATTAAAACCATATATTACTGTATAAACATTAAAACCATGTCAGGGGAAGGTTATTAAAAGGACACAGACTCACAGCTCTCTTCCATCACTCAGCTCACCATTCAAAGACCTTCAGATGTTACTCTTTATTTGTGGCAACCTAGATGAAAAGTTAATGGCTTCATTCTTTTAACTAACTGCTCTGCTGCAGCTAGTTCCAAAATCATTTAAAAGAAAATACCATGAATACCCTTCTGTATGACAAGTGAACAAGTCATCTATAGCACTTCACAAATGCCTTTACAGGGAAACAATGCCATGATAACTACCCCACCAATGAAGTCATCGCCAAAACCCACCAACTTATACTACCAGCAAAATCTGCACTATGGCCCTGTGACATGCAGGCCAAGTTCACCACATGACCCAGTTACAAACCCCACTGTCTACCACTATAACCATAAATGGAAAGATTTTACACAACCAACTAGCTCAGTGCAATACACTGGGCCAGTTCTCCCATTATTGAAGACAGAGGACAGCATATTAATGCTCCAAATAAAATTAATGATATTTTAGTTAGCATAAAAAATTTAACCCCACCCCTTGCCAAAAAAAAAAAATATTCCACCATTATTATCCTCATCATTCATACTTTTCATACTACTAGTAACCCAAGACCTACCTAACCACCAAGTACCTACAAGTCATCTTGGACTTAATCCTGCCTGTAGCAAGTCCATGCCAAAATGTGATTCCTTACCCATCTTAGATCTTAGACTTAGTGGTGACACTTAACTTAAGCCCCTCCCTACCCTTACCTCATTTCCTCCCAATCATCCCTCCTTCTATTTAACCCTTTCATCCCCCCACCCTCTTAAATCCCACTAATATATTTATCTAACCCCCTTCTGAAGATGTTCCTGGACAAACTGGCTAGTAGCCAAACCTCATTTGTACATCATTCCCTAAATTCAAAGCTCCTAAATGTTATTGAAAGATTTAAGTAGCCTTAAATTTTAAAGGGCAAAGGAACTGTTGAATTAAGCTAAAATAGTTTTGACTGCTGTTTAATGAAAAGCAATAATAGGACTAGTGGTACTTACAAACATCATGAATGCATTAATCAAATACTTGAAAGACTATGCATTATCCTTCAAGATAATCAGGTGAATGAAGCATATACCTGTAATGCTCAATGAATGTTAGAGTCACTAATGAGGACACAATAAGAAGCACTAATAATTGCACCTTATATATAAATATATTACTAATTATCATGCAGAAAGGTAAACACAGAAAGTGATTAGTGCAAGCATAAAAAGTTAAAAAGAGTTATTTCTGTGAACACACACGCGCGCGCGCACACACACACACACACGCACGCACGCACACACGCACGCACGCACGCACACACACACACACACACACACACACACACACACACACACACACACACACAAAGAAACAAACAAAAAAAGTAAAATAAAGTATTCTGTCAATATTACTAGATAAGTACAATATATATTTTTAAAATGCACTCATACCAAACCTAAGGGAAGGATAAGAATATTAATACAGTTCAGAAATAAAGTAATATTTTTGAAGAAGAATTGACTTAGGTTCTTCAAGTGAGTAAATAATTCTAGACATACAAGCTCAATGCAGCAGTAACATATCTATGTACATTATATAGAGAATCAAACACAGTTTATGGTTATATAAAACACCTTATCATTACTTATATAATTCATTCATCCATTTGCCAATTCTCAGTACCCTGTGAGAGACTTGTATAACTCATTCAGCATTCTAAAGGTAGGTGCAGTGAAATATTATAAAATTAAAGTGCTTCTTTGTTGTGATACTTTATGGCATTTCTTGACTATTTTCATCAAAATAAGAGATTGGATGACTGTTGCTATGATAATATGTGCCATCCGTATTTTTGTAAACAGGCTAGTAGCAATTTCAATGGGTTTCTATGCATCCCTGGAATTCTTTACAACTGAATAATGCCTAGAGTTTTCCAGCATCTTTTTCTCTGCTTTCCTGAAAACTATTATCCATTAAACATTACATAAGTCAGGCATTCCTTAGACAACAATACCATAGGTCAAGCGTTCCTTAGACAACATTACCATAGGTCAAGTGTTCCTTAGACAACATTACAATAGGTCAAGTGTTCCTTAGACAACATTACCATAGGTCAAGCGTTCCTTAGACAACATTACCATAGGTCAAGCATTCCTTAGACAACATTACCATAGGTCAAGTGTTCCTTAGACAACATTACCATAGGTCAAGCGTTCCTTAGACAACATTACCATAGGTCAAGCATTCCTTAGACAACATTACCGTAGGTCAAGAGTTCCTTAGACATCATTACCATAGGTCAAGCATTCCTTAGACAACATTACCATAGGTCAAGCATTCCTTAGACAACATTACCGTAGGTCAAGCATTCCTTAGACCACATTACCATAGGTCAAGTGTTCCTTAGACAACATTACCATAGTTCAAGCGTTCCTAAGACAACATTACCATAGGTCAAGCATTCCTTAGACAACATTACCATAGGTCAGGCATTCCTTAGGCAACATTACCATAGATCAAGTGTTCATTAGACAACATTACCATAGGTCAAGTGTTCCTTAAACAACATTACCATAGGCCAAGTGTTCCTTAGACAACATTACCATAGGTCAAGCATTCCTTAGACAACATTACCATAGGTCCGGCATTCCTTAGACAACATTACCATAGGTCAAGTGTTCCTTAGACAACATTACCATAGGTCAAGCGTTCCTTAGACAACATTACCATAGGTCAGGCATTCCTTAGACTACATTACCATAGGTCAAGCGTTCCTTAGACAACATTACCATAGGTCAAGCGTTCCTTAGACAACATTACCATAGGTCAAGTGTTCCTTAGACAACATTACCATAGGTCAAGCTTCCTTAGACAACATTACCATAGGTCAAGCATTCCTTAGACAACATTACCATAGATCAAGTGTTCCTTAGACAACATTACCATAGGTCAAGTGTTCCTTAGACAACATTACCATAGGTCAAGCTTCCTTAGACAACATTACCATAGGTCAAGGGTTCCTTAGACAACATTACCATAGGTCAAGCGCTCCTTAGACAAAATCACCATAGGTCAAGCGTTCCTTAGACAACATTACCATAGGTCAAGCATTCCTTAGACAACATTACCATAGGTCAAGAGTTCTTTAGACAACATTACCATAGGTCAAGTGTTCCTTAGACAACATTACCACAGGCCAAGTGTTCATTAGACAACATTACCATAGGTCAAGCATTCCTTAGACAACATTACCATAGGTCAAGTGTTCTTTAGACAACATTACCATAGGTCAGGCATTCGTTAGACAACATTACCATAGGTCAAGCATTCCTTAGACAACATTTCCATAGGTCAAGCATTCCTTAGACAACGTTACCATAGGTCAAGCGTTCCTTAGACAACATTACCATAAGTCAAGCTTTCCTTAGACAACATTAGCATAGGTCAAGTGTTCCTTAGACAACATTACCATAGGTCGAGTGTTCCTTAGACAACATTACCATAGGTCAAGTGTTCCTAAGACAACATTTCCATAGGTCAAGCATACCTTAGCAACATTACCATAGGTCATGCGTTCCTTAGACAACATTACCATAGGTCAAGTGTTCCTTAGATAACATTACAATAGATCATGCATTCCTTAGACAACATTACCATAGGTCAAACGTTCCTTAGACAACATTACCATAGGTCAAGCTTTCCTTAGACAACAATAGCATAGGTCAAGTGTTCCTTAGACAACATTACCATAGGTCAAGTGTTCCTTAGACAACATTACCATAGGTCAGGCGTTCATTAGACAACATTACCATAGGTCAAGCACTCCTTAGACAACATTTCCATAGGTCAAGCATTCCTTAGACAACATTACCATAGGTCAAGCGTTCCTTAGACAACATTACCATAGGTCAAGCTTTCCTTAGACAACATTAGCATAGGTCGAGTGTTCCTTGGACAACATTACCATAGGTCGAGTGTTCCTTAGACAACATTACCATAGGTCAAGTGTTCCTAAGACAACATTTCCATAGGTCAAGCATACCTTAGACAACATTACCATAGGTCATGCGTTCCTTAGACAACATTACCATAGGTCAAGTGTTCCTTAGACAACATTACAATAGATCATGCATTCCTTAGACAACATTACCATAGGTCAAACGTTCCTTAGACAACATTACCATAGGTCAAGTGTTCCTAAGACAACATTTCCATAGGTCAAGCATTCCTTAGACAACATTACCATAGGTCATGCGTTCCTTAGACAACATTACCATAGGTCAAGTGTTCCTTAGACAACATTACAATAGGTCAAGTGTTCCTTAGACAACATTACCATTGGTGAAGCGTTCCTTTGACAACATTACCATAGGTCAAGTGTTCCTTAGACAACATTACCATTGGTGAAGCGTTCCTTTGACAACATTACCATAGGTCAAGTGTTCCTTAGACAACATTACCACAGGTCAAGTGTTCCTTAGACACCAGTGTTTTGCATAAACTTTAGTTGTGCACTTGCCTCAGCATTTACTGCACTGCATAGAAATTACATACAGTAAGTTATTAAATGCATGGAGTCCACATATGCAGTCCAGTGTATTGTTTGCTTAATGCAGTGTAGAATTACTGGCACACATAACCGGTACATGCATATACATCTGCAGGTGCATGATTATTGCATATTCTACATTTTCCTGTTTACATTTTTTAACTTAAAAAGAACAGCGTATCATAGATTCTCAGATGCAGAGAATATTTGACTGAGGTTGTCACTACTGTCTTTAAACCAGCATAATTTGAAACCCAATTATTATCATGTCTAAAATATGAACATTATTTTAGTTTCTCAAAATATTCCACTGAAGCCAAGTTATTGTCAGATCTGAAATGTGAATATTACATTAATTTCTCAAAATATTCCTTTGAAACCCAATTATTACCAGATCTGAAAATATGAATATTGTTTTAGTTTCTGAAAAAAAATATCATGGATTCATTGTTATACTGCTGATCGGTGCTGCATTTACTGATGATCGTTATTCTTAAAATAATTTCAAAGTGACTTTTGGTCTTTCTGTTACTAAAAGAACAAATGAAAATACTCCTCTCCTTGTAGTTTTCATCTTTGCAGAAGCAGGCATTTGCACATGCTCAGGTTATAATCTCTTTGTACCTCCTAAGCTTGGGGCAGTGATCAGTAGAGACTCACTCGGATTATTTTCTACTGAAAATGCTGGGGCTTCAACATCCTGACAATTTATTTATTTACTTATTGACACTTGTTTGCTTAATCTACAGGGTGAAACAAATCAGATTTTCCAGTTCTCACTGTTCAGATGTGGGGTCTGTAATCCCTTTTGGGTGCACAACTCATTAGTTATTTCCCTGTGAAGACAATCTTGGTCAGTCACCCTTGTTCAGTTACAGGGTGATAATACTTCCATCTGGGATTAGTTTTGGGAAGGATGCCATCTATGAGTTCATGGTGGCAGCCATCACTTTAATTTTATAAGCTAGAGCCTCATGTGGTTATTCATAACTCCAGGCCTATCAGCTGGACAAAAGGTGCCATAGATATAAATATATATATATATATATATCAGAGGTGTGGTGGTTACAGTACCCAACACTGCAGTGAGGAGGGAGGACAAGTGGGATTGCCCCCTGGAAATAGAAAAGCGATTTTCCTCCCTCACTGCTGTCCTGTATTATTGTCATTTTTTTCATAATTCTGTCACTCGCAATTAGAAAAGGGAACCCTATCGATGGACTGTCCCTTAGTAATGCTGTTGATGATTGCTTTTATTTGAAATAAAATAGAATAAGCAACTAATCAAAATGTTGCACAGTACAGATGCCTTATCAACTGATTAAGACTGTTCTTATATACTTGAAGAAAGTATTCCGGTGAGCAATTCCATCAAAAGAAATTCCATTCAAAAGAAAAATAATGACAAATGAGTTGCAGACTGAGGTCCTGGTGTTGGGTAAATTAAAAGGAACAAGACAAACAATGGGTGTTTAAAGATACAAGCAGTCACACTGATCGGTTGTACCATGGTTCTCCAATCACTTAAAATTAAAGTGCTCGTATTATGAGTAACTGACTGAACTCCAGGGCTCATCTCTGCACTAGTGCTTATTTTAGCACTCACTCTCATATGCTTGTATTTTTTATCTGTAAAAGCATTACTAATGTTGGTTTCCTTTTTGTAGGCAATAAAATATAAACAGTAAATGTGTCATGTGAACACAGTGCAGTGTTTAAATAGTTAGGGCAATGCACCAACAAACAGATGACTTTCAGGGCTAAAACTGTTGCCAGAGTAATCAAAGGACCATAGTAATGGACCATGTCATAGAGATAAGATTTTCAAAGCATCCATGAAATGATTTACTAATGGCCTTAATTAGGATTTTAGGACTGTTACAATGCGTTCACTTGGGAGGCATCAGTATTTCCTTTAATAGCTGACAGCATCCATGACAATTGTAATATCTTATTTCCTTTTCAAAAAGTACTGTGACTTAAATTATTTTTGTTCTTTACAGAGTATAAGTACCCTTAAATTACACATTAGCAATTTTGGCCCACTTAAGACACAAAGTTAGAACACTGTATATGATACTAATCTGGGAGGGACAAAATAAAATGTCCGGAGAGCCAAATCACTTATGCATTGCTTTCATTTCTGTTTTATTCTGGCTTAAGTTGAAACCCTTTTCCTCAGGCTACAGGACTGAATACTCACTTATCGGTTGAGAGGCCACTAGATATGTTTTTTTTCTTTAGGTTTTATCTTTAATAGTTGAAGCAAGAACAGCCTGCCACATGATATCTTCCAGAAATGATAAAATCATTGCGCTAATGGCACATAGTTTTTAAATCACCTGCCATTATGATGAAGCACTTGACATTACACTGAACATGCTCAGGGAAGGCTGCACAACTATTTTTATCATCATAAACTGTATTAGATTCTCAAGTGCAATTAACTTCCTCTAAAGAAATGTTTTTACTTGGCACAACCAGGTAGTCTGTCATCATTTAGCAATTATTGTAACTAAAGCACGATACAGAAACTTGTCAACAGTCATGAAATTCTGTGTTAATAGTGCCAAGTCAACTACACTAATTTCAAATATCTGTGCAGTGATAGTAGCAAACTGTAGTAATCTCCCTTCCCTTTAACAGGAAGAAAAAATGTTACATTTTAGGCCAGTCACACCTGTATCTAACATTTGGTACATAATATTTGTATTATTCAGGGGTTCCCTACGTTAGACCGACAGCTCGGAAGATCGACACGCAAAACACAGACGCCAGAAGACCGATGAAGCAGATGACCAACAAGTCGTAATCCTGACAGCGAAAACACCGACAGGGGTAACTTGGGAGTGCGACCCGGTAAGTGTGCGATACTGAGGAAGTTAGGGTTAGGGTGCGGGAAAGGTAAGTATGCGATAGTGAAGGACTTAGGGTTAGGGTGCGGGTAGGGTAAGTGTGGGATAGTGAGGGACTTAGGGTTAGGGTGCGGGTAATGTAAGTGTGTGATAGTGAGAGAGTTAAGGTTAGGTTGCGGGTAAGGTAAGTGTGCGATAGTGAGGGACTTAGGGTTAGGGTGCGGGTAAGGTAAGTGTGGGATAGTGAGGGACTTAGGGTTAGGGTGCGGGTAATGTAAGTGTGTGTATTAGTGAGAGAGTTAGGGTTAGGTTGCGGGTAAGGTAAGTGTGCGATAGTGAGGGACTTAGGGTTAGGGTGCGGGTAAGGTAAGTCTGCAATAGTGAGGGACTTTGGGTTAGGGTGCGGGTAAGGTAAGTATGTGGTAGTGTCGGACATTAGGGTTAGGGTTTGGGTTAAGGTTAGTGCATAGATAGTTTTGTGTAAGGTGTAGTGTAGGTTTTTAGGTTGTTGGTGTGCTTGTGTTGTGTGTATGTTGTGTGTAACAGTGAACTTTTTGTTTTGGTAAGTGTCGGGATTGTGGTTTGTCAGGCATGTGAACTTTCGTGTTTTTAGGTTTTGTTCTTCTGGCGTTGGTGATTTGAGTATCGATCTTCTGAGCTGTCGTTCTAATGTAGGGAACCCATTATTCAGACATTTGATGTTGTATAAGATAGTGCACTTAAAAGTGCATTAATTCTATATGTATATGTTTGTTATCTGATGCGGATTTTTATGAGCTTCATAAAACACTTTTAAACAAAATGATGAAAAAGGAACTGAAGGAAACTGGTAAAAAGACTAAGGGTTGAACAAACACGCTGTGTGGGTTCATCGGTTCATAGGTTTATACTAGGCTGTTGATCTGGTGGGCCACTTGTAGCCTAGCCATAAGATTCCATTTTGAAGTTACCAACACATTAATTAATAATAGCCCTCCAATGGAATGAAATACTTTGTACCTAGTTCTGTCCACTTTCTGTGGGGGCTTGAGGGGCAGACATGAAGTGTACTTACAACTGACTATCCAGTTATCCAGGTTATGCTTAAAAAGGTCAGGGAGCTAATTTGCTTTACATCCAAGGGTAGTCTATTCTGTAGGAGATATTTATCACACCAGCAGGTCCTATTTATGTTTTGGTGGATGCTTAGATCTCTTGAGCAGGTGTTTATGATGTTATTAGTTTTGTGGATGTGTAGGAGGTTACATAGAGCCTTTGGATCCTTTGGGGATCTGTTCGCTAGGCATAGCCCCCCACCAAAAAAAGTGAATAGGAAACAGAAAAGAGTGAGAGCACTTTAAGGCAATCAAGGTAGCTCAAGGAAGACATGTTGATTGTCTTAGTAACAAAATAATGTCATCACTCAAGCTGGATCATGTGTTTGGGTAAGTACATACCAAAGGGAGCATTACTGGCCTCACATGGGAGAAGAAGGGGGTGATGACATCACTTGAGCTGGTAGATATACCAGTGATGATTAGTCTGATTAAATAAAAGGATTTCTTTACAACAGTGGTTACACGGTAGCCAAAGGATAGTTCATTGCCAATGAATATGCCCAAGTCCCTAATGACTGGGTCAATTAACAGAGGGATGTTATCTGTGTGATAGGAGCACTGGCACCTAAATTTGCCAAAGGACAGAAAGTTGCATTTCTTGGCATTTAATTAGAGACCATGGTTCGATCATCATTTATTATTGAGTGTTAAGCCCACCTGGAGAACCTAAAGGTCAGTTGTGGTGTTTCATTGGCAGCTCTGAGTTCGCAGTCATCAGTAAACTTCATCAGTCTCAGAACCTTGATGTCAGCCTTGACATCAGAGACGTAGATACCAAAGAGGACTGGTCCCAGGACTGACCCTTGGGGAACATATAACTAAGAAAGGTACATACTAATATTGAAATGTCCATGATGGGCAACAAGTACTAATAAGGTATATCACAAAGACAAAGAATAATGACCCCAAATTATAAGATAATTATTTGTTCATCTAAGAACTGTATCCAGAGCATTCATTATCAAAGGGTGATGGTTTTAGATATATCTTGCGTTTAAACGAGTGCTGTTTGATAGCATTTCCTAAGAGGGTTACCGAACTCTCCTGTTTTATATACATGATAGATAATATACATCCAAGCATTACAGAGCATTTAGAAAATTTGTAAGATAGCATTAATAAATGCTTTTCTAACTTTGTCCAAATGTTTATGTGCTATAGGGGATGAAGGTAAGCCTCTTGCAGATACGTTAGTGCATTAGGTCAAGTAGAAATGAAAAGTTTCAATGAGGAAAATGATTGAAAGATGGTCTCTGAGAAGTTAGCACCTCCAATACCTCTTATGAAAACTACTTACAAGAAATTTCTATTTACTTATTTCTCACATCAAAAAGTTGCTAAACTTCTAAATGTGTGGCCAGGAAGCCTCCAGTCTCATATCGGGGGGGGGGGGGTTCCCTCATACCCCTCTTAAATTATACCACTATCTCTAAAGTTGTCGCACCTCAGGGTAGGTTAGATGATTATATAACAGTACCCTACCATTTAGGTTCATAGGTAGGTACTAGGCTAGTGACCCTAGGGCCTATATAAGCCTAGCCAAATGGTACCCTGGCTTTTGCCACCCAAGAAAATTATTTTCCTGTGCCCCTGTCAAGCAGAGCCACAGAAGTGATCCCCGGGGTGAATTTCCTATTTCCCATCCAATCATCAAGATTTTTCTTGAAGAGTGCTAATGAGGAGCTTTGTTTGATACAGATAGGTAGTTTGTTCCAGAGGATGGGAAGTCTCTGGGATAGGAATCTATCCCTCCAGCATGTTCTGTTTATTGTGGTGACAAGGTTTAGGTCCCTAGAGTGTGTAGCTTAGAGGGATTGGGATTTCTTTAAGTGGAGCATGTCCAACAGCTCTGGGTTTGACATAGCTTTGCATGTTAGGCAGAGATCGCCTCTGAGTTGGTGATATGCAACAGAGTAAAGCTGGAGTTTTTTTGAGACGGTCTGCATAGGGCATCTGTTTGAGGCCAGTAATCCTCTTTGTGAGGTATTTCTGTAGCCTTTCCAGTTGTTGTAGATGTCTTGTGAGGTACATACCAAAAGGGGCGTTGTACTCTATAATGGGTCTAATGAGTGATGAGTACAGGGGAACAATGACCTCTTTTTTCCTGGATGAGAAACCTTTTGTGATGAGGTATGCCATGTAGAAAGATTTCCTGACTACTGTGGTGATGTGATTATCAAAGGAGAGACTACTGTCCACTTGTATCCCAAAGTCTCTTATCACACTTTCAGTGTTAAGTAGACTACCGCCGATGTGGTAGTTCATGGGTACAAAGTTTTTACCAAAAGGGATGACAATGCACTTTTTGGCATTGAGCTGGAGGCCATGACTTTGACACCAGGCATCTGTCTCAGTGAGGCCCTTTTGTAGGATGTCCACATCGTTAGGAGTTTTGATTATGGCTCCTAGTTTGCAGTCATCTGCAAACTTCATTAGCCAAAGACCTTCTGTGTTAGCCTGTACTTCAGAGAAGTAGATACCAAACAAGAGAGGACCCAGGACTGCACCCTGTGGTACTCCACTTGTCACTGGTCTGTAGTTGGATTTAGAGTCTGCTACTTTAACAGTGTGGGTTCTGTCAGTGAGCCAGTTGGTAACCCATCTTGTGACATAGGGATTTATACCTAGTTTAGTGAGTTTATCTATAATTCCAGAGTGGAGGATGGTGTTGAAAGCCTTGGTGAGATCTAGATAGGTTGTGTGAACCAACTTACCCTCGTCTACGGCTTTGGGTGACCACTTCAAAGAAGTCTATCAGGTTTAAGAGACATGATCTGCCTTTTGAAAACCCAAACTGGGTAGGGTCCAGAGTTTGGAGATTACCAATGTCATTGTTTATAAGTTCCATGATAATATGTTCCATAGCCTTGCAGACCAGGCTCATCAGGTTAATGGGGTGGTAGTTCCCAGGGGCTGTGGTGGCTCCCCCTTTGTGGAGTGGGATAACCATTGTTGTGCGCCATTCAGTGGGCACAAAGCCTGAGGTGAGGCTATGATTGAACATGGTACTTAGGTGGGGTGCCAGTTCGTTCTGTAGTTCATGTAAAACGCAGCCTGGGATGTTGTCAGGGCCCATGGATGCTGTGTTCTTGGCTTTGGAGAGTGTGTTTTTTACCTGTGCAGTCATGATTACAGGAACTTTGCATTCTTCCAGTATAGAGATGGGCCCTTTAGGGGATGAGAGAGGGGTAAAGTTAGCAGTAAACCTATCTGCCATGATGCTGGCAATATCATTTGGTTCTGTATATTTAGTGCCATTGTGCTGTAACTCAGAGCAGATCTGAGTGTTGCTATTGAGATTCTTGACATAGCTATAGAATGCTTTGTGGCTGTCTTTAGAATCAGTGGCGATTTTGTTTTTGTAACTAGCTTTGGAGGATTTTTATGAGGGATCTCAGCTTCTTACTGAGGCTGACCATGGAGTTCCTCCACTCATGGGATTTTACTCTTTTTTTGCAACAGTTTCTTTCTTCTGTTGTAAAGTTTGTTTATGGCAGGGGACCACCAGATTGGCTTCCTTTTTTTGGAGGATAGCATCTTGGTTCAGTTAAGGATTGCACGATCCATGCACTTGTGTAAGTGCTTATAAAGTGCAATTCTATAGGATTCAGCAGTCGTACCTCTATTGTCCATCAGCATGGGTGTCATGAAGTTTGCCATGTCTGTCTTAAGAAGTGTGAAATTGGCTTTGGTGAAAATTTTTACAGTGGTTTCCCTAACGGGGGTGGGGGTGGGATTTGGATGCCTCGGTGATTTGCTTGTGGTTGAATCTGACCAATGAGGAACTGACCTCTGGTGTGGAACACCGGTTGCCCATGTTGGTAATGACTAGGTCTAGGATATTGCTGCCTGGTGGGGGTGTGGATAAGTTGATCTAAGGCGTTGGAATTTATGAATTTCAGAAAACGTTGAGCACAAGAGTTAGTATGTGAGTAGTTTTCAAGTTTGTTCAACTTAAGCAAACTACATTTTCAACTTGTCAAATTTAAGCAACTCTGACTTAAAATATATGTTTTCAGCAAGCAATAATGCCCAACAGGGTTGTGTCATTGTGGAAATAATGCCTGTCCAGGGTGGAGTGTCAGGCTTCAACACCCTTGGAAGGGCATTTTTTCCACAATAACACATACCCTGAAGGACATTATTTCACTTAGAGAATGGGCTATCTGTAAAATTGTTGTATTGTACTCACTTATTTACTTTTTTATTACTATATTATTTTGTTTTATGTAATTTTGATATAAACTAGTTATTCCACCTAATGTTTCAAACTTGCTGTAGTATATGTTAATGGTGTTGGAGGAAGCATTTTGCATCCAAAATATAACACTTAAAACATATCCAGGTATTTATTTTTTGGTCACTTACTCCTAAAATGTTTGGTTTGTTGTCATTCATTGGAGATAGAAGTGGCTAAATAATGACATAATTTCAGTTTCAGACTTTTATTTCCTTCTGAAAATTCATGCTAACACAAATACCTTTATTTAATCAAGTCTGTAATTTTATAAGGGAAAAAATTAAAATCTGTTTCTATTTTTGAGCCTTAGTTTCCACTTTATTTTAGACTTTATCCAGATTTCTTCAGTTGAAAGGTTCATATATGCAAACTTCTTTTATGCTGCAAGTGGTCGATCTCACTCTCTCTCTCTCACACACACACACACACACACACACACACACACACACACACACACACACACACACACACACACACACACACACACACACACACACTTCAGAAAATGTATGCTAACACAAAAGATTCAAAATATGTTCCTATTTTGAGCCTTTCACCCCTGTTTATTTTAGGATTATCCAGATATCTTGATCTAAGAACATACCTCTCAATTGTACAGATTTTTGCAAAATGTTCAATTTTTGCCTTATATTGTAGGTCTGTTCCTCATAAAAATTTTTTTTTTGATAAATCACTGGGATGATCAAAGAATCAAGTTGCTAAATAATGACATGTATTTGAATTTCACACTTCATGTCCTTCAGGAAATGCATGCTAAGACAAATGCTGTTATTCATTATGTCAAGCTTTGTCTTGATTTCTAGTGCTAAAAGACTGAGAGGTATGTTTAAAAGTTCTGAAGGTACACAAACCTCTTAACTGCTGCTGGTGCTTTTGCCAAAGGATCGCTCAATCGCTCTCACTCTTCACTCTCTCTCTCTCTCACACAAGCACACACACACACACACACACACACACACACACACACACACACACACACACACACACACACACACACACACACACACTCGCTTCTGCTTTCATGCATGCATTCACTCACACACACACTCAGACAGAAACATAAACACACACACACACTTTTTTCTGTTTTGCTCGATCCATCTCTGACTCAGTCTCATACACGCATACACTCTCACACACACACACACACACACACACACACACACACACACACACACACACACACACACACACACACACACACACACACACTTTATTTAATTTTTTTTTTTCTTATTTTTCCACTCGCTAAATGGCAAAAGTGCTGTTTAGAGAGTGTAAAATAATGGCAGCCATTATTTTTTTTTCAGTCTGAGTTCCACGGCAGCTTAATATGCTGCCCTGAAGTGGCGGACTCATTTTTTGTTCTCCAATCAGGATGTGATCTACAGGTCACCCATTCTCTAAGTCATAATAACAGCATCCTAATGAAGTTATGTATACTTTGTATATGCAAATTACCTGCTGGGAGCATAAAAGCATCTGTCCCTATAGTGTCAGTCAAAGAATCTCCAAACAGAAGGCTTAGTGGAATTAGAAGCACTGGCAGAAATAATCTTTGAATGTGTTAGGTTGCTTTCTAAATGTTCTTCTAATTTCTGACATTTTGGTAAGATTCTGTCACATTTTTGTTTACTACATTATAATGTCAAATAAATAAATACATATGCACATAAATACAGGAATGCATAAATAAAGTGTCTTTTAGGAAACTGATCACATCCTTCATTCAACTTAAATTGTATTACTGTGGGCCTTTCTGATGAAATGCTTTTAAATGTGATTAGTCTTGACAGTCACAACTTAATAAAAGGCTTATGGTTCCTGAAAACATGAGCGAAAATAGCTGCCAATAACTGGTAAACTTCACCCATAACCGTATGAGCTAGTTCGTATATGCAATTCTGACAGTCAGTTTAGAAAATGTAGTTGACCAGTGATAGCCCAGTGCTATAATAATGGTAAGACATTACAGCAATGGTTAACGGTGGCCATCACATGTTTTGTTAAAGCAGAGAGTCACAAAACCATAGACAAGAGTGGTCAGCATGCAAATTAGGTAGACTTCCTCCTGGTAAGGAAGGAGCATTATGGTAAAATCAGACACTGCAAAGTCATTACCAATGAAATGGTTTGTCCTTAGAATAAATCACTGGTGGCCACAATCAATTGCAAGCAGTGGTCAGCAAGGCTCTAAGGTCAATACAGACTAGTCTGATGACCTGAAAGTTGATGAAATGAAAGTGCAGTAGTTCAAGGAAATGCTGAGGGCTGTAGCACCTTAGAAAGAATAGGGAGTAGGTGGCAGAATCTCAAAACAGCATGTGTGAAGATGATAAAACAGATATGTAGGTGTAGCTGAGCCAGGTATGGAAACACAGCACTTAAGGAAAGCTGATGGTGGAATTTAGAAGTCCAGGAAGTTGTTAAAAGAAAGAAGGCATGCAGTGAAAAGTGGGAAATAGAAATGATAAGTTAGGACAAGATGGAATACAGTTTGGCTAACAAGGAGGATAAGAGAGCAGTCACAATAGCAAATAACATGTTGCCAGAGAAACTCTAGTGTCTGGAAAGTGACTCAGCACATGGCATAATAAAGCTTGATCAGGTTGCAAGGCAATGTGGTAAAGATAAAGAAGACAGCTGTCAGATGCCATTCATAAGAAAGTCAGCAACAGTCTGCTCAACAGTTCAGAGGACATCAAAGACAGATGGAAGGAGTACTTCAGGATGCTTCTGAATGAAGAAAACTGCACAGAAGCTGTAATGTGCAATGCACAGCCTATAATGAAAGAAGAAAAAGAACCTACCCTAAAAGATACAAGAACAGGGAAGGAAAATGAGGTCAGGGAAAGCAGCAGGCTCAGATGATGTCACAGCAGGTATGATCAAAACGACGGGTGAGCTATTGGAAAATGGCTCCTGAGGGCACTCATTACAATACGGAAATATGCATTCAAGTGTCATTTAGCAAGAAAGTACAGTTGTGTACTCTTACCATAAATGTAGATGTTCGAGTGTGTTCACTGTTGCAGTCATGACTGTAGGGTTCTTCCTGCCAGCAGCAGCCCTCAATAGGCCAGAATCCCAAGGTCCGGATTGGGCGTCAGCTGAGGTTGCTTTTATCCTGACGTCAATGCACCAGGAAGTATAAAGACCTCAGCCGACACCATTACCCCAGTTTTTCTTGCCCCAGATGTCAGGTGCCCAAAACCTCAGCAGCCAAAATACCTCATAACAGATAATACTCAAAGAAAAAACAAAAGAGGGGTTAGGAGGGAGGGTAACTCAGACTGCAACAGTGAAAACACTCGAACATCTACATTTATGGTAAGAGTACACAACTGTACTATGTCCTTCGTGGTTCACTATTGCAGTCATAACTGTAGGCTGAGTCCCAAAGCTAAGAAAGGGTGGCTGGAAGAGAAACAGAGGAGCAGCCATAAAACTTTGCAAAACCGCAGAAGCAAAACCGGCCCTAGATTTAGAATAGAGAGGGAGGTTGTAATGCTTAGAAAAAGTATGCACAGAACTCCAAGTAGCAGCCTCTAAAATATCCTTGGTATGAACCCCACAAAGAAAGGCTGCTGAAGTAGCAGTAGCCCGGGTAGAATGAGTCCTAATATTAACAGGAACTGGATTGCCATGAAAAGAGTAACAGAACTTGATGTAGAGGGCAATCCACTTAGAAATAGTTAAGATCCCAAGTGGGAACAGATGCTCTTATAGGGGGCCGAACATTCTTAGCCCCTCTAAGAAATTGTTTAAGTAATGGATGAGAAAAAAATCGGAGGATCCGTATTGTAATGTGCAGAAATAGCAGAAGCATGAAGCTTGATAGATGAAAAAGATAGGCCCATATGTAACAACTCTGCCAGATACTTTAAAATCAGAGGAATGTTCAGAACAGTAGAATCACCACCTTGGACCTGATTCCAGGAGCAAAATCTTTTCCATTTACCTGCATAAGATTTCCTAGTGCTGGGCCGTCTAGCTTCAAGGATTATATCCGTTACTTGTTTGGAAAGAGTAGAGGTGTTTACAGACCCTGGATCCGCCAGGCAGCTAGATTCAGAGGTTTGACATGACTGTGCAGGATCTGGCCATCCTGTTGAGACAGTAGATGAGGGATTTGAGGCAGAATCCAGGGAGGCTCCTGAACTAGGTTCATCAGAGTGGAATACCAGAATTGTCGAGGCCAATTGGGAGCCAGTAAAATCATTTGCTGTCTGTCCTGTTTTATCTTCAGAAGTACCTGAGGTAGAAGAGGAAAAGGAGGAAAAGCATATACTGAGAGGTGTTTCCAACTGAATGAGAGGGCATCCACTTTCCATGCTAGTTTGTGGTAGGTCTTGGTGCAGAATGTTGGAAGTTGATGATTCTGATGGGATGCAAAAAGATCTATGTCCGGACATTCCCATGCCTGTACTATCATCCTGAATATCTGAACATCCATTCGTGTGGATCCAAAAGTGTCCTGCTCAATGTGTCTGCCAGAGTGTTGTCTTTTCCTGGCAGGAATTGTGCCTGTAAGTGGACTCTGCAGGTCAGTGCAGTGTACCACAGGGCCATGGCTAACCTGCACACGGGGTAAGAGTGAGAGCCCCCCTGCTTGTTTATGTACCACATCACTGTAGTGTTGTCTGTCTTTATCAACAATTGCCCTGGCAGAAGAAAGTCCCTGAAGGCTATCAGAGCATTCTGTACAGCAGGCATCTCCTTCAAATTTATGTGCAGGTGAATTTGCTCCTTTGTCCAAACACCCTCAAGACATCTCCCGTGCATGTGGGCTCCCCAGGCATAATCTGAAGCATCCGTTGTTGTCAGAACTTGGTTGGTTGGTGGAGGACAAAAAGGTCTCCCCTTGTTCTGGAGACAGGCTTCGGCCCACCAAAGAAACTCTTGCTGTAGACAAGGCAAAATCGTGATCACTGTTTCCAAACTGTGGTAATGCTGAGACCACATACTCTTGAGGTACCACTGTAGTTTCCTCATATGCAGTCTTGCATATGGTATTAGGAGAATGCAGGAAGCCATGTAACCTAAAGCCTGCAGAACTTTTCTTGCAGTCAGCTGTTTCATTGAAGCCAGGTGTTGAAAAGAAGAAGCCAGTTGCACTTTTTTGTCTGGTGTCAAGGAAGCCATGTGGGTTGTAGTACTCAGAAGAGCACCCAGGAAAGTAATCTGTTGTGTGGGCACCAGATTTGACTTCTTTAGATTCACTGTGAATCCGAGGTACTGTAGAAGATGCTGCACAAAAGCTAGATGCTGAAGTAGAGTGTCGTTGTCGTCCACTTGAATAAGACAGTTGTCCAGATAAGGGTATATTTGAATCCCCTTCTGTCTGCAAAACGCCATTACTGGTGCCAGGCACTTTGTAAAGACCCTGGGCACAGTAGATAAGCCAAAGGGCAGCACAGAGAACTGGTAATGCTTCGAGCCCGCTTTGAATCTCAGATACCTTCTGCACTCTCGCCTTATAGGAATATGCAGGTAAGCTTCCTTTAAGTCCAGAGTCACCATCCAAGTGTTTTTGCCCAACATAGGCAGCAGCTGCTGCAGAGTGAGCATCTTGAATTTTGGTACATCTAGGAAGGTGTTTAGTACGGAAAGGTCCAGGACTGGTCTCCACGAATTTTCCTTCATAGGAACCAGGAAAAGTCTTGAATAAAAACCTTGCCCTATGTCTAAATTTGGTACCAATTCTATGGCCCTCATAGCTAAGAGGGACTGAGCCTGCAGTTGTGCCTCTGCCCATTGATGATTTGGCAGATCTGGCCAACCGTTCTGTCTTGGCAAGGTGTGAAAATGAAATCTGCAACCTCTTGAGACTATGTCCAGAACCCATTTGTCCCGGGTTATGCGGCCCCAATTTTGATAAAAAAGAGAAATCTTTCCTCCCAAAGGTGCTTCCAGGAGAGTTGCTCCTGGAACCAGAAAGGGAGAGTCATAAAGACTTTTTCCGGTAGGGTTGAGACTTATCTTCATCACCTTTGGGAGAGGGTGCAGGCCAATGCCTATTCCTAAAAAGGGTTTGTGCCTGTCCCCTACCTCTGGAAGGCCTGACTCTGCTTATCTGAGGCCTGTCCGAGCTCGGAAAGGACCAAGGTTTAGCTGGCCAGTGCCTGCTAAATCTAGGAGGTTGCACCTGTAGAAAATCCTTAACCGTCTGCATAGATTTGGCTTTGTCCTCCATTTTCTTTAATACCTCTTCAGCTTTGGCCCCAAACAAAACATCGTGCTGCAAAGGGGCATCCACAAGTTTGGCTTTAACCTGATTCAGCAAGCTTTGTTCCTTTAACCAAGCATGTCTTCTAATAACTGCACCAGTTGTCGCAGCCCTACAAGAAGCTTCCAAAGAATCAAAACCACAATGCAGGGTATGTTTACCCACTTGCTCAATAGCATGCAATAAATCCTGTAACTCCTTGTCATCCGCACCGATAGAAACAGCTGACATCTTTTGTTTAAATACAGGCAAAAGGTATTGCTGATACTTTAGCATATGAAATTGACAGTTCAAACCTCTAATAGACAATGTAGCAGAAGTATAAACTTTTTTACCCCATCTTTCCAAAGCCCTGGACTCTCAGTCAGAGGGAATAGGATGTTTAGCAGAGGCCGCCTTAACACCCTTAGGGCCCTGAAAAATTGTTTCCGGATCAGGTGAAAGATTCTTAAAAAGAAACTTGTGAGAATCTGGAACCCTATAATACCTATCTGGTTTGATCAGAGTAGGGGGAAAAGAATCAGGAGAGAGTGAAGCTTCTGAAAAAACATCATCTACAATGTCCAATACAGGAGGAATAGCAAGAGGCTTATGCTGCGGGAGAAGAAGAAAATCCCTAAGCCTTTTCTTGGTTTCAGAGAATTCCTGCCCTTCCCAGGGAAAATGCTCCCTCATATCATGCAAAGTTTCACCAAAAGAATAATTCTCAGGAGGAGAGGCTGAAGGAAAGGAATCTTCAGCATCAGAATCCTCATAAGGAGGAAAGAAACAATCGTGCTCAAGGGAAGAAGCAGAAGAAACAGAAATTTGGTTGGAAGAATCATAATTGGACTGTAATCTAGGCTTTTTGTCAGGAGGGGTATGAGAACCCCTGATCATAGATAACAAATCTTCAGCCATCCTAAGCATCTGCCTTTGAGGCCTATGACCCTGATCAAAAGGCGTCTGTGCTTGCCATTTCTTTTAACTGGAGCCGTAGTCATTGTCTTAGAATGCAAAACTGAATCCATATTTACATGAAGCTGTGAAGGCCTGAAAACTCCCTCAGAAGCCGGTACCTGCCTACCGGATCCAGACCCAACTGAGGGAGTAGTATCCGAAGGTGCATTCCCTGGAAATTCTGAAGGCCCCATCAGCTCCACACTGGAGTTGGTACAGGCAGTTGCTTCAAAAGAGGCAGACGACAGGGGCTGCAAAGGTGCCTCACTGATGACCGACGAACCAGCAACTGGCAATAACTGAGTAATATCCTCTGCTTTAGACCTCAGAGGCCTGTCTTTATCTTTGCACCTCTCACACACACCAGAAGCCAGAAAAGAATCCGAAGACATATTATAATTAAACCTTTTACCAAAATAGTAGAAGGCAAAGTTGTACCTATGCCTAATAGTACGCTGATTAAATCTAGCATGAAACCCACAATTATTAACTTTTTCTGACATCTGACTGGAGCAAGAAAAAGACCTCCCCAATGGGGTACTTATCTTAAAAAACGAAAAATCCTGGAAGTAAATCCAAAAACAGACAGGAGTAGGCCGACCGGCATCAGCAAACTGCTCAGGGCACCGCGCGGCAAGAAAGACTGGGGTAATGGCGTTGGCTGAGGTCTTTATACTTTCTGGCGCATTGACGTCAGGATAAAAGTGACCTCAGTTGACGCCCATTCCAGACTTTGGGATTCTGGCCGATCGAGGGCTGCTGCTGGCAGGAAGAACCCTACAGTCATGACTGCAACAGTGAACCACGAAGGGCATCAAATGGGGCATTCATAACTGAAGACAGTACAGAGGTATCAAACTCCTGTTGCAGTGTATGATAGAACTGGCAAGGATGACCGATAAATGAAAAAGCAGAGGAGTAGTAGTAGGATGGGAGATGAGTATTTTGGATTCAGATCAGGATGCAGTACAACTGACAACATGTTTGCACTGAGACAGATAGCATATAACGGGGTCCTAAGAAAGATGATTTGAGCAGTCCCGCAATGGTTTGAAGTCCCAGAGACATTGACAGAGTTAGTACAGTATATGCACAAGGACACAGTGATACAACTGCAATCAGTGTTTAGGCTCACAGAAGGATTTCCAGAGGAAATGGGTTTACATCCTGCTCATACTGTTGATGGACTATTACAGCAAACAGATCAAAGGGGGTAGAACAACAAAGCTGCTGTATGCAGATGATGTGGCACTACAAACAGACTCTGAACAGGAACTTCAGAATGTGATAGGGGACTGTAATGTCAAACTGAATGCACATGGAATGAAACTGAGCACAGACAGGACAACAGTCAGGGCATCAAATGGGGGCGGAATCAAAAGGACACTGAGATAGAAGGGAAAATAGTGGAACATGTTAAAAGCTTCAAGTATCCAGAAAGTATGACTGAGAAGGATGGAAGTCTAAATGAAGTCAAAGCTAGGATAAGATGTGCTGACACAAAGTTTCAGACTCATAAGAATGCCAAATAAGCTGAAGAGTAAGGTGTATAAAATAATGATGTGCATAGCACAAAATCCTGAGCGCTGAAGACAGAGCAGCTGAGGAAGTCTGAGGTGATGGAGATGAAGTGCTTGAAATGAGTAGCTGGAAGCACACTGTGGGACAAATGAATGAGGACACCTGAGCAGAAGCCAGAATGAGTCCCAGTTGGAGAGTAGGTCAAAGACTACATATTAAGGTAGTTTGGTCCTATGTGCAGGAAAGCAGAAGGAAGATAAAAGAAACAGAATGAAGGCATGAGGAGATGAGGGCATGTGGCCAAGAGATGGACAGATTGTGTGAAGGAAAACAGGATTAATAATTGCAGCAGCTTGCTGCTGTTATTTGGTGCATCTGTGCGTTGTATTCTTGACTTAAAATACTGCACATACTTTATTAAGAATAACTATTTAGACCAAATGGGTTAACACCTCATTCAGCATTAGTTCCAGTGCTTTGTACTCACTGAGAGCTGTAATAAGGTCTGGCTTCTGTGCAACCCTGAAATAGGCACAATAACAGAATAAATGAATGAATGAATGAACAGAAGAATAAACAGGTCTGACAGTCGAAGAAGGAAGGAGAACATCTCTGAATCAAGGATATGGTAATGGATGAGATGACACCCTAATCCCATGTAAGAAATTGGAAAAAAACTGTAGCAAAGGTTAAGAGATACGAATGTATATGAAACAAATGATGAGTACATACAAAGAAGGTTGCTATCGGTAAATAACTTGACACATTTAAATGCTTTAAATACCGCTTTAGCAGGAGAAGCAAGTCAATTTAAAAGATTTGTCAGTTGGACAGTTGGTTGTATCAGTGTAAGAATACAAGAACAAAACTGCAAAGGGCTGTATTCAGCAAAGCTATATACTACTACAGCTGCCTTAGCAAACAGCTACTCCCTGTATGTTTAAGCAAGGAAATCAGCACATATGGTAGAAATTAGTATCCTGCAGAAGACAATAAAAATAATAAAAATGTATCATCTTAAGAAAGCTTGCACTGCAAGAACTGAATGAAGTTTGATGCAGATTGCTCTCATATTCTTTCTGAGAAAGAAAGTACAGATTGCTCAGAGCAAGCATTTTCTTTACATGGTATGCAGAGCTTGACTTTGAAAATGTTACCTTCCTTGAATAAATGAAGCTAGAAGACAACTCCTGGAAGCAGGGGCCTGCTACAAGTCCTGTGTATCATTAGCTCTCAGTACACTTCCCTGCAGCCATTCACTTATGTTTGCAGGTGCATAACTCCTACAAACTCAATCCCCATGAAATAAGAAAAGGTTAATGATCCCCTCCAAGGACCCTGACTCTAACTCTAAAGATTCTCACCCAGTCCCTAAACAAAATGTCCCAATCACTTCCTAATCTTAAAATCCACCTCCCCTCCTTAACCCAAACCTTCCAATATCTTTAGATCACTCTCTAAACCTGAAATCCCCTTCGTTAACCTTAACCCTAATCTCATGATCATTTTCTAAACCTAAAATGCCACTCTCCCCAACTCTAACCTTCCAGTACTTTTAGATCACTCCCTAAACCTAACCCCATCCAATTGTCTGATCAATCTTTTAAATCTAAAGTCTCCCTACCCCTAACCCTAATCTTCCAATACCTTCATGTCACTCCCTAACCCTAAAATTCCCCTCCCCTCTCCTAAGCCTAATCTCCCGATTACTCACTAAACCTAAAATCACCCTCCCCTCCATAACTCTAGCCTTCTGATACCCTCTAATCACTCCTTAAATCTACAATTCTCCTCTCCTCCTCCACTTATCTGGTCCTGGTTCTACATCAGGCACTTGTTTGTGTCCTTCTCCTATGGAGTGAGCAGATGGTGCGTCAGCTGCATCACTTAACTCTCATTTGAGTTGGAGCACAGTAGCTGGTTAGCCAACTGGGTGGACGGGGTTACAGCTGTTTGAGTCCCTGGATGCGAGTTAGTGGAATTTTTGAAACTGGGGCTCATGCAGCTATAGAACATCTTGGAAGCAGCATGACCTTAATGAAGGAAGAAGAAATTCTGTGACATATTTAAAACAGTTTTGTAACCAGCTGATGTGTGAAGCATATCAAGCAAATAGTAAATCACAGCCAAATGAACCTTTACATCCATATAAATGGCCTAGCAAAGCTAAGAAATAAACTATGCATGTATTACATTGGTCTATTGCTTGAAAACATTTACAGTCTTGGTAGATACTTGTTCAAAGTGGATGGATGTGTATCCCACAAGGATTGCTGCTTCTCAGGTATTTACTAACAAACTAAGGCAAAGTTTTAGTATAGGTGTTACTCCAGAAAGATACTTCTGATACTAGAGCTTGTTTCACCAAGATACCGTCTAATACTGCACCTTCTTTTACCAGTGTAGAATTTCATCCTGATGAACAGAAATGTGAATTTGTCATGCAACTACTGCAACATTTTATGTTTCAGCAAAAGGTTTGGCAAAGATGTACAAACGTTCAAGAAAAAGATGAAAATAAAGAAACTATGGAAACAGACCATCGTGTGTCTTGCTCGTCTAGTTACTGCTCAGATTATAACAAGTATGTCTGTGGCAGAAACACTTGTATCACAAAAGGTGAGATCCATGTCTGACTTGCTTTTGTTACATCTGTAAGCAAAAATTCAGAAAAAAACAGTGGACTCAGAAAAAAAAATGATAAAAAACAAAGTTGAGAAGTTTTATATCTGGATATCATATCTATGTGTGGAACTAAAGTTATGGTCATAAATGGATCACTTGAATCAATGACAGGTGCTTATGACTTGGGTCTTATATTGCAATCGGTAGTTGCACTTTGCCTGTGAGGAGGCCTATTGAGAAAATCATAACAGTATTCAACTAAAAAGCTGTTAGATAGTGTTGGCGAACCCTTTATTACCATGAAAAGAACTAGCCTGCCCTCTAGTTTCAGGGAAGGCCTGGTAGTCCGCATGTTTCTTATTAATCAGAAAGCAGCACTAAAACAGTGAAATAATAAATTACTGCCTAATTGCTATCTAAATATTTTACCATGAGAAATGCATAATTTCTAAGATTTCAAAGTGTATATTACTGTACTTAATGCTTTACTGTACTAATACTTAAAGATTATAAAGGGAAATTGTAACATAATAAAGGAGGGAGTGTAATATTTCTGTGGATTTAGTGGCTAGGTCCTAGTAGTATATTATGTTTAGAGCTACAGAATGATATGCCATTTGCATGTAGTGTAAGTTATGAACAGCCCTCATTTCCTGTTGTGACCTTTGCATTAAGAAGTTTCTGAGCTACAGAGTTACGTGCATTATGTCTGATACTGGTGCTGCTGTTTTATTCACATTTGGATTACTTCTTAACACTGTTCTCTTTTTTATTCCAAATCATACCATACAGTAAATAAAGAAGTTTTCATGGTAATATAGCAAAAGAAAGACAGTGAAATACGGTACAGAAATGCATTCAAGGTAAATTAATAAAGGCAGAAAAGGAAGACTGACTGTAGAAGAAAGGCTTAATAATCACAACAGCTTACTGCCATTATAGTTTTGTGCAACTGTATATTGTCTTTTTGACTAAAAATACTGTACATGCTTAGTTAAATGCTACTAAGAAGAATTATTTAGCCCAAAAGGGGTTGGCATCCCATCATACTTCTCAACTTCTTAACCCAAAAAATCTGGACAAAGCCAAAAATAATAGAAGTACAAAGGCCCAAAAACAGGGATATATTTTAAATATTGCTCTTATAAATTTAGAAAGTTGCTAGAATAAAAGTTTTTTTTTTTTTTGGTTTCATACAATTTCTAAAGGATATAAAGTCTGAAACTCAAATGTCTGCCATTATTTAGTGAATTCAATCCTCACTGACCTGCCAGAAAAGCATTAAATTTTATGCGGAACAGACAAAAAATATCAGGCAAAAATCTCGATATTCTGTGATATTCTGTCCAGTTGAGTGGTAGACACCCAGTCAGCAATAGTTCCAGTGCTTTGTACTCACTGAGAGGTGGAATAAGTTCTAGATTCTGTGCAATCCTCAAATGAATTAAGCCTATTATCAGAGAATGAATGAAAACATGCTGGAGGGATAGGTTCCTGACCCAGAGACTCCCCATATTCTGGAATAGACTGCCCATACATGTCAAGCAGAGCGCCTCCTTGGCCCTCTTCAAAAGGAACCTTGATGATTGGATGGGAGATAGGAAATTCACCCCGGGGATCACGTCAGTCAGCCTGCTAGACAGGGGTCCAGGGAAGTAAATATTGTGGGAAGAAATATCCAGGCAATTGTTATGGCTAGGCTTGTATAGGGCCGATAGCCTAGTACCAACCTATGAACCTATGAATGAATAAATGAATGATTGGTGATAATTAGCTTATGCCCCTTGGCTTCAAGCACTTCCTTGTTCCTACTGAATAGTTCTTTGATGCATTGTCTCTAATAAAGACATCTAAAGGGATAAACATAATCAGTAATTCTTGTGTTAGAATACTGTTTTCCTTGCCTGATTACAATGAAACCTGACTGATTCTACTCTCTCAAACCTATCCCAACAAATTAAAAAAAAAGAGCTTACCCACTTGGCTGTATTTGCACAAGGGATAGATTCCCAACTACAATACAGGTGACCAGAGCTTGATTAGAGGCTGTTGCACTTCAAGAGAGAGGGTGAGAGGTGGAACAGTGAAGGGACATGACCCACTCATTTCTGCAAGGGGGGTAGGCAGAGGATAATACACTCGGGCACACTGAATGATGCTAAGTTCCTGATGAATACCAAGAAGCTCAAGGCACATGCTTTGGAGTGGTAGGTCAGAGATGCTTTGCAGGAATGTGCCTTGTAGAATTGAAGGGATAGCTTACACTGTCATCCCATTGCATTCTCTTTCGCTACTCATCACTCTGGGTGTGTGTGTGTGTGTGTGTGTGTGTGTGTGTGTGTGTGTGTGTGTGTGTGTGTGTGTGTGTGTGTGTGTGTGCACGTGTATGTATGTGTGTCAATGTGAAGGGAAGTAAAGTGGAAATACTTGAATTTTCCTTGATGGCTGACTGAATGATGACCCTTCCAAGCTGACCCTCACCCAGGTAATGGAGGGATGAATGGGCCAAATGACCATGGAGGAGGCTAATGATCAACAGACAGCAGAGACAAATAATTAAAAAAAAAGCTTACCCAAAAGGAAACCTGTCCTGGATTGCCCACTCTTTTTGTCATGACTCCTTCCATAACCAAACATGAATCTAAACAAACATCATCGTGAGTTATACTCCAATTGCTTATTCAGTCAAGCACAACATTTTGTGACATGTGCCAGTGTCTTCACTGCAGAACTAAGGCTAATTCTTGTCTTCTCATTACTCTTCTAGCTACATTTCCATCCTGGGAAATGTGTTCTTAATCTCAGGTACTGATTCAGTCACAGCTGAATGGCAGAATAAAGTAACTATATCTCCTTCAATAACACTGCCAATAGTGCAACACTGTACATTAGCCACTTCAGTAACATTGCCAATATCCCACTTCAGTAACATTGCCAATACCCCACTTCATTAACACTGCCAATACTCCACTTCAGTAACATTGCACATTTTCCTCTTCAGTAATACTGCACATTTTCAGCTTGGTTCTCTACCTTGTTGATACTGACAGGTGTGTAATTTGTTAGGTACAGCAGTAACATAAGTTTGAACTTCGAAAAAAAAAAACTATGATGGTAAAATTCAGTAGGGGGCAGTTAACTATTATAGAATAAAAATATGACTTACTGGTTTGGGGCTTTTCCAAGGTGAGAAAAAACCTGTAAAAGAAGAAAACACAAGTGTTGGTTATCCTGCTAAAGTAACAAAACAGAAAAAAAATACTTTCATAATATTTCTTTAAGCTACCTTTGGCTGGTTAGCACTCTTCTCTATTTCTAATAGATTTACCGGATATAAAGACCTCCGATATCACTTCTCATTCTATATGAGATCCAGAAAGGGTTGCCTTGTCATGCTAGCATCTGCTAATAGGAAAGCGGTGATGGGTCAGAGCATTTTGTGAAATGGTGGTAGGTGAGAAGTACTTTGCATACATCTGCACATTTTACATGTTCTTCCTGATTCCTTGTATAATGTCATGTTTAAGTGCATGTGTAACAGCTCAGTATATGAGTGTTGACAGCAGCCCTATCTTGCTGTCCTCAGATGCTGATTATCAAATGTTAAAGTGGCAGGTCCCTCTACCCATGAATACAACTGCAATCAGCAGATGACTGACTCCCTCTACCCCTAGGCATCCATGGTAATACTTAAGTCCTTTATATCGGTCAGGGGTATTATGTGCTTGCCTTGTATATTGCTGAAGCAACCAAGACACAGATGGCTTTTGCACTTGTTTTATATGACCTGAGCTTTATTTTTAAGAAAGCCAGTGATGAAGTGTGCACTTTTAATGTTATATAAGTTAAAGAGCCCCCTCCTCCCTATCAGTCAAAAAAAGTCAGTGTTTAGTGAAGTGCTCATTTTCAGATGGAATCTGTAATCTGCAGTTCTAATAACTTATAAGTATGTCAGCAATTCCAGAGAAACCCAAAACCTTCCATTTACATCTTTTCATATTTATGAAACAATTTAAACATCCTTTATGAGTGGACTGTAAGGATATTTAGCATATATCTGTTGAAATCATTTACTCTTCACTTACATTCATAAAACCAGATACCCAAATGCCAAAACATTCTCAGTGATGATAGTAGCACGTGTAGAGTATGATAATCCCTTGTAAAAATGCTGCTGAGTTTGAAATTTTACTCTTATCAGACTAGAGGCCAGATTCATAAAGGCTACCATGAGTTGTACTTGATATGTATATGTCATGGTAACCTTTTGCTGTTCAGAGATAGTATAATTCAAAAAAGCAAGAGCCAGCAAAACAGTGACAATGAGATTTATTATAATGTTATAAGGAGAACAAACAGACCGGTTTCGGCTGAAAAGTTACAAAGCCTTCATCAGTGTATCAAAATGATTAATAAACATTCCCCTTTTATATAGTAATTGGTCCACATGGAGGTTATATAAGAAATTACACTTTAATTAAGGTGTAAAACTGTTAAAAAATATTCATTTAGTCCTGGAGGAAATAGTGCCCCTAATTTAACAATCCATTTTTTCTCTTTGTTAAGTAATTGGTGCCATCCTGATTTGTTTTTGATATTACCCTGAATTTTATCTATGGTAGTAACATGAAAATTGGCCTTAGGATGTTTCTCTGTGTGTTTGCATAGTGCATTGCTTAGTCTCTTGGTCATGACATCACTTAGGTGCTCCGAAATTCTAAACTTAAATGGTCTAGAGGTTTGGCCAACATAGAAAGCAGAACAACTGCATGTAGCCAAATATATTAGCCATTCTGATTGGCAATTCGCAAAAAAAGTATGTTGAATATTTGGCCACTGTTCTTGCTTGAGAATTCCCTAGTTTTGAAGATACTTTTGCAATGTCTACAGTGTCCACATGGAAAGCATCCTTGTAGAGCCCTACCCTCTATAGTTGTTTGTGTGGAGTGTGTATCTAGGGTGCCAATATGTTTGTAGTGGCTCATATATGAGCTTAGATTTTTTTCTTTCCTAAAGGAAAAATGGCATGTCTCATCGACAATGTCCCTAAGCCGAGCATCAGCTAGAAGAATGTCCCAGTGTCTGCGTACAATATTGGTAAGGACATATGTATTCCTCCCATAAGTAGTAATAAGTCTGATCGGAGGATTCTGTTGCACCAGTTTATCCTTGCATTGTAGCAACCCAGACCTGTCATATTCAGATGCCCAATGCTTGGCTCGGTATATGTCCCCTGTTTTGTACCCTCTCTGTTTAAATATGTCAACAAGATCTTCCTCATATATATATGATGGGTGTTAGCATCTGAACAAATCCTTCTGATTCTTAGAAATTGTGGCTTAGGGATGTTTCTGCATATGTGAGATGGATGAAAGCTGGTGGCATGGAGTAAGGAGTTAAATTGTGGATATTTTCTATAAACTTCAGTGGAAAGAGTATGGTCAATGTTGCGTGTTACCAATACATCAAGAACTGTGATGCTATTGGTATCAAAAGTGACCATAAACTCAATACCCCACTTGTTCTGATTAAGATATTCAACAAACTCCTTTAGGTAAATGCTATCAGATCTCCATACCAACCAGCAATCATCCAAGTATCTCCTCCATATGTAGATTTCTTCCAAGTAGATGTTATGGGCCTGATCATAAATGAGCTGTTCTTCAATATAGGCCATGAAGAGATTGGCATATATGGGGGCAAAGGAGGCTCCCATAGTGGTACCATTAAGTTGTAAGTGACATGCTTCCTGAAAATAAAACACATTTTTAGTTAAGACATGTTCTGTTAAACAGACCAAAAAAGTGTTAAAACCCAGTGGGTATAGCTCGGTCTTTGTAAGCCAGTACTCAAGAGCATCCAAGCCCGCCCAATGAGGGATACTAGTGTAAATTTTTTTGCGAATTGCCAGTCAGAATGGCTAATATATTTGGCTACATGCAGTTGTTCTGCTTTCTATGTTGGCCAAACCTCTAGACCATTTAAGTTTAGAATTTTGGAGCACCTAAGTGATGTCATGACCAAGAGACTAAGCAATGCACTATGCAAACAAACAGAGAAACATCCTAAGGCCAATTTTCATTTTATTATCACAGATAAAATTCAGGGTAAAATCAAAAACAAATCAGGTTGGCACCAATTACTTAATAACAAAGAGAAAAAATGGATTGTTAAATTAGGGGCACTATTTCCTCCAGGACTGAATGAATATTTTTAACAGTTTTACACCTTAATTAAAGTGTAATTTCTTATATAACCTCCACGTGGACCAATTACTATATAAAAGGGGAATGTTTATTAAGCATTTTGATACACTGATGAAGACTTTGTAACTTTTCAGCCGAAACCGGTCTGTTTGTTCTTCTTATAACATTATAATAAATCTCATTGTCACTGTTTTGCCGGCTCTTGCTTTTTTAAATTATACTAAGGACTTTTGAAGCCAGGCATACTTGCAGGGTATTTCCACAGAATGTTCAGAGATAGTCCAATGATTTTAGCATGAATATATGCAGCATCCAATGGGCTGTATCCACGGCTGTGTAACACACTAATAAGGCAGTCTATGGGAGATGCACATGCTTGTTAGCATAGTTACCTGTCTGAAGGCATCTGCACTCCAAAGGATTCACAGAATCACTCATCTGTGTAAAGTAGCACACAGCCACTATTTGCATATCATGGCTCATTCATCATGATAGACATAAGTACTGAGGAGTTTAGTGGTAAGGTACAGTTAGGAGGTATGTGCATGAGTCTACGTGAAGTGCTGGATGTGTGTGTGAGTGTGTGTTTACTAGGAAGGTAGCAGTGGGAGGGTAGTGAGGATTACATAAGGTGTGTGTGTGTGTGTCTGTGTGTGTGTGTGTGTGTGTGTGTGTGTGTGTGTGTGTGTGTGTGTGTGTGTGTGTGTGTGTGTGTGTGTGTGTGCATCTGTATATGGGTGAGCGTGTGTGTGAATGCTATTGGGTGGGGAGTGGGATAAGGGCAAATCCCCACTCCCTGCTGCTCCATGACCTCCCACACAGTGATGATGGCAGAGTTGATCAAATGATTCTAAGATTAATACTGACAACTTTGCACATGTTCAATATTACTAAAGTTCGACAATTTTAACCACCATATCTATCTGTATATGTACAGTATATACATATATTTATAGATATATATATAGAGAGAGAGTGAGCGAGAGAGATATAAAATGCAGTTTTGTCCTCTGCCTATATTTTACATGCACAACAACCTTCAGCTGTAAGACTTACTTTGAATTTCTGTTTCTACTTCTGTTTTTCTGTGTTTTCTCTATTATGCTTTGCTGTGTTTCTTCTGGTGTTCACTCCCCAGACTTACTGCTGCATGAACTATGTCTTTAATCTGTGTCATTCTGTTACTAACTTACCACCGTTGCAAAGACTGCTTAGAGGTCAGATGTACAAGTGGTCTTGGGCCATCATCACTCCTAAAATTAAATGTATGTATGTATGCATGTATGTATGTATGCATGCATGTATGTATGTATGCATGTATGTATTATGTATGTATGTATGTATGTATGTATGTATGCATGTATGCATGTATGCATGTATGTATCTATTTGCTTATTGGCTAGCCATGTTAAGGCACTAATCCATGTGGAATATTTTTACCTCAGTCTGTTTAAATAATTTGCTTAGTGTAATAAGCATTCAATGTCCACAAGACATTATGTTTGTAAATGGTAGGTCATCATTTATTTTGACAGTTAAAGGGAAACAATCCTGAACATTTCTTGTCTTAAAGGAAGCATAAACTAACAATGAGTTCTCAAGTCATAGCCTAATCTTATTGTCTGATATTTTAAATGTGTTGTTTCATTTTATTTCTTTGAGTCCCATTCTGTCTGTCTGCCTATCTGTTGTTCAGTCTATATAGCTTTCTTTCTTTCTTTTTTCTATCAATTATATTAGAACTGACATTTTCTTCTTGACACAAGCAAACAGGACAGATCTAGGTTTAAAGAAACAATGGAGAATTTCTAAGCAGTTTTTCACAATTATAGTTATAAGACGTGATTATGTAAGTCTTCTTTTTCACAAACAGTGCCTTTTAAGCAGTTTGTTTTTTTTCTCAAGAATCTTCACATTATAAACCATTCTCATGTAGTACTGAACCGATGCAAAAATGAAAATTTACATTTGTAGAAATGTCTGCTGTTTTTCACACATGTAGCAAATAACCAAAGAAGAATTCAACTGATGCTAATACTTTCAGTTCATCTTATTGATGGACAGAGAACTTAGGAATTTTTCCACTGTAAATAATCTTTCTGTTTTCTAGTGAAAATGATCACTGCATGACCAGTAAGGAAGGCAGGACAGAAACAACTATGGTGTGCTAGGTGTTTGTCAGCCTTGCTAGTAGCATTTGCATTGATAAAAAGATATAACATTTGCATTCATGTTGTTTCCTAACCCATTCACAGCATCACCCACTATACTGATGATTTTACAGATGAAAGTTCAGCTAGCTGGACTATTATCTCAATCACCACATTGCAGAAACAAGTGTAGCAAACTGCTGAACCTCCACCCCAAAGTGTGCTAGTCTTTAAGGGAAAGTGTGCATCTTATTTTCGATGAAATGAAAAATGTTTTACTTTTCCTTGCCATTATGACAGACTCAGTCACCAAAAGCACAAAGACCAGTTCCCATTTCCCAGAACAGTTTTCCATGCAGCAAGACACTATAGTGAGTTTGTAAGTGTTAACAAAACAGTTACAGCCTGGTGTAGTGCCTTGGCCTGAGCACACACAGACTTCTTTGGAATTTTAGGATCATTTGTCAGATTGTGGTAAAAAATAATGTATATATCTGCAGATGGCACTAGTAAAACTTACTGCATTTTATTCCATATTTTTCTTCTGTAAGTTTTTTTTTAAAACTGAGTCTCTACTCCTGTAAAATGCAGTGATATAAGAGCACATTTCACTGTCCGTTGACAAGCTACAAGGAAACAGAATTGCAATGCTATAGTTTAGACATTTGGTTTTCTACGTGGTTGCACAGCCATTTCAATCAATTTATGTTTGCTACTTTTTGGAATAACTCAAGGACAAAGCTTCATGTACTGCCTGAAACAGCTTCATATTGCGTAAGCGCTTCCATTTGCAGTGCCACAGTTCTACTAGTCATTTACTCTAGGTAATCAAATAAGCATCAGACCAGAAAATGTATTAGTTGCTTCACTACTGAAAAAATGTTCAGAATAAGGCCACACATAGTCTTCTCAAACTGCTAATATGCTTAATGTTGCAAAAATGGTTAGTGCAAAATCATACATATTTTTATGATATGCTGATGTACTTCTTACTGAAGTCCTTGTCTTAACTTCCTTACACTGACTGAAGCATCTGCTTTATGTTTTTTTTTGTGGACAAGAAATAAAGACATTACTTTTACACTAAGTGTGCCCAATTTTGAAAATACATCAGTAGCTAGCTATTACTGTGATGCAGATATTTGGTCATAAAATAAGCAATTTTTGCCATGCAGGCACTTTCCAAGAGCTGATGGGGATGCATAGATTTATTACAGCTGCATCCATGAATAATGACAAATAGTAAGCATATTGTAAATATATGTTTTTTCTGCAAGGCACAATTTCTTAATTAAATACCACAGCATTAAGAAACAATATCCATACAGACAATGCTCAACTCACATCTGACTCCTATAGTGACCTCATATATAGCAGTCATCATCCACAGAGTTTACATGGGAAGTAAGGAATGGCAGTAGATTGCCAGGCCTTTCTTCAGCATCACACACACACACACACACACACACACACACACACACACACACACACACACACACACACACACACACACACACACACACACACTTTGAAGTCAGCAGTCCATCTACCACATATGCTCTGGATAAAGGAAACAGCTTGGAGTATCCAGAGAAAGCACACACAAACACACAGAAGCTGCAACAGCTAATAACCAAATAATTGAACACCTTGCTGTGAGAAAGCAATGCTGTTCACAGCACCAGTGATATTGTCAAAACCAGTAAAGTTCTGAAAATAGTGTTAATGTTTTTTCCTCCCTTAATTTGTTCATCACAGGAAGTGTCAGCCCTGCTAATTCATAAATATGACAGTATTAAATACCTAAATGTACTTCGTATTTTACTGTTTGTACAAGTTTTGGACAATGGCGAGAACTCTTCATTTTGAATCAATTCACTATCGCAGTTAATGAGTGTTAAATAAAATAAATAACGTAAATAATAAATACTGACTGCCTTTAGGATACTTGAAGAAATGATTGTGTTTCAAAGCAATCTACCTCCTAGGCACCTTATTATTTTGTAAAATCTTAAAGGATGGTTATGTTCATCCCTGAAAAAGAAAACTGCCTCTCAGAAAACAAAGCTACTCCCTAAGAAGCAGCCAAGAATATATGATTTCCCTCAGCCCCCATTTAAAATAGTCACTGGGGAATATGTATTTTTTAGAACTGGCCAAGCTTTGTGGAACAATAGCCCTCCTGAAATAAACTGCCAAGGCAGTCTGTAAGAATTCAGAATAACACTTAATGTACCCCTCCAACAAGAAACAATCTGCAAATGCTTTAAAGACAATGGTTAGAAGTTACACTATTAACTGAAAACTGGTCTAATCATGGGAATTCATTTTCACCCCACTTCTGCTCCTGGTGTTTGATTATTGCATATAGTGTATGGAATGTATATGTACTGAGCACAGGCAAGTGAGTCTTACATTTATTTACCTTTAATTTGTACGTGAAACATCTGGTTATGTAAAAAACTTTCATTTTTTTTTTTGATATTCATTTTTTGCTATACACGTCACTGTTTCTTTATCTTTTAAGTGGCATTTATGTTTTAAGAAAGTTGATTGTATACATATATATATATATATATATATATATATATATATATATATATATATATATATATATATATGTAAATATATATATATATATATATATATATATATACATATGGGTCTACTTCAGACTATCGATATACCACATCACTGATTCACAAAACACTTAGATGGAAATAATGAAAGCTGATAACATCAAAGGCCAACATTATCGAAACTGCAAACATCAAACCAAGTACGTAGAACAATTTAAGGGTGACTGTGTTCTACTCAGAGCACCTCCTCCATTTAACAAAAAAATCTAACAAAAACATATACAACAGTTTTGCAGGGGGGCCCACCTGCACCCCCCCATGAGGGGGGGGCTACACCCCTAACCCCCCCATAAATTATATATACCAACTCCGAGATTGCACTACAGTGGGGTAAGAGTAAATTTCCTGATCCTGACTGTACCGCAATCTCCACTGCAAATGTTGAAAATCAGTTTTTTTTAGTTTGTTTAACACTGTTATTAAATGCAGAAGCTGTTCTAAAGACTGCACCACAATCTCCATTCCATACTTCTATGTACTACCTGGCATGCACAGTATCTGGTTCGATGTTTCACAGTTAGAAAATGCTGTCCTTTGATGTTATCAGGTTTCATTCTTTTCGTATTGATGTTTTCAGATTCGATGGTGTGGAGTTTCAGACCTTTAAGGTAGATCCATATATATATATATATATATATATATATATATATATATATATATATATATCAGTTTTACTCTTTTATCTCTACTCAGGTTGTGGCTTTGGACCAGCCCACCTACCGAATTACCAAACAGTAAATAATTGAATAAATAAATAAACAGCTGGAAACAAATAGAAATATTTCCATGAAGTTAACATGTGCCAGTTTGTGGTACTACAAAGGGAATTATCTTCAGGATACATTTTACAGACATTAAGAAGTGGATTCAAAAGAATAAGAGAAAGTGCAATCCCCACACGAGTATTTTTTGTTAATTGAGATGTAATGACACCAGCATGGAATCCTGGAGGGTTTAAGGCCCAAACAAGAGCTAATATATCTTTCAAAAACAATGCATATACAGAAGGCTTTCTCTGGATTTGTGTGTGTATGTGTGTGTTTTAATTTGACCTTAATCACCAAGCTAGGGGATTTGTTAACAGAAAGGAAACAGGACTTTTAAGGGAATGTTCAATGCATACGTGGCTAGAGGCTTTTGTAAGTCCAGATACAGTCACACCCGCATGAGATGCTGGAGGTCTTAGGTTCAAGTCTCTAACAAAAGCTAATATTTTCATTTCATATTTACATGTTTCATTTACTGAGAAGACACACTGAGCGAAGTGAGCTGCACAGAAATGCCACCCACTGAATTTTATGGCGTAGTGGACAGAAAGCTGACAGTTCATATAACAAGACCTTCTGCTTTGTTATACAAATGTGTTACACTGCATTCTTCACTCACAATGTGACTCTGTAACATTTAGTGTTATGGAACCATATTATGTATGGAATGCATATTCTAAGTCAGGCCAATGTACATAAGGTACAAGATGAAGTTACTTTCTTGAATGGTATATTGCAGGGAAGGGGTAGTGTATAACATACTGCATGTTTGTATGACTCTTGTAAATTTAGGCTAATGTCATACCCTGTGTATAAATTATGTTGGAATACAGGGGTGTTTTTTTCCTTTAAAAAGTACAGCACAGTAATCCGGTATATGCCTGACAAGCTTCCAGTTAGCATAGGTATAAAATGGATTAAATAACGTCATGCAAATTCTTATAGGCAGTTACTAGGCATTTCCCTATTGCCCCAGAGGACTGTCTGGTTAAAGGACTTGCTTAGTGTCTCACAGTAGATAATTTAAGGGTAAGAGGATCAAACGTTGGATTATGGGAATCACCTCACTACTATAATCCTATGCACTAACTGTCAAGACTGTCATCCCAATTTGCCCAAGATGATATTTTCTAGTAAAGCTGATTGGCTGACTTCCATACTGACAGTTGCATTTCAACAGAAGAAGCACAAAAAACTCCAAATTAAGATCACCAGTGTATCCAAAAACATGATAAAGGTTTGAAGGACAAATGGAAGAAGAGGACTGAAATCAGAAAAGAAACAAAAGTAGAAAGAGAAAATAGGGCAGATGTTTGGACCACTGGAGTGATTATTTGACAGACTATGCAAGAAATTCTGACTGTACAAGCAAAAGCAAACAGGCAACTAATAACCACACAATGTATCAGGTCCTTTTTTAAATGACAAATGTGATGTGGTTATACAGACCTCAGACATTTTCCTGAGATGCTGGGCAGTGGTGGCTCATGTTATTGGACCTCAGGACTGCAGCACCCCCAGCTGAAAACCAAACTAAAAAAAATGCCGGAACTCACGTATGCGTGAGTGGAAACTCAAATCTGGACTGTGTGTGTGTGTATGTGTAAAATGCCCCAGTTAATTATAACTGGTGGCTAGAGAGAGTAATTCAGGTTCAAACCCTCAACATTGGGTACAGGTAGCAAGAACCTGAATTCCCAACCCACCACCACTTGTGAAAGCATTCAGATTTTTGCCTCATATTTCTGTTCTGTTCCTCATAAAATCTGTGGTTTTCTGGATTTTCAGACATTTGCATTTCAGACTTCATATTCTTCAGAAAGTACATGGTAACACAAAAAATTTTATTTAGCAATTTTCTAAGTTTAGAAGATAAATATTTGAAATTTGTCCCTATTTTTGGGGCTGTATTCCCCCATTATTGCCTTTCTGCAGGTGTTTTGTGCTAAGAGGTTGAGAGCTATGGTTAGAACTGAATTCACTGAATATGTTTGGGGGCTGTATTGTATCATTATTGGCTTTGTCTAGGTGTTTTGTGGTAAGACGTTGAGAGTTATGGTGAGAACTGAATATGTTTGGGGCTGTATTCCCTTATTATTGGCTTTGTCCAGGTGTTTTGTGCTAAGAGGTTGAGACCTATGTTGAGAATTGAATTCACTAAATGATAGCCATTTAAGTTTCAATCTTCCTGTCTTTCAAGAAACAGCTGATTTGGCATAGTGGTATGTTGCTCTGACTGTAGTGCACAGGGTCCTGGGTTCAAGTCTTGGCAGTGAAATGCATGGCAGTACTTACTGATACTGTTGGACTGTAGAAGATTTAGAAGACTTTTATGATGGAACTGTTCTGAATTGGGCAGTTTTGTCATTATTGGTGCATGCATTTTATTTCATTGTTTACTGGTAAAATGTTCAAAACAATAAATTTAAAAAAAATCCTCTAACAACTGTACCGTATTTTACAAGGAATATAATTTAATACAATCAGGAAGGTGTAGCAAAGAACACATGCATGTTTCGTGTGCAAGGGAGCTATGATTTGAAAACAGCCCAGAGTTAATCTGTATCTGCCACTGGCCAGATGTATTTTCTTTGAATGTGGGTTTCAATGTTGGTTCAATGAATGTGAGTTTCAGGGGCAGAGAAGTTTTAATGCTATTTTCATTGTGGGACTGCATTGCTTTGTTTAGCAGATGTCAATTAGTGCTTGTGCTGTAAAATGTAAAATAAAACTTTTAAATGAAATCCAAATCATCATAGAAGTAAAGCAGTATGCACATTACAGTGTTTATGGTAAATGGGGTGAAATAGCCAAGTAATGTGACCCATTTTACCATGATTTTGTGAGGTGGGAAGGGTGGCAAACTCAAAGACAGCCCCAGCTGAACTATACCTCTCAACTGTCCAGATTTTCACAGAATGAATAGATTTTTTGCTTATTTTTGTTCCTCATAAATTTTGTGGTTTTCAGGCAAATCATTTAGGAATGAAGTCACTAAATAATGAAAGACATTGAGTTTCAGACTTCATACCCTTCAGAAAAATGCATGCCAAAGCAAGACCTGTTATTCTATCAACTGTCTAAGTTTATACAACAGCAATTTTTAGTACTGTCTGTATGTTCCCCCAATATATTTGGCATTGTCCAGATTTCCTGCATTAAGAGGTTAAGATGAAAGCGCAAATAAATTGCTTTATAGAATTAGGCATATCCAGACCTCTCAACTGTCCCTGACTTTGGCTCAAAATGTTGCTCTCCCCCTAATAATCCCACCAAAAATGGCAATTTTGGAAGAAATTGTGGAGAGTTTACAATTAAGAAATAATTGCAATGATCAGAGTTATAGATTACTTTTATTTCAGAAATGCATGCAGATTCTCTTATTTTGTCAGCTGCTCAACTTAGTACTAATATTAAAAAGTGTCCCTTCTTTAAGTTTCCCATCTGTATTGTGTGGCTATTTTATATTTTTGCATGAATTCTTTGGTCCGTTTTTCATAAAATTGTAGTTTTCTGGCAAATTAGTGGCAAATCATTAAAGACTGAAGTTAGAAAATAATGACAGACATTTGTGTTTCAGATTTCATACCTTTCAGAAAATTCATACTAATGCAAGTTCTACTATTCTATTATCTTTCTAAGTTTATAAGAGCAATATTTAAAAATTGGCCTTATTTTTGGGCCGTTGTCCCACTTCTATTTATGGCTTTGTCCAGATTTCTTATTCTGAGGTTGAGAGGTATGACAAATGTGTCAGGGCCATCACCATCAGCTAAAGACATTTCAGACTGTGACATGCTTGTTGCAACAAACTCGCCCATGTAGTGACTCTGGATGTGTCCAAGCAAGGCAAGAAGCAGTTATGCAGTGTAAGTGTGCAAAGTATCTCCCCATCCAAAGTAGACACAAGTACTACAGTGGCTTTTCATCTGTCCTTGATTTTACAGAATGTTCTGGTTTTCTGTCATATTTTCATACTGTTGAGTTATGCTTATTATTATTCAGAAAATGCATGTTGTTGCACTGCCTGCTGCTCTGCATGTTGTAGCAATGCTTTAATGACCATCAGGTAACCTTGTCTGAGATTGTAGGATGCAAGTAAGCTTTAATAAGCACACTGTTAAAGAATTACCAACATTGAAAGCCTTTTTGTTGTTACCATGCAGAGAATATTTACATAACTGGATAACGTATAAGCCTTAGGTATTGAAATGCATATGACAGTATTTGTAATAAAGGACAGGATTATAGTATTTTCAGAAACTCACTACATTTGTTGGAGACTTGCAGTTATCTTTGCAGGCTTTACCAGTAAACTATACAGAATGCCAATCTATCATGTGTGGTTCATAACATGTGCATTAATCCTTTAAGCAATTTATCTTGAGCTTGTTTCTTGTTTGCTGTTCATTTTTTACTTTGATCATGTTTTCTCCATGAAACACGTAGATAGTTGTCAGGCAGCAGGTCTTTTTTGGATAAGAAACATTTTTACAAGTGGTGGTATCACAGAGACTGCTACTTTCAGCATGTTATTTGGTACTTTTATAAAGCTGAATATAAATTATAATTAGAACTGCAGTGCAAGGAGAAGTGGTTTGAGTTGAGTGCTGCTTGTTTTTTTATACTTGATTTTGGCTGGCATTCCAGTAATGTATTTAAAAAGTAATTTATTTTTTCATGCCTTGCAAACTTTTTGTTTCCATCTAGATATTAAGTTAGCTGTCATGTAGCCGATGCATTGAAATATTTTTTTCTTCTACACTTCATTTTGTCTAGATTGGACTCTCATAATGATGGTTTGGCACCTAGGGCAGTGTATTTAATTAAAGTCCCAGTTTTTTGTGGTTTTGAGCATTGCTCCACTCCTTTCTTGTTGGTCACACCCCTTCTCATTGGCCCCACCCATTCAACTGTCTCCTGCAGCCCCCCTTTGATTTGAAGTCACCAGCCGCCACTGATGCTGGGTTCAACACTGACTAAAGGTCAGTAAGGGTCTGCCAACTGTAGGAACTTAGGCTACTATACAGAAACATCCTTTAAAGTGGAAGTCCTATGATGCAGTGCAAAATCACCACATAGGAGATACTTAACTCAAAGGCACTGTGTGACAATCATGGAAAGATAGACTGTTTGCAGTTTGCTCATCTTTACTTACTGGTATTTGTCGTGACGGACACAGAACTGCATTTAATGAATAATAACCAAACATGCAGAAGACAGTCATACATTTGAACAACCTTCACAGTTTACCTTTTGACTGATACATGTCCCACTTAAAGATTAAATAATTAAATGTGCAGAAAGTTAGGAAGCAATACATGATCTCTGTGGTGAGATGAACAGATGAGGATACATAAATGAAATGAAAGATAGAAACCACAGTGACATGAGGAGAAGGAAAACAATTAGAGAACTAAAGACATGGACAAAGCTGGTAGGTTTGTTTTCAACCTAGACTCTGCAGTTTGCATATGTGAATTATATGCATTTTCATTAGATAGACAAAATATTTTGAAGTACTTGCTACCATTGTATCTCTGCTATTTGCAAAAACAAGAATGAAACCAATATTTTAATTACTGTTTATTTAACATTTTTTTTGTTAAAAAAATAGTCA
>NC_056745.1:932834747-933084747 GCF_019279795.1 Protopterus annectens
ATGACATTTGCAGAGGAAAATCACTGCCTTTTCAGTTTTGTGAGTTAGCAATGATTCCTTTGTTTAGAGAGAGCTCTCCATTCATTATGTTTGTGCAACTGCAGACTTGGTAAGGGTCTTGCCCCTCTACAAAGAATTCTTAGAATCTGAGTCTTCACCCTTTTGTGTTTCAGGCATGTGTTTACAAGTTCTAAGTCCTAGAGTTTTAATCAGTCAAGCATCAGTAGTGAAGCTGAAGCACTGGTCACACCACAGTTTTATACATCTTACTTTTCACGTTTCTTGGCACACTACTCCTTACACTTTATACCATTTACCTGCAGTACCTCTGTTTCTAGCTTTGAGCTCATCAATTAGATTTCCATTCTCCTAAACCATGCCTCCCAGATACCTGAAGTTGTTAATCTTTTCCACTACTTTCCCTTTTATCTCAATTTTCAGCTTCTTTCAATTTCCCCCATTTGCTGCCATGACCACTAACTTATATGTACTCAGTTTCATTTCATGTGCCTTTCAGTTTTTCGTTCTAGTTCCCCATCATTTGCTAAAGTTCTTGTTCAGAGTCTACATGTATTGCCACAGCATCTGCATACAGCAGCTTTGTTTATGTCCCTTGTGACCTGTTTGCTAATGTAATCTGTCACCAGTATGAGCAGGAGTTTTTCCAGAACTGAAACCTGATACATACCCAGTCCGACTAATGATGTTTCTGTGAGGCCAAACACTGTTCTTACTTGTGTCATTGGCTTCTATTACATAATCTACACATTCTATCAGTGCTTCCAGGACTTTGAACCATTACAGGACTGTCCAAATCAGCTTTCCTGGGACCTTGTCATATGTTTTCTCCAGGTCCAGGAATGCTCAGTTAGACAATTCCCTTATGTCTAATATCTTCTAGAGTATCTGTCTCACTGTAAATGCTATGTTCATTGACTGTATCCTGATCTGAATTCGAATAAGGTCATCTCTGATCTTACTTTCTACTACTCTGAGCACTAATTTGTCACTGATGCTCTCCAACAATTTAATGTAGAGTGACAGAAGTCTGAAACTATATACTGCCCTCAGTTGTGAATATCCCCATTTTTATTCTACACTGGTTCTGGACTGTTTACTCTCCAGCTTCCTGAGATATGTCTGTCTCCATCCACGAAGAGTACCGTTGGAAATCATTTCTCAGCATCAATGATCATATGTGTCATGTCTTCAGCTAGTCCTGCCACTTTCTCAGGCTTCATTTTCTTTAGAGTACCTCGCTTTTCTTCTAGGGTGAGTCTAGGGTAGGTCTAGAGTGAGTCTAGGGTGGGTCTAGGGTGAGTCTAGGGTGGGTCTAGGGTGAGTTCTCCTTCTTCTTTCATTGTAGGATCATCCTGCAGCAGTAGTGAAATTTAATTCACTCTGAAGCTTCTTGATGCACTTCATTCATCTGCCCTTAATACTCTGTGCTGCTGATGTCCCTTAAAATGACATTTGATAACTAAACTCTATGCATTTCTGTCACTGTCTTGCAACTTGATGGAGCTTCATTTGAGTATTCTGCCAAGGCACTTCTTCAAAAATGGTAGAGGATTTCTGATGCCTTGTTCTTTCTCATTGTGACTGCTCTCTTAGTCTTTTTGTTAGCAAAGTCTAACCAAGATTTCTACTTTGCTTGGCCCATCTTTTTTTTCCTGCATGCCTTCATTCTTTTGATAACTTCCTGGACTTCTACAGCCCACCACCAGCATTCCTTGTGTATCTCATTTCCATACCTGGCTTAGCTGCAGATCTGTTCTGTCACCATGCTGTTTTGAGATGCTACCACTTTGTAATCTCTAATATGACCCCATTTCCCTTTCTCAGGTCTGTATGACATGCAAGCTGGCCACTTTTTTATGTTTTCTTGTAACTGTTTTTCTTAATGAATCACGTATTGGCCACTATTAGGCTGTTTGCCTGATTGAATATTTTTTCTTTCATTTCTTCTGTTGCCCCAGTCATGTGACCCATGTGATTCTCATAGCCAGTTCTATCTGACCCAGTATGAGCACTCAAGTCACCCATTATCAACAGCAACTAATTTTATTGTCTGCTTAATTCAGAAGGTCCTGTAATTTCTATGTGAGTGCCCTTTTCTCATAACCATTGCAGACCTGCTGCAGAACACAGGTTGTGATCAGGAAGAGAGCTCTATATTTACACTAGAGTCTAATTGCCATGAGACTGACATTAATTCTGATGATATTCTTAACTATCTTTAAAAGCATCTCCTTTCATCATAATTCCATACCCTTTCTAGTCTATTCTCCCCCTGAGTAGTACACTCTGGATCTCTGGCAACACGCTACCTTTCCATGTCATTTCCTGAATACAAAGGAAGTCTCTTCCTTACCAAAATGCCATCTTCTTCCAAACCCCATCCTGCCAGTGAACCTATATTTGGTATAATAATCCTTAGTTCATGTTTGGCACATTGCTTGGATTTACATATAGCTTTCACTCAATAGAGTTATCCCAGGTAACTAGATATGGGCAGACTGGACACCTGACGGCCAGTAGCTTACTAATCCAGTGCTGCTGTGCTTTATGGCTGGCTCACATTAGGCAATGGGTGCATATAGAGTCCTTCTACTCTTAGCAAGGTCCATGGCATAGGATGAAAAATGCTAGGTTCACATACCAATTCTTCATCATCATCATTAATCCCCCTTTTCCCATTTCTACATGGGATTAAGGTATCATAACAACTAATGCTGCTAGCATCTCTGTGGTGTAAAAACTGGCTGTAGGTGTTTTGGTTTCAACTGACTTAGGACCAGCAAATACCCATGCTCCTTTTTTGCCAACATGGCCATATCACCTACAGACAGTTCATACCATGCCTAGCCCTAACATGTCAAGCAGCTGTGGTCCCTGTTATCTTGCTTAGAGGGAATTGCTTATCACAGTTGATGCCTGAAGTGGTAGTCTGTACACGACTCTTCCCCAGTAGGCACCAGCTATAGTATATGCTTCTGTTCATGAATCTTGTTCACTTTTATTGTTTTTATTTTTTTTTTGCAATCTGTTCGCGGGGTTCAAACATGATGCCTTCTGCCCTTAAGTCCTTTTTTATCTCCTTATCCACCACAACAAACATTCAGCATGCTCTTATAAGATGGAAGAAATCCCACACAAAAATTGGAAGAAACACAAATCTCATGTAGACAGAGACCCATAGGTCCAAATCAAACCTCGCATCATGGATCTGTGATGAAAAAAAAACTCCAGTGGTTCAACGATGCCTACAAAAAGTGCAATTTATTAAATTAAAATTCAACTACAGCTAAGATTTTGAGAAAAATGTCTTGAATTTTGTCTGCCTGAGCTACTTATTTTCTAGATGCAACTATTTTTAACTGTTAAACCACCATTTTGCTGGAACTCCTTAACCATTATAGCCCCACACAGATGAGACTCATTAATCATTATGCCCCACATAAGTTGGACTCCTTAACCATTGTACCCCTACATAACTGTGACTTCTTAAAAATCATACCATCGCATACTTGGAACTCCTTAACCATTATAACCCCACAGAGCTGAGATTCCTCAACCGTTATTTCACAGCATAACTAGGACTCCTTAACCATTATATCACAGCATAGCAGGGACTCCGTAACCATTATATCAGCACACAGCAGGGAATCCTTAACCATTATATCAATGCATAGCAGGGCCTCATTAACCATTAGTTATATCACCACATAGCTGGGACTCCTTCACCATTATACCCAAAGACATCTGGGAATTCTTAACCACTATACCGTCACATAGCTAGGACAACTTGACCACATAAACCTAAACCTCTTACAGCAAGAAATCTGGACAAAGCCTAAAGTAATTGGGGAACTAAGGCCCAAAATAGAGACAGATTTTAAATATTGATCTTATGAACATAAAAAGTTGATAAAAATAACAAGGTTTGTGTTAGCAAGCACTTTCTGCAGGATATGAAATCTGAAACTCAGATGTAAGTCATTATTTAGTAGCTTCAATCCACAGTGATTTGCTAGAAAACCACACATTTTATGAGGTACAGACCAAAAATATGAGGTAAAAATATGTTCATTCTGTGAAAATATGGATACTTGAGATGTATGGTTCACCATTACACCATCAAATAACTAGGACCCCTTAACCATGGTACCACCGCATAATGGGGAGTCCTTGACCATTGTACCCCCACATAGCTGGGACTCCTTAACCATTATACATAGCTAGGAGTACTTAACAATTGCACCACCACATAGATGGGACTCATTAACCATTGAACCCTCACAAAGCTGGGACTCCTTATCAATTATACCTCCATATAGCCGGGACTGCTTATCCATTATAACATCACATAGCTGGGACTGCTTTTATATTATACATAGCTGGGAGTACTTAACAGTTGCATCACCACATAGTTGGGACTCATTTACCATTGTACCCCCACAAAGTTGGGACTCATTAACCATTGTACCCCCACATAGCTGGGACTCCTAAACCATTATACCACCACATACCTGCAACTCCTTATCCATTATATTACCACAGAGCAGGGACTCCTTAACCATTAATTATATAACCACATAGCTGGGACTCCTTAACCATTATATCACCCCAAAGCTGGGACTCCTTAACCATTATATTACCACATAGCTGGGACTCCTTAACCATTATATCACCCCAAAGCTGGGACTCCTTAACCATTATATTACCACATAGCTGGGACTCCTTAACCATTATATCACCCCCAAAGCTGGGACTCCTTAACCATTATATTACCACATAGCTGGGACTCCTTAACCATTATATCACCACATATCTGGGACACCTTAACCATGATATCACCACATATCTGGGACTCCTTAACCATGATATCACCATACAGCAGCGACTCCTTAACCATTATATCACCACATAGCTGGGACTCCTTATCCATTTTATCACCACATAGCTGGGACTCCTTAACCATTATATCACCACATAGCTGGGGTTCCTTATCCATTATATCACCACATACCTGGGACTCCTTAACCATTATATTACCATGTAGTTGGGACTTCTCAACCATTATAACACCACATAGCTGGGACCCCTTATCCATTATACTCCCCCACATAGCTGGAACTCCTTAACCATTACATCACCACATAGCTGGGGCTTCTTGACCATTATATCAGCACATGGCAGAGACTCCTTACCATTATATCAGCACATAGCAGGGACTTCTTAACCATTCTATCACCACATAACTGGGACTCCTTAACCATTATATACCACATAGCGGGGACTCTTTAACTGTTATACCTCTGCATAGCTGCGACTGCTTAACCATTACATCCCACATAACAGGAACTCTTTAAGCATTAAAACCTCCACATAGCTTGGAATCCTATATACAATTTAAATCGGAGCTGAAGTTTACCATATGTATCCACCAGAAAAAAAGTGTAATACCACCAGTTAAAAATTGAAATAAATCACTGGAACAAGATACTGAAAAATATAGAATTCAGTGCATATTGTCATATAAAACAATAAGAAATTACCAACAAGTGCAGAAATAAATGTGACAAATGCCTTCATGAAACATTATGTGTACTGGAATTCTGTAGATAATTTATGAGATTTTTTTTTCACATTCACATAGTTTAAAATCAAATGAAAATGTAACATAAATGTTTTAAACACTGAACCAAACTCTTTGTAGCATGTTAGTGTGGAAAAAAAAAACCCATAAAGAAATCAGATTTTTGGTAATCAGAACAGAAACTACACCCTCTCATCCACATGACAGAGTTACTCAGAATTGTTTAATATTACTGTCATGTTGCTGTTTGTTGCGCCTGTGGATTACACACTTTGCTTCTATCACCTTTTATTTTTGCTTCTTGTGAGTTTTGACACAGTAAAACTGCATTCAGCATTTTTAACATTTGCACTTTAAAATGGAACAAGGGTCCAGATGTCAGGATGAAATTAAAATTAAAAAATAAGACATTTGCAGTACTAATATGTTATTGGCCTCGTTTATGTTGGTGTGAAAAGCTGCAGTTCATACTTTAGTGTCAGCTACCTCTTTGGTCCAGGAGCTATGTTATCTATCTATAATTTATTAAGTTAAAACAAATGAATGCAAATATTAAACTAGATGAGAACTAAAGTAGTAGAACTATGTTTTAGTGATTACACTCATGTTAACTGACCTCTGTCATAATACAGCATTCTGAATGTCACACTGCCACCAGGAGTTAATATGAACAATAACATAACTCAAAGTTATACCTTAATGTTCAATGAAATGTGTTGTGTTGTGTATATCACCTCCACATAACTTAATACAAAGTGAAAATATAGCACAGATATTTTAAATATTGAAGTAAACTCTATAGGCACCAAAACGAGAATGTAGCAGAAATGGTTTATATATTGAGAATAATATATTTTTCACACCAACATAAACGAGGCAGGCACTATGTCAATTATTATATTATATTATATTGTATTATAGTATATTACATTACATTATGTTACTTTGGTTTCATATGAGTTGTTTAATCTCTAACCTAAATGAGTATGAAGAACTTGTTATGGACACAGCTAAGGATAATAACAGGACTGATTTGCATGTGTTTTTAATATAAAGCTGTCTGTGAAGTGGCACAGATAATATGTGGGCAATTTGTACTCATGTCCCAACTGATTCTGAATGTCCTCATCCAGGCTGTGCTCTTCAAATCTTGTGCTTACTGATTCAGATAACTTAAAAACACACAGACATTGACAGCTTTCTGAAAAGGTGAAAAGTAAATAAAAAAAAAACATGGAAAATCTACAAGAATGTGGGCTTTACCCCAGTTATCTTTTGTGAAATGTGAGCAACTCTTCTGCCTCCTAGGCTTTATTTGCTGTCTTTCAGCTGGTTCTTATTAAATTCAACATCACTGGCAGCAGTAGGTGGTAAAATGAAATATCTGGCACAGAAAACTCATAGCACAAATGCACATTAGGAAATGGTGATTCATGACCTGTGGCAGAAGCATTACTTCATGTTGTGACAGATTTTCCTCCTGAATGACTATCCCTCTTACTTACAGGGTAATGTTTTCTTCAAAGGTTGTAAGCCTACTTCATAGACATACACCTGGTGCCACTCTGAGACTTGAGTTCACATCAAATCCTTTGCTCATTGTTTGCTCAGCAGTGCTGATTAATAAACTAGCCACTCAATTAACCTTTGTACAAAACAGACTGGACAAATCTGCAAGCCAAGGATAATTAACAACAGACCACTAAGACAGCAAATTTATAGAAGTCAGGGAAAGCTGATTTAGTAAAAGGGATCAGTTAATCATTAAAAAAGGAAAAGAAATTTAATTTACTGAGATATTAAAGGGAAAATAAAACTACAGATAAAGTAAATGGCTAAAAACGCAGTAGGACCTTTTAACTGTCTTGATTCTTCAATTTCTAAATAGTACATGCTTTTGTTTATGTAAAGCTATAACATGTGTCCTATAACTGTCATTTATGAAGGATCACAAGAAAGATATCTTTTTTCAGGACCACATAATTATTGAGCAAGTCAGTGTGCACTGAACACCTTAAATGGTTATTATTGTAGGAAAAGACTACATCTCATATTACGGTACATGAGACAGCACTATTGCGAGTTTTATCGGAACCTAGAAGAAACAATTAAATGTATGTAGAGCAACATAGTTGAAACCAGCATAAAAATTCAGCTGTTACTTGGGACCTGTCTGAAAAAGGGAGGCCGGTCTAGGGCTTGGAATAAGCATCCTCAATGGTCCTTTTGAATCTTTTTAAAGTTCTTTTCAAGTTTTTAGCTTCTGGTATTTAGGCCCTGCATTTGAGCAGGTTTCTGCTTGTTTGCACATCATACAGTTGTGCGCGAAAGCCAGACAGTTAAATTCAACAAATTTTCCCTAAAACCCAGGCAGAAATATTCATCCACTGAGCTCCTCTGTGATCAATTCTGAATAGCCACCCCTAGTGACAATAGTCTTCAACCTAGCATTATGGACAGTTGGACTTCCCTTGTTTCTCCTTCCAACCTTGTTGACTTGGGTCTCTTGAGGCAGTGTAGCAATTGCCTCATGTCACAGACAACTCTCTGCTAATAACACACTCTAATACAGAGTGTGAGAGATTTATTTACACCAAGAATCTAGAATCCATGCTCTTTCTCACTCAGAAACAGTAACACAGAGAAGGTTGTCAACTCACCCACCACTACATATGCTAATAGTACCACAACTCATACACATTCCACTACACATACAAATAGTATGCATCAAAGACGTATATCCACATACATGGAGATTCTCTTGAAAAACTTACCAAAACACCAGACTGCTACAACTAACACAGCCCCCACGGCACACAACACATAACAAGACCAGTGTCTCACTCGCCAAGCCAGTAAGGCATAACACTCAAAAAACAAATTTTCTTGCCATCGAAAACTCAATAGTGAGACACATGGATATTCCACTCACCAGGTTGGACAAGGAGAAAGTCATGGTCAGCTGCCTGTCTGGTGCCAGGATACATCAGATCACACATGTGCTCAGGTCTCTCAGCAACGAGTTCTGTTATGACTGTGTTATAGTTCATGTTGGTGTGAATGACCTGAGATGTACCTCATTGAACTATATGAAGAGAGACATGGTTGAGCTCTCTCAGTGTGTGTCCCAGGCAGGCATGTCCCTAGCCTTGAGCAGCATACTACCCTCACCTAGAATGATACCACAGTATCAAAATAATGATTGATTTCAATAACTAGCTCAGTTTTTGATGTCATGCAAAGGGGACTCAGTTCCTGTCAGCCTGGGAAGCCATGGTTGACAAACCTTGCTGGTTTGCCTGACAGTTTCCACCTAGCATGTCTAGGCTATGGGCTGCTGGCAAAGGATCTTGCCTCCCCCACAGTGCCTTTTTTAGGCAACGTCTCAAAGACAATATTACCAAAGTGAAAGTAACCAATCAGAACAAAATAAGAATCATGCTGCTAAATGCCTGGAGCTTAAACCAAAAACTGCACTCCCTGGAAGCACTTCTGTCACTAGAAGATGTAGATATCTGTGCATTCACAGAAACCTGGTTCAAAGACTCAGAGTGTACCCCTGCCTTGCAAGGCTACAATGCCTTCCACACCTTTAGACCACAAAATGAAAGTGTGAAAACCAAAGGAGACAGTGTTTCAATCTATATTAGAGATAAATTAACCTTCTGTCTGTTAGACTAGAGAACTCCATGGAGTTACTCCAGGTCCAGGTTACAGTGGGTAAGACCCCCATTCAAGTCGTAGCCAGTTATAGATCCCCCTCCATGGGTCACGATGCCCATGAAGTCTACTTGACCAAACTGGAGACCATTCAAATTTTACCAAACACACTGGTTATGGGGGATTTCAATTATCTCACCATCAAATGGGAAACCTATGCTAGCTGCAAAAGTTCCTTGACTTTGTTAATTCAAATGACCTGGAACAAATTGTGCATACCCTGATAAGGGAAACAAATATTCTGGATCAGGTTCTCAGCAATATGTCAAACAGATGCACTGCCACAACCATCATACCCTCATTAGTTAAAACTAACCACAGATCAGTCACCTTCCAGCTGGCAATAACACCTGAACTCATAAAGGGTGAAATCAGACTAAAAAACTTCAACAAGGCAAACTATATATATATATATATATATATATATATATATATATATATATATATATATATATATGTACACATATATATTTTTTACTATCAAAAGGACGAATATCACGTCCAATAACAGTGATTTACATGACAAATAACGTTGACTCATTAATCTGAAGTAGGTTGCATGATCGACGCAGCAATGTTGACAAATTCTGTCGGCCTTAAGGTGGAAATCTCCCATTGAAATACATGCTGAAACTCTCTGCCCCTGTATGTCCTATATATATATTATACCTAGATGAAGGTATAAATGCATTCCAAGCACCACCGAGAGCTGGAAGTGGTAACTACGTCAAAGCTTACACTAAAGCCCTGTACAATCACTTGGATAAGTGAATAAACTTGGCCATACCAGAAAAAATCAAAACCAGAGCCTCAAGCAAAAATAAGTTGACATGGTGGACATCCAGCATCAACAAACTTTACAATAAATGTAAAAAGTTGCTTTCCAAGAAAACAAAGGTAAGGCCCCAACAATGGAAATGCACTCTCCTTAGCCTCAATAAGCAAATAAGACAACTTGTTAAATCCCCCAAGGGCTCCTTTGAGAGAAACTTAGCAATTACAGCCAAGGATAACCATAAGGCCTTCTACAGCTACACATCTATCCTAAAGGGTGTGACCCAAGCATGTCCAGAACTAGTGGCCAATGATATCACACACACTGACCCCACAGAGATAGCAAACCTGCTAACAGATAGGTTTGGTGAAAATTTCACTCTTTTATCCCCTCCTAACTTACAACAAACCTTCCACCAAACTCCCACCTACCCACTCTACATATCTGAAGAGCAGACCCTCAAAGCCTTGTCCAAGACAGAAAACACAGCCTCTATGGCACCAGATGACATTCCCAGGCTGACTTTTAAACAGGCTAAAACATGAACTAGCATTGCCACTAAATAGCCTTTTCAGTCATAGCCTAACCACAGGCTTTGTTCCTGCAAAATGGAGAACAGCAACAGTTATTCCCTTCCACAAAGGTGGCCTAGCAACAGACTTGGGGAATTACAGACCCAAAAGCCTGACCAGCCTCATCTGTAAGGTCATGGAATGTTTCATTATGGACCTCATAAATAAAGACATAGGTGACCTCTAAACCCTGTATTCTACCCAATTTGGCTTCGTAAAGGGCAGATCCTGACTGTTAAATTCTGGTGGATTTCTTTGAAAATGTGGCCAAGACAATTGACAAGGGTAAATCTGTGCACATAGCATACCTCGACCTGGCAAAGGCTTTCGACACAATTCTACATTAAGGCATTGCCACACTCTAACTAATTTCTTCTTCATCTCTTCTTTCAAAACACAACCAACATCCTAGATGCTACAGAAACATGGTTAAAACCTTCCATACAGGACTCAAGAGTTTCTCCTACCAAACTTCAGTATAATTAGAGCAGATAGGATTAGCAAGAAAGGAGGTAGTGTTGCAATCATCTACCCCAATACTTTAAGAATCTCCCCATTTACACATTCTATCCCTCAATTCCAAAACGCTGAGATTCTGCTTTCCTTTTTGGAAATCAACTGCTCAAAAGATAACTCTGTATTCCAGTCATATATATTCCTCCTGGCAATAACATAACAATCTTAAAAGATATCCTTTCCTGGATTTCCTTCGCCATAAAAAATGAAACTATTGTTCTTGGAGAAATGAATATTAACTGGGCCTCCACTTCCTACATCATCAGCCTACATAAATTTGTTCCATTTTACCCAACTTATCTCCACCCCTACCAGATATAATAACAAAACCAATGAAGGCAAAATCTTATATTGGATTCTTGTCACTGACTCCTCCAAATACATAACTTCTAGTACCATGTCCAATTTTATTAGTGACCATATCACTGCCTTTACTTTTCGTGCCTGTTCCTCTACTACCAAAGTCCAGAATACCAGAATTGCACAAAATCTTTCAACGTTTATCCCCCTCTCTTTCAACAACATCCTAAAAAGCATTAACTGGAATAGTCTTAAAACTCTCCCTTTAGACGATGCCCTTCTTCACTTCAATAATACCTTTCTAAATATCTTAGAGAGTCTAACTCCCTCCAGAACCAAATGTATCAAAAATAATTTGGCTCTTGGTTGACAAGAGCTACCAAAGAGATCATGTCTCACAAAGCTTGGAAAGCCTGGCTTAGATCTAAAAATCCTTCAGACCTCATATACTATAAGCAGCTCCGAAATCAGGTTAAAAAACACATCGCTAAATACAAACAACTGTTTTTTCTACAACCAGCAATCTAATAGAAAAAATAACCCCAAAATGTTCTGGTCTTCTATAAATAATCTTTTAAACCCTGGTACAAAATCCAGTCCCTGTCCATACCCGGACAAGCCTCCTGAACAAATTGCCAATATTTCCAATGCTTTCTTTATAGACACCACTGCCAACATAACTGCCAATTCTCTCTACCTCTCCAAAATATTCCTTTTTCCACTACTGCAACATCCCATTCTCCTTCTCAACTATCCTCTCCTCTATTTAATATTACACCAACCCTGGTCCACACTACTCCAAGCACTAATACTCCATCCCCAAACTCCTCAACAGTCTTTCCTAAATGAGTTCAATCCTTCTCCCATCCCCCCTCCTTCATTAAAAAAATTACTCTCCAAACTAAAACCCCGTTTAAACTCAGCTGACAATATCCTTGCCAAGTTTCTAAAAATTGCTGCTGATTCTGTAGCCTACCCCATTAGCATCCTAATAAACAGCTCAATCCAAGAATCATATGTCCCTTGTCTGTGGAAAAAAACAGTCATTCTTCCCCTTCATAAGGATGTCCTTTCAACTGATGTCTCCAATTTTCGTCTGATAGTTATGGTCCCCCCATCTCTAAAATCCTTGAAAAATATGTACAAAAACAACTACTAGATTACCTCCTTAAGAACAAGATCCTCTCCTCTACACAGCACAGCTTCCGTCTAGGTCACAGCACATCTACTGCTTTGTTTTCCTTTCTAGACATAGTTAACAAAACTAGGGATTCAGGACACATTGCATCTGCCCTTTTCTTAGATCTGTCAAAAGCCTTTGACACCATCTCACATTCTATCCTCCTATCTCAGCTAGCAAGCATAGGCTTATCTCCCCAGGCACGTAATTGGTTTAAAAGCTCTCTCTCCAATAGACAGCATACTGTTAAGTGGCAAAACTCCATTTCCCCTTATCTACTTAACCCCACAGGCATCCCCCAAGGTTCTATTCTGGGGCCCCTGTTATTTTATATTTTTATTAATAATTTCCACCTGGCTATCCCACAGGGTTCGGTTGTCCAATACGCAGATGACTATACCATAGTCTGCTCTGCTCCCAATGCAAACATACTTCAGCAAAAAACCCAGGCAGCTTTTTCCAAAACATGGCTTCACTCTAATCATCTTTCTCTTAATCCAAAAAAATTAAACTCATGATTTTCACACCCAAGAGACAATCCTATATAAACAAACTCAACCTCAACATACACTATTTTAACTCTACAAAAATTGAGATAGTAGCCCACACCAAATTGCTAGGTGCCATAATTGATGAAAACCTTAAATTTGACTTACATATTCAAAACAATATATCTAAGACCCACAAGAAGCTAGGATTGCTATATAGACACAGTAGGTTCCTCTCCCTCCCATCTAAACAAACTCTTCGACAGGCATACCTTATGCCTTCTCTAACAAATGGCGCAGCATTATTAACCAATCTGCAATCTTCCCTACTATCTAAATTAGAAACATGCTACAATAAGATTGCAAAATTTTGTACTAACATCCGCCTTTCTACTCACCACTATATTACCCTAAAAAAGTTACAAAGGCCTGAACTTCCTCATTACCTGTTATTCCTCCAGCTCACAATTACTCATAAACTTATTTAAAAACCACAAGACTGCCCTGCACTTAACTCTCTGTTCTCCCTATATAACCCAACTAGGACTCTGCAATCTGAACAACAACAGCTGCTTCAAGTCCATAAACCCAAAATTCCAGCAGGACAGTTATTATACTCATGGACCATGGCCAAAAAATGGAGCACCCTACCAACACCTATTTGCCTTCAACATAATCTTTTGCTACTTTAAAAATGCCCTTCATAACTACTTCCTCACTAACAGGATATGTAAATGCACAATTTCCTCCTCCACCATTACTTAATATGCCCAATGAACCTGATAAATTCATCTCTTCTCCCTGCTAATAATATCACCTGTACCTAATTCTACTAAATAACTTACTTCTAAATACAACCCCCTCACCTCTTCCAGACTACTAACTGCCTTTTGCAAGACCTTACTCTGTCTAAGTTACACTCTATTTCTCCATTTAAATAAATAAATAAATCAACTGCTCACAAACTAATATTCAATCCATCCAACTGTCCTGCCCTTTCTTCTGTGTTGACACTATACCACCGTAATAGACCTCACCGTTCTGAAAATCAAATGCTGTTGCACACAGAAAAACCTAACCTCTCCACTGCTTAAATGCTCCACTTCTTTTCCACTGCTAGACTATGGAACTCTCTACCACCTTCACTTAATTCCTCAAGCTATGCATCTCACTTCTTACTCTTGTGCTAGTTCCTCACAACCTATAACCTGACTTTATCTCTCACCTACTACTATCCCCCCATGTTCCTTACCTCCATCCTATATTACCTTCTAAAACTTCACCTTTATCCCTGCATAATAATCTATTTCTGTACCTACGTATACATGTACTGTCAGTAGACAGATTTATTTACAGCTGCATTCCCTTCTTACTTTGTTAAAAAACTTTGTTTACTGTTTAAACCTTATTGTATTTGCCAACTGAGTTCTTATCAAATGTATGTATTGCACAAATCATTGTGGAGCTTTTCTCCCTGGGCCTCCACTGAAAATTGGTACTTTTTGGCCCAGTGGACCTTCCCAGTAAACAAATGCAAATAAAATAAAATAAATAATAAAGAATGTTTTCAGAAATAAGTTTCAAAAAGTGAAGTGTCGTCAAAACTGCAAACATACACTTTAATAGGAAAATTGTTTTAATTGATTGTTTCTCCTTGTGGCTTCTAAGGTAGTCTATTTTAAAAAAAGTAACATGAAATCATATGAAAACCAGTTTATCAGTTTAAAATGTATGGTCATTTAAATGGCCAGAGTGAGACCATTCATTTCAGGACCATTTTTGCTACAGTGAAGGCATTACATTGTGTCTCAGGAACCTGAGAAAACAAAAGTTTTTTAGGCTTCCTATTGACTGTCACAAGGTTACCAGCCAGAGGTTTTCAAATGTAATTTCCTCTTGGAAGCAAAAAATATATTCCTTCAAAAACTTCATGAAAGGGATAGACTTGTGCATTCATCTGAGACCAGTTTCTGAGTTGTATGAGTGCTGCCATAATATTAGTTTTCTCAAGGTAACTTTTCACAGGATTCTGGGCTATGGCTACATATATATACATTTAGACAGATATATTAGAGGAGGTATTAGTGTATACTGATAAATGAGTTTGATAAATATATTTATCCTAACAGTAGATCCACATAAGGGGTGACATAAATACATATATCTGATCTGCATCCTTTGCCATGATTCCTTAAAATTTCACAGTGAATCTTTGTCTCAGTGTAAGCCATCCATTTTGAATGTCAGAAGGGTACCTAACATAATATTACTGTAATGCCCTTTATGTTTTTTTGCTTTGTGCTTGCATTTCCAGAGTAATATATTCTTTACATTGTTATAGCTATTATGTACTGCAGTACTAAAGTAGCACGTTTTATCAAGCAACTTTGTTTTATCTTAGTCTACCCTTACCGCACTGAAGTTCCCTCTTCTTTTGAGTGTCTTACTCTCTTAATTTAACTACAAGTAGGAAGCCTTGTGTTTTTTTTATTTCTACAGAGGTTACTCCTCAGCTTTAGACAGTACTCTGGCAGTTACGTTGCTTGCAAATGTCAGGAATGTAAACATTGCTGAATATAAAACTGTAGTCTTTTTAAATAAGGTCATTTGTAAGGGAAACTGACCCTTTTCCAAAGTGCAGCAACAATGGAGATCATTTTGACAAATATATGAGTGTAAGTAGCAAACATCCTTCACAGGAATTGTGGAAAGTTTTGACCCCCTCCCCATATAAATAATTGAATTCCACTTTGAAGTCATTTTTTTAACTGAAGTCTTTGGACGCCCTCTCCACATAAATAATTGAATTCCACTTTGAAGTCATTTTTTTAACTGAAATGTAATTTAAATGCCTACTGATTACTTCAATGACATGGGGACTACCTGCTTTCCCATTTATACAAACATATTCAAGTCACACCTCAGACCCCTCACACTATTCCCTCCTATGAGCTAGTTGTATCTTCATAAATTTAGCATCCTACTCTACCTCCCCTTTTTTCCAACATGCCCTTTTACACATTTTATATTCTAATGTCTTTAAACCATACTTTTGGAATTCTTTGGCCCAATTTCTGTTACATCAAAGCTGATGTCCTCCTTCTGTGAGCAGTGCTTGTAGATGTGACTGTTTCTTTATCAACACTTTTTTGGATTCATCACAAAAAGCAAATCTGCTTCAATACTCAACATCACCTAGACTGAGTATAATGACAACTTGCCCCTGTTGTGTTCTGTGCCACAGTAACAATCTGTAAAACAGAGATCTGCTCCTGATGTTCCTCCTATATGGCACCTATTTCTGTGCCAACTTCACAAGTACCTCATTAGAATATATTACTGCACCTCAGTTTTAGACATTTTCTGCCTTCTCCTGTCTGTGTTCTAGTCCAGTTCATCTTACACATGCAGATATCCTCGTAAACATCTTCTTTCTCCTTTTCCTGACTCCAGTCAAGTGCAGTACAACTTACACATGCAGATATCCCCCTCACAAAGTGTCTACCTAGTCTGTAGTGGTTCCATACATCACAGTGCTACATCATTCCAAAATGGCAGCTATTATAGTCATACAGTCTTCTTCTTATTAGCCCTGCAGACACAAAAAAGCAGCAGAACCTCAACAAATATTGCTATCCCCTTGCAGACTTTGCACATTTCAGTTGCTCTTATTTTTCTTAACTGCAAATCTTCACATTTAGAATGTTACAGCGGAGCAAAGCACATCACATGGTATCCTCATGTTCTGCCTAACTATAGGTGTGTGTGGTTTGTCACACACTGAAAAAACAAATCCAGGACGATTATTCATTTACACCTCAAACTTTGTCTCACACGTTTTCCTATCAGAGCTTAGATTTTTTTTCTTACACTTTATCCCTTGTACTTTATTACTCTAGTGTTAAATCTAAGATAGGAAATAATTTTCAGGGCTTGATTTTTTGATCTTTTCAAATACAAATGATGTCCCAACCACCACAGAGGGGTTCTGACCAACTTTGGACATAGATGCATGTGACAGCAGCATATGAGACAGTTCATCACAAGACTCTTGCATTTACTAGGTGCATGAAGAAATCACAGGAAAATGTGGCCTCTGACAAGATCCCTATGGATGAACATTTCAAGGTCTAGCAACTCATTGTTTTATAAATTAACCCGGTCTAAGCTCAGCACTGTTGCTATGCAACAGCATGTTCTAATTTTCCCTTTTAATCTGCTAAGGTAGTCTATTTGTTGTACTTCCCTTTCCACTCACTATCCCCTGCATCCAGCTTTTATCACTTGTATATATACATTTGTTTGAAATGCTTTTCTACAAAGCTATATATTTTTTCTAGCAGCTTGTTAGCGTGAATTGATGAAGTACTGCTTGTGGCAGTTTTATTTATAGGTACCTCTTCATAAGCGCTGAAAGCAATATACAGAACCAGTGCAAATTAAAATAAATGTTTCTAACTCTGTATACTTCTTATCAAATGCAGGATAAGTTCAGACTCTGACAACAGTATAGGGGATGAAAATTAAATGACAATACTTGGGTGAAGATAACATTTTAATTCTCTCTGCTTAGAATGCACAAACAGCACTGATTGCCCAAATAAATACAATTTAATTCAGTTATAGTGTATCACTATCAAATATTCCTATTGCTAAGTCTCTGTGATGACTCATAAAACATGACAGTTAAACATATTGTCACCTACAACAGATTTATCAATGTTTATTTGAGTCTATGCACTACTGTCAAGCAGCATTTTTCCTGTATTGATCTTTATCGTCTGAGAACATTTTAATGCGGCTTCTAAAATATGTTAAATGTTGTATCATTATTAATCTGACATCACATTAAACAATTTTCCATTTTGGAGAAGTACATCCCATTAGCATTGTGGACTGCGCATCTACTTTTCTCCTAGTCTGTAAAGGGCAGAATCTTTGAAATGGTTTGAGAGATTTTTAAGAATTTTTCAGAAAATTATATCAGAATAATCAGTTAAAAAATTCCATAGATTGTTCCCAGCTTTCAAGGCAATGGAACAGATGACATCTTTAATGTCATGTCGTATGACACTTCCAAAGAAGAATAAAAATCTAATTTTCATACAGAAATATACGAGGATTATGACTGTTATAGTTGTTATATGTTTGAGAAATGGATGCCAGGAAATTCACTTTGAGGACAGAGTTAAGCAAAGCTCAAGAGGTGAATCGACATCCATTTTGAAAACAAGTAACAGCATTGGTTATGATCAGAGATAAGTGTAATTTCTTTTAATACTAGTTAAAGAGACAGAAAGAGAAAGTATAATAGCATTACATGTTTTACAACATTCTAAGCTTTAACAGACTAAATGCTGCTACATATATCTTTGCAGTAAATGAAGCTTTATTCTGGTGAACTAAGGAATACTGAGGAAAAAAAAATGGAAAAAAAGATACAGGAATACAAAAACGTATGACAGCAGCCTGGAGTGAAGGGAATGATCATGCTATAGCTTTAAAAGTTGTAGTACACTCTGCACTTTCACACACACAAATATTCAGAGTGTATTACAGCTTTTAAAACCATTTAATCTTCCCAGTGATGTTCTTTGGCAGCTGCTGTTAGCAGTCTAGCACAAGAGTAGAGATTAACCGCATTGAAAAGTGCTTAACAAACTTTAAGCATCTCTCTTATGTCAGAAAGATGCTTAATAAAGTTAGCTTCTTCCAGATTCTGACGCATAATCATGGCCTGATGGTAAGAACACATTTATGTTTTGTTAGGTTTTATATTTGCCATGATAAACAAAAGTTACTACTGTGTTTTTTTCAAACTGATTATTTGGGAAATGTTGCAGGCTGCCTCTTTCAAATGACATGTACATGCATATGGTCTAATCTTTGCAGTTAACTGACATTTTCTTCTTAAATTTTGAAACATGTTTACAATGAGCTATCTGTCACATGAAGCATCACTGTTTTCTAACTGCCAGGATGATTCTTTATCACTGTTGCTGTTTTGTCTTAACTTTAACCTATTAAGCTGTTTACTTAACACATTAGGCTATGGTTACAACATGGCTCCCAGAAAACAACCTTGTTTAAAGACTTCTCATCTAATGTTTGTGGCTTTGCTTTCTTGCCACTAGGACCTTCTCTTGGCAATAAACTACTCTAACTGATGTCCTTGTTTCCAAAGGATAAACATCTCTTCATGTCTAATGTAAGGCATTTTCTCTCCAATAATGTACCATAACTAATGACATAAAACAGGGGAAAGGAATAGGGATGGAAGGAAGGAATCCACTGAAAAAGTGACTACTGTCATGGTGGGTACCTCATATAACTGTAGAATAATATGTCATTGTTTCTCTCTTTATATTGCCTGTTCTTGTAGACTATGAAGACATCAAATCAGAAGCAGCAAAGCGGCACCAGCATCTTTTGGGCAACCACCAAACTACCTTTGGCCTTGAAATCACAACTCATTATTTTAAAAAGACAAGGACTGTACAGAAAACTACAGCATCAGACAAATAAATGGTAGAGATTCACCCCCACTCTAAAAACTTGGATGTTGCCACTGATCTTATAAAGTGAGCCATGATGGTGTTTTGAATATGTCTACCCATATAATCATAGCAGAATTATTTCCATCAAGTAATCCATTTATAAAATGCTTGCTCATTCACTGACACTCCCAATTTACTGGTTGCAAAGAAACAAATAGCTGACCTAACTTTATGAAATATCCGGTTCCAGTAATAGATACAAATAATTTAATTTTCGGATCCATCTTGTGAAGGAAATGCTCCACATCATTCTATGGATGAGTATAAATAAGGAAGTTGACATTTCTTATAGAAGACAAGCACTGAAATGATTTTAGCCATAAAATAAGGGTTAGTAGAAAAAAACAACTTTATTTGTATGAAACACTGGACACCACCGGGCATACAACATTTTCATAGCATGATAGCCTTCTGGCCAAAGTGACTACCACAAGAAGGATTGTCTTCTACATATGAAATTTTAACACAACTGTATTGACTAGATAAAAAAGATTTGTCAAGGACCTGTGAGAGCTAAACTTGGACTGGAAGTTAACTACCTGCACTGCACCAATAAGAAGCTCTTATCCATTTTCAGAAAAAAAATCCTTATAGAAGGTCTGGTTTCTTGGAAGACTTGTGATGAGAGGAGCTGTTCTCTATTAGGAATCAACTCTTCAACCCTTCAACAGTCATGATGTTAGGTGAATTGAGTCTAACAATAATTATAGAACTATGCCCCGTTGCTGAAACAGCAAACCTTTTGAAGGAATGGGTCTTTCTTGAGTAGTGATTGGGCCAAAATAATATAATGGAACTGGAAGTTTTAATGTTTAAATATTTTTATTAAATCATCATATTTTAAAATGCGACATATGTGCACATACATTAACAGAAAAGAAACAAGCCATAGTAACATTTTCCATTACTATGTTAAAGCAGTATACATGTTTTAGTTTTAACAATTTTAATTCTCTCTAAAATTACATATATTTCTCAATTCCTGCTTTCTCTTAAACCATAGTCCTCCTCCTCCTGAACATTATTCACCATGCATTATTTACGCAAATTCCATTCAATTCTAAACAATTTGCTCCTCCTGTATTCTAAAGTTCTCACCTCCAGTTGTTTTATCTCCTTTATAATATCCAGTACTTTGGTTACTGTTGCTTTAGATTTTATTGGTGCACAGTTAAGTACAAGGCTAGCTGCCCTTGCAGGGCATTTTAGCTTAGCCAGTTTCCCCTTTTGTGCTCAAAATAACCTACCCCATTTGGTTATAGATTGGCCTTACCCATCTAATGGTCGATAATTATATATTATCCCTAATGAGACTAACTTGGACATACCATAGATAATTTGAGCTGAGACATGCATGGGATGCATGGGATTTTGATTTCCATTTTCTAGTAATTGCTTTTTTGGCAGCCAATAGCATTAAACTTATTAAGGACTTGGTATGTGAAAGCAATCTATATCCTCTCCTTTCCTTTTACACTTTTAGTAGGAGTAATTGGATTTAACTCTCTGAAAGTTCTTGACAGGGTGTTGAAGGGTCTGGTCCAGAACATGGACAGCTGAGCATTTTATGAGGATGCAAGTAGATCCCTGTGCACCTATTGTTCTTGGAAAATGTGAGGATTCAGCTGCCACTCATAGACATGATGGACTCCATGATTTGAGGTTATCTGCAAGAGTACTATCTATTCCTGTAAGACCAGCTGCAATTAACAGTACTCTCCTGGAAAAGGCCAGGTCACTTATCTACATGGAAAAGCTGAAACTGCACTATGACCTTATACTGTCTTGTGTGTTTATACAACACATTACTGTTGAACTGACCATCTTTTTCTGCAGGAGACTTGGAGGTATATAGATTTTCTTAATGATAGAAGCAATGCTGGTCGTCTTTCAGTTGATATGCAATATTTCTCTGTGGGGAAGCCAAACTTCTCCAAACTATCAGATACATGACAGCTGCATCCCAGCCAGAGGCAGACACATCAACAGTCAAGAATTAGGCTAGTTGTGGGGATAGCCAGGATCTGTCTGAGATTAGGAGAATTGCCTCAGCATTCCACTTTAAATATTTAATCTTTTTCTTAGGTAGGAATTACCTGAAGCTCCTCTTTTGGGGATCTACCTTCAGGTCACAGAGATTACATAGGTAAGATTAAACCTTCTTCTTATGATGACCAGCATGTTAAATCATCTTAATGTTTGCTGACATATGACTCAGACTTATACAGATTCCCACTGACAGAATGGGTTAGAAAGATATACATTCTGCTTGAAAAACAGGACTAATCATTCTCTGCTGGATCATTCCTGCATACATTTCTCAAGCCACCAGTTCCAACCTCATGGGCTGCCACTTACTATTAATTAAATAAGAAAACAAAAAATAGAAACAAACATCTGCCCACTAAGTGTACTGTATAACCTAATGAGTTATTGTGAATATTGGACCAATAGCATACTATCTGCAACTTAACCAATAAACAAAAGGAAGGAAAAGTGATCTGTGAGTCCTATCTACTGTCAAAATGTATGTTTCTGTATGAATTGCTTTTACTTTCCTTACGTACAGGTCATGCCATATCAGTGTGCCAGCCACAGAAAATGTTATCAACAGTTTACACCAGTTTTCTATTGCTTCCTCTTACCTATCCAACTAGTAGTCCATGGCCTTTACCACTTCTATAACAACTTATAGACACCAACTTTAGGTAAATTAAATGAGTTTATGTAACTGTAAGGACTAGAGGAAACAAATGAATTAACAAGTCAGTTATCCTGAGAAAATTAACCAATCTCTTATAGACGATGACTGCTTTTTATTTACGTCATATTATGTTTGAAATAAGAGGATGAACTACTTGGAATAAACTCATTTTCTCTGTTTTTGCTCTACTCATTCATTGACTGTGCTGACCATCTAGCTAACCCATTTTTTCCCCTTTGATGAGATTCCTATTGCTCATTCACTCCTTGGGAGAGAAGATCAAGTAGACCGTGAGTAGGGCCATCATCTGGTAAAAGGATCAGGATTTTACTTTTAAGCCCTATTTCCACTGTCCAAACCTAGCAACTTACTTAGCATTGGGAATGCTAAGGGTATCAATAAAAATGTGACACTCAGTTCTGAGAGTGACATAATTCCTTAAGACTGCCTTGCACCCTTTGAAGCCAGAACTACATATGGCCTCTGCTCTTTACCAAAAACTATAGCATGGGACCATAAATGAAGGTTGTGCACCCCACACCTCACCCGCGAAAACAATCAAGCTGGCTAATCCACATCACTCATCTCTTCTGCTATGCCAGCTCCAATTAGTGCCTGAACCCCCTACTCAAACTAAGGTCATCTGGAACATTCCTCTATGCCACTCATCCTGGCAAATAAACTCTGTTCATAATGGAGCTTAAATGTCAGAGTAGTAATGCCTAAATAATCAGAGATATAAAAGTTGTTTATCATCTGGACCTGATGGAAAACATTCTTGATCATAACTGAATTTCAAGATAAAATGTTATCTTAATGACATAAACTTACAATAAACATCTATGACTGCATGATGTGGTAGCTGGAACATTACTGGTGCATCCTCACAACTATCCCTCTTGAGATTTGTTGCATTTCAAAATGTAATTACAGCTTTTTGGATAATTCAAGACACCTTTTAAAATGTACAGGTTTTCCTATAGATAGATAGGTAAGTTCACAGTTTAACAGGGAATGTGATAAGCTACAATCACAAAGCAATTACAGAGTATTGATTCACCACTTGAACAAAAAAACAGTAAGATCATTAGTGCCCACATCAAGGAGGAGCAGAGTAGAAACATTGTCCAGTTCAAGTTAATAAAATATTTTAAATCAAAACCACTTCAAGCACTAGTCTGACAACTACTTTGGGTTTATGTAAGACTGGTTACCGAAATAAGCAGTTATGGATTTGTTAAGTGATTTCTCTACAACTGAATGACATTCCTGACCAGATCTCTGTCATCTGGGCTTTACCAAAATTAAGTGTTACAATTTGTCTTCAGCAATGAATATCATGCCCACTGCTTTCACATTCACTTGAGTACTAAGGCACTTTTTCCTTTGTGGGTGGCAACCATTAGCTGTGCCCCACAGTCCCTTCTTAAACTTCTATACAAAACTCTCTCTGACATCTGTGTGTCTGTCTGAACTGACCTATGCACTGGAGATTCCCTAAATGATGAATAAGGGACACCATGTAAGTATAAGCAGCAGGTGGGGGTGGTGAAGAGGAGGTGAGGACACTTTGTTATGATCAACTTGGCCTCTTAGGGGATTTTTTTTACTACCATTAACAAGCTGATGTTCCTGATGTCAAGTTCATCACTGCATGCAGTGATGCCAAATGCAGTGATGTTCCTGATGTCAAGTTCATCACTGCATGTGGCATCAGTTAGCTCCAGGTTCCCCCTCCATGCCAAAGTCTGCCATGTGAACAAAGCACTGCTTCCATTATCAGAGGAGTACCAGATCAATCATTCACCCCGCCATTCAACCCAAAATAAGTTAGCTGACAGTTGCCATTCCTTTCAACCCCTTACCCAGTCTCTCTCTAGCATCCAAGCCACTGACTGAATTCAGGTTGTCTGGGCTGCAGTCAAAACTCCATCACGTTATGCCATAGGATGGATAATAAAGCACTTTCTCTAAAACTAAAAATATGTAGGATTCATGTACAACTTGTGCCAGATGTAAGGAGGCTTACACTTGCTATAAGTTACATGACAGCATACTGATGACTCCAGCTAGTTCAGTGCCACACTTGACATGTTCTGCTCCTTGCCTTTCGGTGCATTGGTATGTAAGTACATACTATTCAGAGCATAAGTGGCCTATGTGATACAGAAACAGATCAATAGTACACTACAAAATCCTGGACTATACCTCTGTGATCTCTTGTTGCAGAGGCTGGATTTTCATCTGTGGTGTCAGCAAACCAGGTTTGGCTAGTGCCTTGGTCAGCAATTCGCCATCGGGGAGCTTGAGTGGCCAAAGGATATCTCACCTATCCTACAGAAATGACTTCATCTATGGCTTTTTGGAAAGGGTTGGATTCTCTAAGCATTTTTGCTCATGTAGCATCAGTTTTACTGGTGCTCAAAAATAAACCTAAGAATATGATACACTCATAACTCCTAAGTTTATTTGTTGCAAATGTACTATTTTGCACAATTCAGTTACATGGACTTGAATTCTATGAGCCAGCTTTTCCAAATTCTTTTCCAGAGAACTGCCCACAGCATTACGGATGTCCTAACAACAAATATGTATAGAAGTATGGTAGCCTTACTTTTTTGCCAGAGGAGCAAAGATGGCCCTCTTAGTATACCACTACTGCCAACTGCTGCTGCTGCTGCAGTCTTATATTATGTGCTTTTGGATAATCCATAATAATTTTCAGAACAGTGTATTCTCTAACTCTTAAAAGGTATTCAAGTCATGAATTATGCTTCCTAAGGTACACAATGTCACCTGTTTCAGCATTGAAGCTCAACTGTTACTTTATGACTACCTCCTTGGTCTATGATGATCAGCTCATATCTCCACCACTCCCTTAACAGTATTGTGAATTTTTAGATGTGATTGTTTATAGCAAGCAGTTGAGTCTCTGCCTTACATTTCTTCAGATATACTGATGATAAACTATGATGCTAGAAAATATAACTGTGAAATGTAACATCAAGAGATATGTTTGTGCACAAAACATAATGTTATCAGATACAGAGTGATGATAAAAATATAAAGCCAAGAGACTGTCTGATAGTAATATTATAATGCCATTACCCAGCTCTGCAGTGTAGACGGATAAAGCCCTAACTAAGATCCATAATCCTATATTTGACTATCAGCTTAGGCTGTGAAAAAATGGGTTGGGGAGGGTGGGATTACGTGACTTATGTTTGCTCGTTAGTTTTGGGGTGGAAGATAAACTGTGGTTCAAGTCTGCTAAATTAATTCTGTACAAGCTGTAGCTTACATCACAAGAATAGCTGCAGAACTGAGGTATGGGGGCTTGAATGCTAGCATGTAATAGTAGCTCTTGCAGATGTGTTTTGTGTGTGTGTGTGTGGGGGGGGGGGGATCTACATACATGCCTTTGGCGGGCAAAAACTGCCTTGAGGTGATGCTGTTTCACATGTCAGTCACCAGGTGATAGGGTTAGGAATCCAACCCCAAAATTCCAAGTTTGTGGCTGTATGACTGCCCCTGTCAAAGGGAGGGCTGATGGTCAGTAGGCAATAGAGGAGAAGTGCAGCAAAAAACATATTGTTATCAGATAAGGTGATGATGAACAAATAAATGTATAAATATGATGATCATGAATATATAACACCAACAGTTATGAAGGTGATACAACAATAATGGTGAGAATTAATGATTGTGGTAAAATATAAATCATGGAGCTATGGAGGTAATAACAAAAATAATGTTTGAAATGTAGTGAAGAATAAATAAAAAAAAATAGTAGATGAGATGCTAAAATAGAATGTTAGTGAACAATGCCACCCAAATATGTGATGAACTGTGGGATGGATGGGATATGAATCTCACCAGTATCAAGCAAATATGTGAGTAACAGTATCATTCACTGCCACCAAATATGAAGAAAGGGTCCTAGAAGTCACTAGAGGTATGGTCACTTGAGTTGCACCACTGACACCCAGCAGGTTACAATAGAAGAAAAACTGAAAGAAAGTCAGTACAAGTCTAACTCAATAATCAATAAACAAAATACAATCTGGCCCTAACAGCATAAGGGGATAAACACTTTTATTATCTATCCCCCAGCTTAAAGTGCATACAGGCTACCTTAAGAGCTCAGTCTTTGATGTGGCATCACAATCTCCTTTCTTACTAGTCTCTCTGTTAACCACAGTATCTTCCAGTGCCTCTAACCAATGGTAACAGCCATTTATACAAGTTATGATTTTATCACATACACATATACACAGTTCCCAGACTAGACTGGCAGAATTCTAATTTTCCATGCGATTGTCTTCCTAACAGTATCTTCCTAGCACAGTATTACTGCCACCTCCTTAGTGGCGAGTGACTTCCACCTACCTGCTAATTGTGATTAAGTAAAATATGAAATCATCACCTCAATTGCTGACTCAAATGCTCTAGCTGAGTGGAGACGTGGCGCAATACATGGTTAACCAACAGTGTAAATTAAAACCCTCCTCTCATATAATACACAGCAACAATATGTGTATGTATTATAAAAAAACAGCTACACAAGCTTAAAAATGAATAAAAATTCTACTTAAACAATAGAGACACAGTGCAGTTACAGGTTAAAATGCAGAAGAATGAGAAACTTCACAAGGAAAATAAAATTCAGTTACATCGTACATAGTAAGTGAAGAAGAATTTGAACTACAAGTAGCTAGACATCATAGCAGTCTCTTAATAAAGATAATCTGTCCCTATCATCTCTAAATTAGACAAACAAGTTAAAATATTCACAAGCAGAGCAAACCTTTTTAAAGATGTGTCACCAAGGTTTTCCAAGCAAAGACAACAGAACAAAACGCAGCCTCAAATATTTATAAAGTCTAGTAGAGTGCCATTCCAAGAAACCATTACATCATTTTCTTTTGCAGAAAATCATTGCCTCAATTTATTTTTGTTGTTGGCTTCTCTCCAACAGAAATTACTAGTTTATTTTTGCCAACACGTAAAGGACAAGTGTTTAATTGCATCAATAATTCCAAATCCAGCCCAACAAAAAGGTGAAGGAATAAAGCTCTGAGAGGGCAACATTTGACCAAAAGTTTAATGCACAGACACCATAAACACTCACAGAAATACGTTTTCATTTAACATACACTTCATTAGATTCAGGCTTGAGTTAAGCTACTTCTATTGCATAATTGCCCTGAGCAATAGACTACCATACATAGAATGTCAATGTACATCTCTTAACTCCCTATATTTAAAGCATGCTTTCTTTTTGTATGTCTAGTCATCTACATATTTGAAGTGGACTGTAATGCCATTTTATGACTGGCTAACACAGGACATGCAAGAGGCTATATCTTCAAACTACATTTGTACAAAAAAGCCCCAAGGTTACAAAGAGTTTGCAGTCCAAATGTGTTACTAATATGAAATAAGAAACAGCAAAGGAAAAAATATATAAAATCTTGAAATCGGTTTTCTTTAACCTGACATCTGCCCTGGTACCACACACAGTAACAGTTTCTGACTATGCTGCAAGCAAACACAGGCATGCAATAGCGTTAATATAAGACAAAGAATATAGTTACAATAATTCTATTAGGCATATTAAGCAAGGAGCTGTAGTTCATATACACTATACTGTACTTAAGTAACAAAAACCTGTGCAGCATTGTTTAGTCTTCTTCAGAGGTTTGTGTTGAGAGAAAAAGGCAGATAGAAAGTAATGTTGTCTAATTTTAGTGAGGATGGAGAAAGGGAGTCCGACACTGTGTGCTGTCTAATGAAGAAAGCATTAGCTTAGTAAGGTAAGAGGACTAAAACGGCTACAATTATTGAGTCTGATGACCTGAGGGTTCTGGGGTCATATTTATTTTAAATGACATGTCACAAGGAAAACAGCAAATGTATTAATTTACAGAGTAAGATGATGACATGGAGGGCTGCTCCTGTGTGATAGGAAACCAGTCATCATCTCTGACAGTAACACAAGAGTGTTGCCTCCTAAATGGGCAGTCTGGAGCCTTTGCAGCTATGAGCAGATCTAACCTCTATGATTGGGTGAATGTGTCTTGGGGTTGGACCCAACACCTTTTTTCCTAGTCCATACTTTGCCTCTCTGATCAGCCGACTTTGAACTTTGCAGCAGGCATGTTAGCATAGCAGAAACTTTGCTCCTTTTAGGCTTTTTTTTTTCTCAGCTATCTACTGTAATACCACTTCATATATAACGTTTCCCCATTACTTTGAACATATGCTACTTATACAGAGGAAAATCCAACACTTATTATGACTATGTTAGCCACATTCATATGCAGAGTTTGCAGTGTTAGAACAAAATTAGGAAATTAAATAACTCTTGAACAATATACGTGCTTTATATAAAACCTGGTATGTACAGTCATGTTACACAGGGTTACATGCACACAGCTACCTTAACCTGTCAAAAAGGAGCAGACAAAAACAAATGGAAAGACACTCATTTGAGGTCATTTTTCTGTCAATCTACTGCCAGCAATTTATACTAACTGATATTACGATCATATGATTTTGTAAACCTGGGTGTGAAGAATACTTTTTTGAGAACTCTGACAAATATTAAAAGGTTCAAAAGGCACTATGAATTGTCTGTCACACATGACCGGTTGATTACAAATGAAAGCTGTGACTTTCATTCTAATAAGTCTGATCATGAAGTGATTTGAAACAGCTCTGGATGTCTTCTACCACCAACATAGTTTCTCTTAGTGAGTGAAACAAAATGATTCTTTAAATATTGGACAGACTTCTGTTGTACAACGGCTTGCATTTATGAAGATGAATGCAGCCATTTAGCTTGTCAGCTTCGCAGATGTACAACTGTGTTATCACCAGGAAGGATGTCAGCTCATGGTTCTCTGAAAAAGATTTGAATTTTTGAATATTGTTTGACTAGAACGAAGTTCACATTCTTCCACAGAAGCTACCAAAAACAAAAAATGTATAACATCTTACTTTAAAAACAGAAGCAAATATTTTCTTTTGAAACAAGTCACTGTATAACAGCTCCACCAGTTAATTAACATGGTTAGGATTTAATTGTAGATGATGTTGTTTACCCATTTGGCCTTCAGCCTCAAGGACAACTCACTCCATATGTATGTAAATCCTTCAGTACTCACAGATGGATGGTGGTTACTGCAAACGTATACGCACTTACTTCATTTACTCTGACAAGGATGAAACACATGTCTGCTCTATTAAAATGGTGGATTTGTAAAACAGTTTTGAAAGTACAACCAAGGTGATCGCTGCAGGTGGAACCAGATGCATATTTGATATTTTGGAGTAAGTGACAGTTATTGTGTGTGTGTGTGTGTGTGTGTGTGTGTGTGTGTGTGTGTGTGTGTGTGCGTGTGTGCGTGTGTGTGTGTGTGCGAGTGTGTGTGCGCGCGTGCGTGTGTGTGTGTGTGTGTGTGTGTGTGTGTGTGTGTGTGTGTGTGTGTATAATCCTGTAATAGACAAATATAAGTATGCACCATGTAAATCAAACAAAACGTCCAGTAATACTGCTGATCAGACATTTTTTTTCATACTTTTCACACTAAAATCTTGTAATGCAGAGTAAGATATTCATTTTACCATCAGTATCAAAGGAGAATTTATGAATTTATGAAGCACTGGTGTTCAGACACCATTGCACTAGTAATCTGATTATTTTAGTCAGTGGATAATGTAGACATGAAAACAACAAAATGCTTCACTCTGACACAGGTGGTATGAGACAAAGTCTTGTGCTTCAGACATATAAGAACCTCATACTATTGCTTGGCATGGTGGTTGTGCAGGGCAAAATGTTAACAGCCTTCCATGTATGTTTTCAAGTATCAAGCTGTTCTTTGGTTAACTCTGTATAAAGTAAGCTGACTTCTTTGTGTCATACATTCTCCTGAATCCATGTCATCATAATTATTGTACAATGTTCCTATGATTTACTTATATGTCCCAAATTTTGCATGATATATATATGTTTTTAGCTATGTATAATGATTAAACATTCACTCCTCCAATTGTGAATTTCTCACTGTATTTCTAACTTTTGCAATGGAGCTTTTCTCCTCGGGTGTCTGCTGAAAAAGGGCATGCTGCCCAGTCAGACTAACCCAGTTAACAAATGTCAAATAAATAAATAAATAAATATGCATATAGTTAGGAGTGCTTGCAGGACTAAAGTGCAATTTCTCTGATTAGAGTGAAACAGCTACCTTCTGTTTCAGGGTGGGATGTAAAGCTTCAGAACAGAGTGAGATTGCTGTATATTAGGTGAACTACAGACCTAACACCCTAGATTCCCACATTTGATAATTTATTGTTTTTTACATTTTAGGGGTGGTTTGCATGGGAAATTCAATTTTCTGTAAAATAGTACTTATTTTTAACTGATTTCTTCTTTGTTGTATAGCTTACTCTCCAAATATTTCACTGTCATCTACCTGTAGTACATTGGGTTCCTGTCCAGAGGACAAAGCAATACTCTACTGCTGCAGATTTCTCAGTCACTGCTGGTGTACAAAAATATTTCAGTTACTTGTCACTGCTCTCTCTCTTTAGTCTGACTCAAACTTTTCCTGGAAATACAGCAAGTGCTGTTAGAAAATTGGTGCAGTGGTGGAGATATACAGGTTCCACAAATAATAAGGAACAACATTAATAGGTGAGGCATTGGAATGCCAGAAGGGATGCCTACTGAAATTCATATATAGATCAGGTGCCAGGGATACGCAGCTTGTATAAGTAAAAACTGCATCACAACTGTATTGCAGCCCCAATATGGGTATTATGAAGAGTCAAGTAGCAGAGTGACAATTAGGGTATCAGGACAAAGTACTCCTCTAACCACTGTGGAAAATGAGATGTTACCTAAATGTACAGTATATTGTCTTGGAACAGCTGTGGTGACTCAGCACTCATCCCCTCCCAATTACTGTCACATGTAGGGTACCACAGGGGGCATTAGAATGCCACATAGACTAACCAATTTCCTTTAAACTGGGTGCAATAATGTGATGCAGTAGGTGTTATTGTAAAACTGTGGTATCAACATACATGGGAACAAGTCATTCTAGACATTTTATTAAAAAATATTTGGGACACTGGAAACAGACATTTTAAAGTTTTTACAATAGTAAAATATTGTACACTTGCCAAAAAGTATACTTTTGTGTCTTTCTCATGCATTTTGAGACATTTAAACAAATCTTTCACTGGACAGCTGTCAGGGAGTTGTAAGGATCTCTCAAACCAAAGAACCTGATAGCAATATCCCAAAATATTGTATGCAACTTCCTTCAATAACATAAAAAAGAAACAAACAAAAAAAAAAAGCAGCTATTTTATAGATTACATTTGTTCTTCAAAATAATGCATTGCTGATCCCCTCTGATAAAGCAAAACATCTTTAACAGGCCAGTGAATTTTCAAATATATTTTCTCTTGAATGCAGGTTGCGAGATGATGGGATATTTTGCTGTGTGTACTTGTGGTCAGGAGCAGTAACCCAGATATAAGGTACTGAAAGTGGAAACAACTATGAAGGTAGCACAGGTGGCACTCCACAGCTTCAAGCATTTGTTCATGAACATAGCCACCAGGCTTACTAACAATACAGTCTGGTCAGTCTTGAAAATATTTGAGTCAGTGGATGAGATTCTCAGCTGCTTTAACTACACCATTTGTAGTAGCTTGTTTATTGCTGTTCCCTTAGAATATTTTATGGTCAAGAAAGCAAGTGTTCCATAGATGAAAGTAGACCTCAAAGCTACCAAGATACTTAGGTATAAAACCTGGTTTCAGTATGCATATGATCATCAGAGACTGTCCTACGACTTGAACAAAAGGCTACAAAATCTGTGAAAAACTACATCTATAACTGAAACAAAATCTCTTTTCTTACAAAGTAGATTGTTCCCTGTCTTGCTAAGAACATATGGAAAAGAATGAATCAAACTTTGCTACAAAAATTGTTATGCATGCATCATTTCCTAACTTCCCTGCCACATTGATTTCTGAAAAAAGTATTGATTTCCACTGGCCAACCCTGCAAATCCTGCAACTTGCAGCCACAGACTATCTAGTCATACACTGCATTACAGTTTCCAGCTTCATGTTCACTGGTTTGCATCTAACAGAGTGAACCTGAATGTTTACTTGCAGCAATGATTCTTTATAAATAAACCAAGACCCCCTCCCCACCACACATCCATATCTATGAATAGATAGATAGGCAGCTATAGATATAGCTATAGTTGTCTATCTATCTATCTATCTATCTATCTATCTATCTATCTATCTATCTATCTATCTCTCTATCTATCTGTGTGTGTGTGTGTATTTGTGCATGTGTGTGGGTGGGTATATGTGCATACATAATATTCACAGATGTATATCTATATCTATACTTAACTGCACACACAACCACAGACATACACAAGTTTCTGAGTATGTACAGTACATACACACCACACACAGAGATATACACACACTCAGTCGATATGGTCCAGGCCAAGTCTAGGCCCCCAGTACTGATTCAGGGGCTCCAGCTATATAAATGGACTTGTTTAATAACCAGCAGTCTACGTGCACTATGATGAATCAGATTGTTTACTACCATTATTTCCGAAAACTCCACAGCTTCAAGCATTTGTTCATGAACATAGCCACCAGGCTTATTACCAATACAAGAAAAAGAAAAATGATCTGGTTGCACACAGCAGTGAAAATCAATGTCCTTTATTGTAGTAAGGTAAGCGCTTTCTCGGAATAACATCCGCTTCATCAGACCAACAAAGATAGAATAATGGTTACATTTTTAAACACTAAAACATCCAATCAAAAATCAGATAAAATGTGCATCATAGCTAAAAGCCATGTGATAAAATACATCTGTAGAATATATAGATATTTAAAAAATTGAACAAAAACAGATTAAATGAACAATATGCACTTAGAAATAGTAACAAATACAATACTAAAAAATAATAAAATATGGACTATTGAAATATATATGATAAAATATTAAAAGAGAAATCAATGCTTCAATGGCTGTGCTTTAAGGAAGGGTTTCAGGGAAACTCTGTTGTTTAAACCAGGAGGTTTATCAGCTTGAAAGCGCAAAATCCATTTTTGTTCACTAGATTCTGTTCTATTATTTATGTCACCTCCTCTCTTGGTACTATGCTGAATCTCTAGTACCATAAAGCTAAATTTATGTTCTTTACCCTCTTTAGCTACATGTAGTGATAGTGCGCTGGTTTCTTTAACATTCCTAATATCCCTAAGGTGTTCAAGTATTCTATCCTTAAACACCCTGTTTGTTTTCCCTATGTAAAATGAGAAGCAGGTAGTACAATAGCATAAACAGACAACATTTTTTGTTCGACAATCTGCATAAAAAGCGGTATCTATCTTAAAACCCAAAGTGGGATGTGTGAAATGATTACCAATGTGTATATGTGTACAGGCCATACAATTCCTACACATATATGTACCAAGTCTATCAGATATTATAGTTGATTTAGTATTAAAGGATCGATAACAGAGCTGATTCTTAAGTGATCTGTTATTTCTAAAAGCAAAATCTGGCTGTGTGCCAATGACCCCATTCAAATCATGTACAGTAGGCAGAATATCCCAGTTCTTTTTAATAATATCACATGCTACATGCACATTGCTGGCAAAAGTCAGTGGCATCCTTGGAAGCTGATTTAGAAGCAAGAAAAACTAAATAGTTAGAACATGGTGTTAATGATTTTTGAAAAAGGATTGTCCTGTTCTTGGCATAAGAAAAAGAAGACTGTACGATTTGTCCTGACACATGAGGAAACTGTTAAACCAATTAGATCTAAGAGAAGTAGACAGTCTCAATTTTGAAAAATACTTTTGATTTCTCTGATACTAGGATCGATTCCAATTATTTTGATTTATCATCAGCTACATATACTGATGGTGAATCAGTCCTTTGTTTTCCATCTAGTAAGCATATTAATAACGTATTACACCTCACCGAAAGGGTAGTAGAAAGCATAAATCTGGACAACAAAAACACCCAAATGAATGAATGAGCCCAGGTTCTAATGAATAATTTTCTGAATTTGTCTAAAAGAGTTTTAACTACTGATAAATTAAATGTTTTGAATAAAGCTTTCAGTTGTGTTCTGACTTTTTATGCTTCTGAAACAGCTTTGGTTTCTTATATAAATGATTTTTATTTCCTATAAAAATTTGAAATATCAGTATATTACACCTACAGAAACTATGGATTTAGCTATAAATTTCGTAAGTCAGGATTTCAACCGCCATATATTAAATTATTTGAAAATGAGCTGTTAAAATAACTGTATTCTCGAGAGGTCAATATATTTTATTGATTGACTGTGAAACAGCCCACAGCATAAACCATTGTTTGCTACAACTGCAAGCAGTGGATAGAGAAGACTCTTTGGTCAACAGAGACTAGGCTGAAGATTTGGAAATTAACTGGAGAAAAAGCACAAAGGAGTTCAAGGAATTACTCAGGACTCTAGTACCTCAAGAGAAAGAAGATAAATGTGGAGTTGAAGATGAAGAATAGAAGAGCTTCAAAACAGCATGTGTGAGAGGGGGTGTGGCCAGCATGGACACTGTGTAGCAGCAGATTTCACAAGCTCCACTAAAGAAATTATATCTTCACTGGAATTTTGTCTCCTATCAATGAAATTTTTTTTTCTGAATAACTTGATAGTATTTAACAAACTCTATAGGAGTATCTACTTAAAAATCGAAAGTGGGCATATTTTTCCAGTGAAAATGTAATCAGAATAACTTTATCTCATCTGGAAGAATTTCATCATGAGCTTCACTAAGTCAAGTAGTCAGGATTCTAGTTTTAAAAAAGAACTACAGACTCTAATAACTAATATTCAAGACCTCACCACAAAGATTGACAAAACTAACTTTAAAATTAATAATTTTAAAGAAAAAGCTACTAAGCAGATGGATCAGCTTCATGAAGATTTAAAACAGCAAAACATTCAAATAAGTATTGCAGAATCTCTAACAGACTTTGATGGCAGATTGCTAGAAAATAAAAATAACAGAATTTTTACTTAAGCAAAACACCTCATTACAACATAAACTGGATGATTTAGAGAACAGATCACATCGGAATAATATCAGGATCTTCGGACTTCAGGAAAACATAGAGGGAAATAACATGTCAAGCTTTGTCAACACTTGGTTACCAAAATTTCTGGATTTGCCTGAGGCTATGTAGTTTGGAATAGAGAGAGCTCACTGGTTACTTACATCAGCAAGCAGTACTAATAGGAAACAACCAAGATCAGTCATAGTAAAATGTCTCCCTTCATCTGATAATGATCTAATTTTAAAAACTGCCTGGTTGAAATCTCCTTTAAAATATAATGACTCTATCATTCGTTCCAACAATGACTACTCAACAATGGCAATTGCCAAGAGAAAAGTTTTTTTTACCTTTGATTAAAGAACTGAAAAAGGTTCAGATTAAGACTCATCTCTTGTTTCCTGCAAGGTTGAAGATTTTTCTCCCTGAGGGGTCCTTTGATGTTTGAGGATCCTGACTCTGCACTGACTTCTGTTAAAAACCATAAATTGCTAGAAAACAATAGAAGAAATGGATTGGGCTAACCCTTCTCTTAAAAGAATGGCTTCTAATTCTACATGGAAATCTCCCAAGAAACAAAAGAGACTAAAAAACAAATGAAATATAACACAGTTTACTCATATACTATGTTAACATTATGGACTTTATTTTATTAACAATTTTGTTATGTTATACATTCAGGGTAAGACCTTCTCTTCTCCTTTAGATGTTTATCTACAATACTTCATTCATACCTTAATTCAGCCTGTCATAATTTGCTATTTTTCTTTTCATTACAGTTCCACATAATCTCTTATTTTCTATTTCAAATATTTAAACCTAACTTATAATAATCATATCAATAGCACTTGCTTCATAACATAATGGTTTTACTTAATTTTCTTACCATACTTTATATCTCCACAAAGTTAATATTTATATATCTCTATACATTCAATAATCTTCTATTTAAGATATAAAAATATGTTGGGATTCTTTAAGGGGAGGTCTAAGGTAAGAAAGATGGTTTTCATTTCCTTTCTGTTTCTTCTGTACAGATTTCACATTTCAGTTTTCCTTCTTTGAATCTCATGGTATATTCATATAATAGAAAATAACATATTTTTATAACAGTTTTCCTCCTCTTGTTTTATTATTCCTGTTGAATGAAATTACATAATGTAAACACTGCATGGTATATATATTACGCATTTGTTCAGATAATGTAAATGGTGTGGGGTATGTGTGCTGCACATCTGTTCAGGTGATGTTATATATAAATGTGTCAGGTTGTTTAGACTTATCTTTTTTTTTTTTTTCTTCTCTCTCTTTTTAATTTATAACAAGGCATATGGGAATCTATATTGGTTAAAAGTTCATAGGTTCATAGGTTCATAGGTTGGTACTAGGCTATCGGCCCTAGGGCCTATACAAGCCTAGCCATAACAATTCCCTGGCTATTTCTTCCCACACTATTTACTTCCCTGGACCCCTGTCTAGCAGAGCGACTGACGTGATCCCCGGGGTGAATTTCCTTTCTCCCATCTAATCATGAAGGTTCCTTCTGAAGACGGCCAAAGAGGTGCTCTGCTTGACATGTATGGGCAGTCTATTCCATCCAGAGTCTGGAGAGTCTCTGGGTCAGGAACCTATCCATCCAGCATGTTTTGTTGATGACAAGATTTAGATCCCTGGAGCGTGTGGCTCTGAGGGATTGAGATTTTTTAAGTGTAGCATGTCCAACAGCTCTGGGTTTGACATGGCCTTGTATGTTAAGCAGAAATCGCCTTGGAGTAGACGATATGCGACAGAGTATAGCTGGAGATTTTTAAGGCGGTCAGCATAGGGCATCTGCTTTAGGCCAGTGATTCTTTTAGTGAGGTATTTCTGTGGCCTTTCCAGTTGTTGCAGATGTCTTGAGAGGTACATACCAAATGGGGAATTGTATTCTATAATGGTCTAATGAGGGATGAGTACAGTGGGACAATGACCTCCTTTTTTTCTGCATGAAAAACCCTTAGTGATGAGGTGTGCCACATAGAAGGATTTCCTGACTGTTGTGGCGATGTGGTTATTGAAGGTGAGACCACTGTCCACCTGTGTCCCTAAGTCTCTTATCACGCTTTTGGTGTTTAGTGTACTGCCACCTATGTGATAATTCATGGGTACATGTTTTTTCTCAAAGGGGATAACTATATATTTCTTGGCATGGAGCTTGAGCCCATGGCTCTGGCACCAAGCATATGTTTCTGTAAGGCCCTTTTGTAGAGTATCAACATCATTTGGGGATTCAATAATGGCTCCCAGTTTGCAGTCATCTGTGAATTTTGTTAGCCAGAGTCTCTTAGTGTTGGCCTGTACTTCAGAGAAGTAGATGTCAAATAAGAGAGGTCCCAGGACTGAACCCTGAGGTACTCCACTTGTCACTTGTCTGGAGCTGGATTTGGAGTCAGCTACTTTTACAGTGTGGGTTTTGTCAGTAAGCCAGTTGGCAACCCATCGAGTGATGTAGGGATTAATGCCCAGCTTAGTAAGTTTATTTATGATTCCAGAGTGGGGGAGGGTGTCAAAGGCCTTGGCGAGGTCAAGATAGGCTGTGTGGACTGTCTTACCCTCGTCCACGGCTCTGGAGACTGATTCGAAGAAGTCAATAAGATTCAGGAGACAAGATCGGCCCTTCACAAACCCAGACTGGGTGGAGTCTAGTGTTTTAAGGTTGCCAATGTCTTTATTTATAAGTTCCATGATAATACGTTCCATGGCCTTGCAGATCAGGCTCGTCAGACTGATGGGGCGGTAGTTCCCATGATCCAAGGAGGATCCCCCCTTGTGGAGTGGGATAACAGCAGCTGTGCGGCACTCAGTGGGCACGAAGCCTGAGGTGAGGGTATGATTAAACATGACACTTAGGTGAGGTGCCAGTTCATTTTGTAGTTCATGTAGTACACAGCCCGGGATGTCATCTGGTTCCATGGATGATGTATTCTTAGCTTTGGAGAGTGTGTCTGTTGTGCATATGTACTGTAATTAAGATTTTTTTTTGTAGTAAACATTATGTATATGTTCCGTAGTTGCAAAGGCATTTCTTCTGGTAATGTTTGACAGTTTGGGACCTACGGAGTTCATAGAGCCACGAGTACTCTTGTAAAGTGTGTATTTTTGCTGTATTTTGGATGTTTCCCGCCGATCTATCATTAGAGACAATTTTCTGCACTTTGTTTATCTCGTGCTGCAATTTCATGAGCTAACTCTCTCTCTCTGAACCTCTCAGTTAGCATTGGAAGCATTTCTTCCCTTTTACTTTGCATTCTCGGCAATGCAAAGTGGCTTGATGACGTCACTGGCAAGAAACGATCATTTCCAGGAAGTGTAGAACACATCTATGGCCGAGAAATGGTTTGGTTATTGTTTTTCTTCTGTAAATCACATTTTAAGATACAGAACAACAAAATCTATGGTTGCATACAGGATTATTGGAATATTTTGGGCCTTTTCTTATATCTATGGCTTCCAGTGGCTAGAAAAGTACAGAATCAACATGAAAAACATGAAAGGGAGAGAGAGGTGAGGGAAGGGGAAGAATGAAGATAAAGAACAGTAAAAGCCTTTACTTGTAAACATGTATGTATTTTATTTATTTATTCTGCATATGTATATTCATTGCAGTCTACCTCTTTCTTTTTTTCTCTTTCCTTTTCTTTCTTCTTTTCTTTTCTTCCAGTTTTGTTGAGAATATCTCATATTATGATAAATGTTGCCTTTTTTAAAGTTAGCTTCTACTTAACATACTGCAGTTTTTTTTGTTAAAATTTCACAAGAGAGGTTGTTTCTATCACCATAGTCTGTTTATTTTTGTAGTAAGGAGTTGAATGCCATAATTGTCCTATCTAATTAGCTTCTGCACAAGAAATGTCTATACTTTGACAGTGAATATTTCTGGGCATAGTTATTAACTGCATTTGATATGTTTAATTTACTACTGATGCACTGAATACCTCTCAAGGGTATCACTAACAGCATCGTCTGTGTCATTAAGGATGCCACTTTGAGTATAATTGACTGGAAAGGTTCATACATATATAATAGCCGTTTATTCATGTTTTGCTTTCTTTTCTTCTCTTCTATAATGTATAAATATAAGGGAAGAGACACAGTATGATTTATGAATATATTATTGCAGATTATAATGATTATACAAACATGTCATTACTTGAGTAACACAATCTTGATTTTGATATTGTAGGATACATAATATCTAAGTAGAAGTGCTGTATATATAAATAATTCCTTCTATTTATATCAGTTGTAAGGTTGTTGGTTAATCTAGTTAGTTCTTTAATATTTCTTTAGATATTTTATTTGGTTACATGCATTTATCTATGGGGTATTACTTATATGAACATATATTCATTCCAGATGAATTATTCTAAAGCTGATTTTTTTTTTGTTTTATAAGAAACTTTGTTCTAGTTTTGTTTCCAATATAAATTACATAATCTATACTATTAGTGGGGTTTGCTTTCTGTTGCTACTGTCTAGGGTTTTCATCTCAGTGACTAATGTCATTGGGATTAGGAGTTTATAACTCCAGGCAGGGAGCTATGTTGTGTTTTTTTAACCTAGAATATGTAATCATTTTCTTAAAAAAAAGTTTTTTGACATAAAGTGTAGCTTATTCAAAAAAAAAAGTACAGAATACAAAACTCAAGGAATACATATTTTTCTCAATAATTTTAGATTCACTATATTCATTTTGAGCAAATTCATATTTGGAGGGAGATTCTCTTGTTTCATGCAGGATATTGATATGTTACTAGTATATCACACATTTACAATTATATGACATGACCACGTTGAAAGGCATGCCACTTAACATAAACGGTTTGAACAACCGCTACAAAAGAAGCAATCTATTTAAATATCTAGCCTTTCATAAACCTGATATATTTTTACAAGAAACTAATTTAACGAAAGATACTATTAAATTCTTGGATAAAATAAATACTCAATTATTGCAAGCTCAGAGTGTACGAAAAAGAAAAGAGGTGTAGCAATATTGTGGAATAAAGCATCTCCTCTACTCAGAATAATTAAAACATATCAAGATAATAAAGGCTTACTTTGTTTGGCTATAGTATAATTCGGCAAGAAATTGTATACATTAACAAACAATTATTGGATACCCGGTACTGGTACTAATACTGCTTGACACATCTTAAAATCAAATAATATCGTTATCTGAGGGCCATATTATTATGGCAGGAGACTTCAATTGTATCCTAGACCCAAAAGATACAACCACTTCAGGCAAAAGAAAAATTACACCACAAGCTAAACAACTAATAAACTTCCTAGATATCTATCTACTTAAAGATATATATCATTGTGTGGACCATAATGCATTACAATACACTTTCTATTCTAATAGACACAAAACATATTCTAGAACTGATAGATTATTACTTTCTGCACAGATAATTAATAATCTGGTTAACAGTAAAATCATATTGTGCCCAATTTCTGATCATAATACTATTCTATTTGAACTTAATATTAATAATACCCCTAACGTTCAAACTAAAAGAATCCCAGCATATCTTACACAGCTTAAAGATGTTCAATCATCTTTAAAAGAAGAGACACAAAACTTTATAAATATAAATTCAACTTTTGACACTCAGGATATATTTATTTGGGATGCTTTAAAAGCATACTTGTATGGACAAATTAACAAATGGTATTACAACAAGATGAAAGTTTGGAATAAAGACATAAGAACAATACAGGATAATTTGGACTCATTACACATCAAAAATAAAGATAATCTTTCCTCTAAAAATATAAGAGATGAGATATACAAATTAAATGAAGAATATAGATCTATTCTTCATCAGAAGATGATGATAACTTTAGAAAAATATAAATTTCTTGCTTATTCAGTAAATCCTAAACATTTATCAAACCGTAAGAATAAGACCAAAAGATTAAATAAACATAATTATATTAAAGAAATACACTCTACGAGAAAGAAAAGAGAGGTACACAGTATTCAAGATATATTAGAAGAGTTTAGATGTCATTTTCATGAAATCAATCTACACAACAACTAGAGTCAGAAGACAATATAAGAAATTTTATTAATAAAAACATATATAATAAACTGAACAAACAACAGACAGAAGTTATTGATAAACAAATTACTTTATCAGACATACAAAATCAAGTCAATAAGCTTAAACTTAATAAAGCACCAGGAAATGATGGAATTATTCCAGAAATATATAAAATTATGCCCAAAATGAATATTACTCTACTGCACAATGTATATAATGTTGCCCATATTAATAAGAATATACCCCCATCATGGAAATACACATTCATATCCCCTATCCTAAAATCAAATAAAGACTCAAAATATTGTTCCTCTTATAGACCAATATCCTTACTGAATATTGATTATAAGATGTTTATGAACATATTCTCAGAACAATTAAAAAGGTTCTTACCCCAATTAATAGATGAAGACCAGACATGATTTGTGTCTAATGGAAGTACTTTTGATAATATAAAATGAACCCTAGCCATTATTGACTTTTCTCAAAGGAAAAAGAGGAACTTAACATTAATTAGTCTTGACATAAATGCCGCTTTTGATTTAATTAATTGGAATTATTTGTTTATTCTTCTGGAGTGCCTAAATTTCTCTCATAACTTTATTAACCTTCTAAAACATTTATATGAATAAACTTTTGCATATATCAAAATAAGGTAATATATTTCAAATAAAATCCCTATCATAAAAGGTAACAAACAAGGATGCCCTATCTCACCTCTATTGTTTACTCTGATTATGGAATCTTGGGCAAATGAAATAAGGAATAATAAAAGTATAGAAGGCTTGGAGATAGATAAAGACATAATAGCTAAGATTCAATTGTTTGCAGATGATATACTTATTACCACAAGAGGAAATGACTCATTTTTGTCACTTTTTGAATTTATCAAAACTTTTCAAATGATGTCTGGTTTATCATTTAATGACAATAAAAAATCTTACCCATATACCCTAATAATAAAAAACAAATTAAGGACTATACTCATCGTGTCCCTAATATAAATCAAATTACTTATCTTGGAATTATTCTTGCCAAAGATATAAAATCAATAATACAATTACATTATGACAAATGCTTGCAAAATATTCAAGATTTATTTTCAAATTAGAATACAATACTATTCACTATTGAAGAAAGACTAACTATTATAAAAATGATAATTTTACCCAAAATTTTATACATTATACAATCTATTCAAATTCTTCCTTCAAAAAAGTTTATTAATAAATGAAACACTCTGATTTTAAGATTCTTTTGGTCCCCCCCAAAAAAGCCAAGAATTGCAATTAATCAACACATTAATAGTTGGAATAAAGGCAGAATAGAGCGGGATAGCATTTTCAGATCTAAATCTTTACTCGATCTCCTCTATAATTAGAACAATGTCACAGCTTTTAGATATTACTTATTCAGTTAAATGTAAATCTTTCTGGGAATTATCAGCTATGCAGCTTATAACGAGACCTTCAACATATCAATTAGAAATTATGAGTAGTCCTATTATATGGATTTTAAAAGATTATTTTGTCACTCATGTTAATCTTAATCATACTGCCAGTTACATACATACTATTATAATTAACTTTAGGAATTTTATATATAAACATATTAAATGCAAATATTGTTTTTTTCTTATTATTCCCCATAGCATTCACACAAGAGACTTTTTTAACCTCAGATTTTAATAAAATTACCTTATTTAAAAATAATGAACTCAAAGTTTGGTTCCAATTAACATCTGAATACAAGACCAAATCAGTTGATCATATTATACAGGAATATGGACTAGATAAATCCATATGGTTAGATAAACAAACACTCACAGTATATCTTGACAATAAATTAGAATTAATTTCATCAACTAATAAACATGACACTAAGATATCATTACAATTTTTTCAATCAATTCTATTATATAAACTTACTTATTCAGGTAATCTCTCCTTTATTTACAGAGTTTTGAGAGAAGAAACATTTTGCTGCCCACATAACTACTGGAATTACTATAGCTCAATTAACAATACTCTTCCAAGTGAGCAAGACAATGCTAATATACTACAATCAGCAGGGAAAACATCTTTTTCTTTGAAATGGAAAATATATACTTGGAGATTTATGAACAAATCTTTTTACACACCACGATTAATGGATAAAATCAAAAAAACAAAAACATTTGTAATAGATGTAACTCTAGTGTAGATATTAACTGGGCTCATATGTTTTTTGATTGTCCTACTTTAATCACCTTTTGGAATAATATAAATTAATTTTCAGAAGCAGTTTATTCAGATAATTTCATATTGAATAAATCTCTGGTTATATGTAATACGTCTATTCCACAATGTGATATAAAATAAAATATTCATTACTATTGACCATATTGGCAGTGACTAGAAAGACCATAACAAAAAATTGGATCTCAAAATATCCTCCTACATTTTCTGAGTTTACTAATACATTAAAAGATGTATGTCATCTACAGATAAAAATCACAATTTCTAGAAGGACATATGAACATCATTTGTGGGTTAATGTGCAAAATTTGTTGGAAAAGAATGAACCTCCTTCATAAATATAACTGACTTTCCTTTTCATCTGTAAAATAAGCTACACACTGAGGATTACAGTGTATTCTAAAGTATAAATACTGGATGTCTTTGTATAGACTTTAGTTTATATGATTTTGTTAATTTTATATTCATATTTAAATGTGATAAATATATGTTATTTCTTAAATTTGTAATTGATATTATCTTATACACTTCTATGTGGCTGCTTATATGTTTGTTATAATCAAAATCAATAAAATTGTTTATAAAAACAGCATGTGTGAGGACGACAAAACAGGTATGTGGCCGAGCCAGCTATAGAAATAAGGTACATAAGGAAAGCTGGTGGCAGAATGCAGAAGTCCAGGAAGTCATCAAAAGAGGGGAGTACAGGAAAAAGAAGGAGACAAAAAAGGCAGTCAATGGTAAGAATGTATACTGATTGGCTAACAAAGAGGCTAACAGATGAGATGCAATAGCAAAGAACAAGCCATCAGAGGCACTCTCTCATCTTCTGGAAAGTGACTCAATAGATGGCACAAAGAAACTATCAGGTTGCAAGGCAAAGGCAGAAAGATAAAAAAGACTGATAGACATTCTGCCTAATGAATGCCAGCAACAGCCTGCTCACCAGCCCACAAAAAATCAAAGGCAGGTGGAAACTAGCACTTTCAGCAGCTTCTAAATGAAGAAAACCCTCACAGAAGCTGTACTGCCCCAGACACAGCCTACAATGAAATCATCGGAGGAGCCCACCCTAGAAAATGTAAGAACAGCAGTAAGGAAAATTAAGTCAGGGAAAACAGGCCCAGATTAGATCACAACAGATATTTTATTATTTATTTTACATTTGTTGACTGGGTTTGTCTGGCTGAGCTGAAAGCCCTTTTTCAGTGGAGACCAGGGGAGAAAAGCTACAAAACATTACTTTTAAGATTTAACAGCAGGAAAAATATGTAAACAATAATATTTTGACAGTAGTTAAATTAAAAATATACAAAGGAAATACAAAATTCTGAACTGAAAAAAGTACAATCTAGAAAATATGTAGGGTGAGTAGAGTTTCATTATATATGCAATATATAAACAATGAAAAAAAAGGAATGGTTGTTGATACAGCCAGGTGGTTGTAATAAGAGAAAGTATGCAGATGGTAAATAAGTTGGGCTATTATAAGAAGAAGTAATATGCAATATTCCAGTTAAGAGGAGGTAGATAGATGGCTCTAAATGTGCCTGGAGCCAGTAAGAGGCTAACAAAGTACTAAAGATAGGAGAGGTTTAAGGGGGGTGAGTATAATGACATATCCAGTGGGTTTTTAGGTAGTCTTTGGCAGTTGATTTGAATATATTTGATTGTTTAAGGAATTTAATTTCCAGTGGGAGTTTGTTCCAGGAGATTGAAGGGTGTTAGTTACACAGGTTTTGACCAATTTTACTTTTAGGTTTATTGATGTGTAGTAAGTTTTGGTCCGAGCTTTGGAGAGACCTAGATGGGATATATGAAGAGATAAGAGGAGTCAAGCTAGGGCAGAAAGATGGTTGGTATAGGATAGAGTGGATTATCTGAATCTGGGAGAGGAGAAGTAAGTGGGGTAGTTCCAGCCAGTTTAAGTGCATTAAAGAGAGACAGTGATGAGATCTATAACTTTGATTAGCAGCAAATCTAGCCACTTTGTTATCTGTATTTTCTAATTTAGTTATGAGGGTGGTTTGGAGGTTAGAGAAGATCTGGAAGCTGTGCAGTAGGCTTGATTGGAGATAAGCATGAGACAGGGATACCTTAGCCTTGTTGGGTAGGAACTTTTTATTTCTATATGAGGCCAAGTTTTTGATGTTTTTAGTACAACTGTTGGCATGCAGACTGAATTTCAGCTGGTTGTCTATTGTAACTCCTAGTAGTTTTGTGTAGGGTTCGACTAAGATGGGTGTATTATCTAGAGCCTGGATGGTTAAAGTGGATTTGAGGTTATTCAGGCTTTTGGGGAGAAAAAGTAAGAGCTTAGTCTTTTTAGCATTCAGAATTAGCTGGTTATGGGAAAGCCAGGTCTTGACAGAGTTGAAGGATTTCTGAATCATGGAATGCAAATCAGACAGGGTAAAAGCAATAGTGATGGCAGTCGAGTCATCAGCATACTGGATGAGAGTAGACTGAGAGCAGGAGGTATAGAGTAGATTAGTAAGGATATTAAAGAATAGTGGTCCAAGAATAGATCTTTGGGAACATCCATTTTGAGGGGGAATGGACGAGAGAGTGCTGAGAGCCATTTTACTGAATGTAGTCGATCAGAGAGGTAGCTGGAAAACCAGGCAGTGGTAGAAGAGGAGAAATTGAGGTTAGAGCATTTGTACAGAAGAAGGGGATGAGACGCAGTATCAAATGCTTTAGACAGATCTAGGAATAAGCATGACACCAGTTTATTGTTGTCTCAGACCTGAGAAATAGTACTGATAAAGGACAGTAGAGCAATAGTGGTGCTGCACTTAAGATGAAAGCCATGTTGTGTTGGGGTAAGCAGATTTTCTTGATAAGTGTTCCTTGACTTGTGTATGCACACATTTTTCAATTATTTTTGAGAGAGGTGAGAGGATGGCAGTGGGTCTAAAGTTGGAGATTTCAACGGAGTTACCTCCTTTGTGAATTGGTATGGTATACATTTTTTCCAGATAAAGAGGAAACTTAGATTCTGTGATAGACTGGTTAATTAGTATAGAAACTGGGAAGGCTATAGAGTCTGCACCTAGTTGGAGAAAGTGGGGAGATAGATTATCTGCAGATACGGAGCAGGGTTTTAGTTTGCAAAGTAAGGATTTAATATAGATGGTAGGTATTGGCTTAAGGGAGAATGTGTTAGTAGATTTTTGGCTAGAGGGGGATCTGGAGGGGTCTTACAATTAGGGTGGATGGATAGGAGTTATCAACTTAGTGATGGATTCTATGAAGTAGGATTTGAAGTCTGATGTGGTTTCGAGGGGTGTATTTGTAGGGCAGGGGTTGGGAGATAAGGGGTTACTGAGGTGGAGTATTTGATTTATTGCATGCCAGAATATCTTGGGATTAGATCTATGGGAGTTGGGTGAATTATTATAGAAGTCCTTTTTGTTTTTATTGACTTTGCTTTTTAGTGAGGTTTCTAAGTTCTTTATATTTTTGCAGGTGAAAGGGGAGGTTGGTTTGCACCCAGGTTTTCCACATTCTACTTCTAGCTTTCATCAGGGAGCAGGTGGCATTAGTTAAGCAGGGGGATATATTGGTTTTGACATGAAGTGTGTGCAGAGGTGCCAGTGAATTAAGTATATTTAGGAAAGTAGTGTTGAAAGAGTTAATTGCATCATCTAGTGGGAGGTGAAACAGAGAAGTCCAATTTACTTTGGAGAGGAGACTATTAAAGGCATTTGGATCAAAGTTTGATAACTTGTGACATTCTGTGTATCTCTGTGTTCTGGCGGAATGAGTAGTAAATCTAAGTACTTGTACTGGGGAATGATCGCTAAGGGAGTCGGCAGTGTTTCGGGGTTATGATATTTATGGGGGAGACTAGTATCCAGTCAATAAGTGAGCTGGAGTTGTATGTCTTATTAGTGTGGGTGGGAGTACAGATTAGTTGAGTGAAGCCATGCAAGTTGAGGCTTAGAGTGGAGTGAGGTGAGCAGAGGGTCTACCAGTTTATGTTGACATCCCCTAGAAGGATGGTTTTGTTATGTATGTGTTGAGCATGCTAAGACAGGCTGTGTTCTAAAAGGGAGCTGTTATCAGCAGGGGGTATACAGATGGCAACTACAGTGATCTTAATAAGATTATTAATTTTAAGGTTGGCGATTAGGAGTTCAGCAGGTAAAAAGGATGGTGTTGGTTTGTCAAGCAATGTGAGTGTAAGATAGTTGGAGTATACAATAGCCACTCCACCAACTTTTTTATTTTGGCGATCAAGTCACAGTGTATTATACCCTGGTGGAAGAAAGTCTTTATCTAAGTTAATGGGTTTTAGCCAAGTTTCTGTAAAGGTAATGATGTCTAGAGAGTGAGATGAAATCCATGCATGGAATTCACTAACTTTGTTCAATACACTTCTAATGTTCATCGAGTAAAATGATAGGTTTTTTATGGGTTAGAGAGGTGTTCAGTGACTGGGCTTGTTGGGTTATTGGTGGGGGGAGACCAGTTTGGGCCAGGGATTGAATGGACATCTACTGATAGTAGTAGAATTTTAAGGAGGGGGTTTACTTTGTAGAGAGCTGGGTAGAACATGAAATGTCTCTCTTTATCTTGGAGGAGGCTGAAGGAGGACAAAGACATTTAATTTTAGGAACTGTTTTTTTTTAGCGGAAATATGGATGGAGAGATTATGAAAGAGTGTTGAGGTAGTAGAGAGGTATTTGGGTGTGTACAGTTAGGAGAGGAGTACTGGGGTATCAGTTGAGTTGAGGAGGTAGAATAGTATTAAAGGAGGTATATAGAGGATGGTAAGTAACATGACATATTTTGTAGGAAGGGATAAGCATGAGGGAGAGGGGAAGCAGGTATATGAGTAAAATAAGGAGAAAGGAGGGAATGTTAGTAGAAGAAGGTGGGTAGGTGGATGTCATTAGTTATTGAACTGCTGAACGCCTAATTGCCAACCTTAAAATTAATAATCTTATTAAGATCACTGTAGTTGCCATCTGTATAACCCATGGTGATAACAGCTCCCTTTTAGAACACATCCTGTCTTGGCTTGCTCAACACATACATAACAAAACCATCCTTCTAGGGGACTCCAATTAGATGAGGCAGCATCCTACTTTAATGCCAAATTCTTAGAAATCCTGGACTATCATGCCCCATCCCGCTCAATGAGAAATAGGACTAAAACTATTCCATGGCTAACAAAAGAGACAAGGAACAAAATTATACTAAGAAATAAAATCTCGACCAAATGGCGAGCAACTAAAAACCTAGCTGATCATCTAACATTTAGACAGCTCAGAAACGCTACCAAAAAATCCATACTTCTAGATAAAAGAAACTTCTACCACAACAACCAGCAAACCCTCCAATACAAAGCTCAAAAGTTCTGAGCAGGCATAAACAGACTCCTCCACCAAGGTCAGTCCAAAACTCCCACCCCAACAAGATCCACCTATGAAACTCCTAAGCATATTGCAAATGCCTTTAATACCTTCTTTACTGATGCAGTCCATACTCTTGCCAATTCACTACCTCCTGTTAGTACAAGTTTGTCATCCTCCTTGACTACGTTAACCCCCTCATTTCATTTACAACCAGTCCCTACATCCGTCATCTACACTCTTCTTCATAAACTAAAACCTTGCACCCCCTCAGCTGACCTTCTACCAGCAGAATATCTGCAGAAAGCTACAGCAGTAGTAGCCTTTCTTATTTCCATCCTTATAAATAGAACCATTATTGAAGGAACTATCCCATCTATCTGGAAAGTCTCCCACTGCACAAAGGGGGCAACTCAACTGAACTCTCTAACAACTGCCCAATAGCTCTACTCTCTCCTTTAGCCAAAATTATGGAAAAATGTATCCACTGCCAACTACTAGACCACCTACTGCAAAATAACTTACTAGCTAGCTGTCATCACGGCTTTAGTCCTCACCATAGTACCACCACAGCCCTCTTATCCTTTTCCGACTGTATTAACAATAACCGAAACAACAATACTCTATCCTCAGCACTCTTTATTGACCTATCAAAAGCCTTTGATATGGTCAACCATCAACTTTTTTGAACATACTTAAGTCTCACTCACTAGATACACAGGCTTTACAATGGTTTAAATCCTACCTTGAAAATTGGCAACAGGCTGTGCTTTGGGAAAATAATCTATCCTCTCACCTTCCTATTACCCTGGGAGTCTCCCAAGGTTCTATCCTGGGCCCTCTCCTTTTCTCAATTTTTATTAATGATCTTAATCTAATCATTCCTCAAGCTACATGTATCCAATATGCTGATGACTCCACACTAATATGCTCAGCTACCTCTGCATCTCAACTTCAGACCATTACCCAAACAGTACTTAACACAGTAGAAAACTGGTTCTTACAGCATAGCCTCCTCCTGAATCCTAAAAAGACAAAACTACTACTCTTCACTCCCACTCAATGGTCCCCCCAATTAATTTCACAGTTATATCCAATGATGGCATCGTTATATCTCCCGACCCAACTACCAAGCTCTTAGGGGTAACAATAAACCATAATCTTAGCTTTGACACACGTATTAACACAACAATAAAAACAGTAAACAGAAAACTAGGCTCCCTCTATAGGATTAAACCCTTCCTAACTCCAACAGCTAGAACAACTATTGCCCACACCCATCTAACTTCCACCCTCCTCTACGCCTCTCCCATCTTTAACAACCTATCAATAAACAACCTTAACAAACTAGCTACCTCCTACAACAATATTGCCAGATTTGCTACTGGTTCCTCATATAGAACTCACCACTTTCAAAACATTAAGCAACTAGAACGGCTAGAACTTCATAATCAAATTCAGTTTCAACAACTTATTACTGCCCATAAGATCCTCTATCTTCCTAAAAATACTTCTATACTTACTAGCCTTCTAACCCCCTACAGTAATTTGGCAACCGTTCGCTCAGCAAATAAAGTACTAGTATCTACAGTCAAATCCAAAAATAAGGCCGGTGATTCTCTGTTCGCCAACACTGTTGGCAAATCCTGGAATCTACTTCCCAAAGAACTCTCATCTCTCCCTTCAGCAAAACTGTTCAAAAAACAACTCAGAGAATACCTTAGTAACCACTGGTTATGCCCATGTAGTAACCCAGACTAATCTTTCCACCACTTTCTCTGAACCCTACCTACATAACCTTTTGCAATTTAATTCCAACTCTCTCTATGCCTTAAAGAGTAGACCTACCTATACTAATTTTAGTCTTCACAACTCTCTCTTACATATGATCCTCTTCTAACTATGTACTTGCATAGTTTGCTGCTTGCAGCATTAACTTGCTATCACATATAAATATCTATATAGACATTCTTTATATTTCTTATTACATGCTAGCTTAAAGTTTCTATGCTACTATAGGATAAATTGAATGACTCACTGCAAAACTATCTACCTGGTGCTGCTATATTTGTTAGTGTGCTTTTCATTTCTCTTTCTTATTGTTGTGCCACTTTAAACTTGCTTGTTGTTCAATCTCTTTCTTATTATCTGCTACTTTAATAGTAATTTTTGTCTATAAAACATTTGCATTTCTTTACCTTAAAATATTACTGTACCTAAATTTGTTACATTTTTACTTATCTGTACCTGTAGTTGCTAATGTCTTGTTTATGTGGAGCTTTTCTCCACGGGCCTCTACTGAAAATGGACATATATCCAGTTAGACTAGCCCGGTCAACAAATATAAAATAAAATAAATAAAATAAAATGGTGTGCCTGCTAAATATTGAAAGAGAGGTGAAGTTGGTATGTATTGTGTGAGTGGAAGGGAGGAGGAGGGATTAGTGGTGCTTAGTAGTTATTGGAGGAGTGGAAGGGAAGAGGAGGGGTGTGGATAATGTGTGAATAGGTCTAAATTAAATTATATGGGTTGGATGGGAATGGGGGTGGGTAGATCAGAGAGGGCAAATGGAACGGGATGGACCTAAGTCTCAAGGGTGTTTGATCTGCAGAGAAAATCAGTAAGCAAGTTAATTCTTCCCTTTTACAACCAGGATAGTGGGGAGAGTGGGCAACCTCTGTAATGATCTAAGAAAAGCACTAAAAAATAACAAATCGAGCCACCAAGACAGTAAAATTGTAGCAAACAGTTTAATACAGCACCCACGGACTAAGCGTTTTCACCATAAAATTCAAATGGCTTCTTCAGAGTCAAATTAATTAAGCTAAATTGTGGTTATATACTCAAGGTAATAGTCAATCATTCAATTAATTACATCAGAAGTAAAGAGTAGCCCTAAGCTAAGCCACATTTCTTTTATTGTTATTAAAGTTTCAAATATTAAAAAACACTATGGTATATATATATATATATATATATATATATATATATATATATAGTATTAGTTAAAACACATTTCAAATGCAATAAATACACAAAAATGAAAACAAAAAGTGTTAGTAATAACAGACAACAGTAAAATTATAAAAAAGAAAATCATTTCTTGAATGTAAACAACTCATATTTCTGTAGGCCTCTGTTTCATAAAGGGGGTTATTGAAACAAAATCATTCAACCCAGGTTTGCAGCAGGCAATCAGTCTAAACTGTTGCTTATTTAGCCTCCTTAATTTCCAACTCAAGTTTAACATCGCCCCCCCCTAACATCACTACAAACCTCATCAATAACAAAAAATGTGAAATTTGGACATACAAAGGTATGAATATAAAGGGAATTATGGGTGTTTTTGTATTTAATATCCCTCAAATGCTCTACAATATGGTCCCAAAGTCTCCTGATGGTCTTTCCTACATAAAATCCTGGACAGGATAGGCATGTGTATAAGTAGACTACCATGGTGGTGTTGCAATTACATCTTCCAGGGCATCCTATGGTACGTTCATACCCCCCACTAACACACTGGTGCCATCTTTAAAGTTTTTACAAACCTTACATGCACCACATTTGTACATTAATGATGTCTGTGTGCCTATCCTGTCCAGGATTATATGTAGGAAGGACCATCAGGAGACTTTGGGACCGTATTGTAGAGCATTTGAGGGATATTAAAAACAAAACCACCCATAATGCCCTTTATATTCATACCTTGGAATGTCAAATTTTAAAAGATGTGTATTTTTTGTTATTGATAAGGTTTGTAGTGATGTTGGGGGGGGTCAATGTTAAACTTGAGTTGGAAATTAGAGAGGCTAAGTAAGTGACACTTTAGACGGAATGCCTGCTGCAAACCTGGGTTGAATGATTTTGTTTCAATAGCCTCCTTTTTGAAACAGAGGGCTACAGAAATATGAGTTGTTTACATTCAAGAAATTATTATTTTTTTTTACAATTTTACTGTTGTCTGTTATTACTAACACATTTTGTTTTAGTTTTTGTGTATTTATTGCATTTGAAATGTGTTTTAATAATATATATATATATATATATATATATATATATATATATATATATATATGGTTCTACCTCACTTCAACGACACGCCGGAACATCGACACGAAAACCGAGAGCACCAGAAGATCAACGACACGCCGGAACATCGACACGAAAACCGAGAGCACCAGAAGATCGAAAGCTGAGAAGACCGACACGACGGGACCCAGAAGATCGACAGTGGAGAAGACCGACCCGACGGATGAAAGCACCAACGCCGAGGATGCCGACATGGGGAAAGGCTGTGTAAGTATGCGGTAGTGACGGACGTTAGGGTGCGAGTAAGGTAAGTGTGGATATTGACGGTCTGTGGGGATAGGGGTGGGTTAAGTGAGTTAGGGTTAGGGAGCGGGTCAGGTAAGTGTGCGGTAGTGATTGTGTTTGGGTTAGGGGTGGGATAAGTGAGTTAGGGTTAGGGAGCGGGTCAGGTAAGTGTGCGGTAGTGATTGTGTTTGGGTTAGGGTCGGGATAAGTGAGTTAGGGTTAGGAGCGGGCCAGGTAAGTGTCTTGTAGTGACTGACCTTAGGGTTAGGGTTTGGGTTAGGGTTGTAGGTAGTTGTGTATGTGAGGTTTAGTGTGGGTTTGTAGGGATTTTGGTGTGCTTGTGTTGCGTATGTGGTTTTTGGATGGGGAATGTGTTTTGTTTGTTGATTGTGGTGTGTGAAGTGTATGAGGTTTCGTGTTTGTGTACCGTCGGTTATTTCGTTGTCGGGCATGTGGAATTTCGTGTTTTTGTACTGTCGGTTATGTGGTTTCGGTGATTGCATTGTCGGTGTTTTGGTGTTTCGGTTATGTGAGGTAGAACCATATATATATATATATCATAGTGTTTTTTAATGTTTGAAACTTTAATAATAGTAAAAGAAATGTAGCATAGCTTACTCTTTACTTCTGATGTAATTAATTGAATGATCGATTATTATCTTGAGTATACAACCACAATTTAGCTTAATTGATTTGACTCTGAAGAAGGCATTTGAATTTTATGGTGAAAGTGCTTAGTCTGTGTGTGCTATATTAAACTGCTTGCTACAATTTTACTGCCTTGGTGGCTCAATTTTTCTTCAGTGTTTTTCCTAGTTTATTAACCTTGTGGTTGTGTTGTTTTAATTTGTTAACCTATGTAATGATAACTTAGCAAGCAGGGGTAAAATGAGTAAAAGGAAAGGAGGCAGAAAATAGGAACAACTGGCTAGAAACAAGCTAAAGTAACTATCATAGAGGTAGTGATCTGGGTGTGGGTAGCGAATGAGTAAGAGGAGGGAAGAGTTAGCAGTAGTGGAATAAAAAGACTTGGGTAACCTAACAGTAAGTAATGGAGAGGGTGTTGGGCATTCTGGTGATGTGTGGCAAGCAACTAAAATAAGTACAGAGCTTTTGGATTTTATAACAGTAGCCCAGTTTACACATACAAGATACTGGGGTTCCGACGTTCCATAAGGCCAGTAAATAGGAGTGTACCAAGATCAAATAGTGTCAGATTGTGGTCGCAGGGTTTCCTTGTTGGTTGGGTGCCACGGGAGGGTGTTACCCACAAAAAAGGATATTAGAGAGAGATAAGTGAGAAGAAAACTAGATGTGTGGAGAGTCAGAGTTAGAGCAGTAGATGAGGTAGGCAGTAAAGAGCAGGAGGGGCGAGAGGGGGTATAGAAGAAATGGGTAGGGTATGCGGAGTTGAGACAAAATAGTAAAATGGCCAGGAAAGTGCAGGTTAGGACAAAGATTTGTGAAGGCAGATTTAGTAATAGGGAAATAATAGTAAGACTGAAAGCAAAATAGTTCTGTAGACACAGTAGATCACATTCAATAATAGGCACTTTTTGAGAAAGACTTACACAGAATGATATCAACAAATAACATAGGAATGTGAATAAAACCATCTCAGAGAATGCAAAAACTCCAAATGATCAAGATGTTGGGTAAGATAGGGGAGAAATAGCTCCTAAGGGTACTCATAGCAATATGAAATATGGAGAGAAAGGCGCATTCCAGATGACTGAAGAATAAACATACTAGTGCCAGTGTACATGAACAAAGGGGGCATCCACAACTGTGGGCAGTACAGAGGTATCAACCTGCTGTCACACTGCATGAAAGTCCTGGAGAAAGTGATTGATAAACAAAGGAGCAGACTTGCAGAAAGTGAGACTGGAGATGATTCAGATCAACATGCAGCACAACTGACCCGATGTTTCCAGTGAGACAGATAGTTAAGAATAAGCTAGAGATGAGGAGACAGTCCAACTGGGCATTGCCAGCTTTGGATAAAGCATTTGACAAGGTCCCAAGAAAGCTGATTTGGGCAGTCCTGTGGTGGTTCAAAGTCCCAGACATATTGGTAGAATTAGTGCAGGCTATGTAAAAGGACCTAATGATTTATGTATGAACAGTGTTCAGTCTCAGAAATGGGTTCCCAGTAGGAGTGGGCAAGCCCTCCTCTCCCTAGAGACTGTCAACATCTGTGTAGTAACAGAGACATGGTTTAAAGTTGCTAAGAGTTTCCCCGTAATGCAAAGTTATGACACCTTTTACACCTTTACATCAGCTACTACACAGGAGGGAACTAAAAGTGTTGGATCTCAGTCTATATTAAAATCAACTTCACTTCCAGACTAGTTAAGGTATATGACCCACTGGAACTCATATCTCACTATAAATAGGGCCTCATACCATATCCTTGCAACCTATAGGTCCCCCTCCTGTCCAAGAAAACTCATACCACCTATCTCAATGTATTAGAGTCCTTCACTATTCAACTCTATACGATATTCATGGGAGATCTCTATTACCCGTCTATAGAATGGCAATCCTACACTATTTGTAATGCACAAGACCAGTGATTCCTACACTTTGTCAATATCAACATCCTGGAACAGTTGGTGTATTCTCCTACCAGGGGTGCAAACATCTTTGGCTTTGTACTCAGAAATATTGTGGGCTGATGTTCCTTACCTAATGTAATGTCTTTGCTCATCAGATTGGACCATAAGGCAGTACTGCTTGAAATTAAATTTAAATCTAGGGATCCAGCAAAACCAAATGCCTTTAAGAACTATTCCAAGGCTAACCTCTCTAGTAAGTGACACCTTGGCTAAATTTAAAGCCCCCCCTCCCCAAACCCAGTAAACACCATAGCATATGCTGAGCTATTTAGACAGCTGAACTGATAGCTGTATAGAGTAAGCTGTGCCTACTCATATTATGAATAAGACAAACTTGAAAGACAAGCCACCCTGGTAGAATCAAAATATCAATTGGTTAAACAACTTAAGAAAAAAAATCTTGGCCAAATGTAGGAGAAACAAAGCCATGTATACTAAAAGCCTTCTGACCAATCTAAGCAGGCAGCTAAGAGGGTTAATTTATATTTGAAAGGCTAAATTTGAAGGAAAAATAGCATCCCAGGAAAAGGATAACCACAAATCTTTCTACAACTATGTCTGTAACCTCAGAAGAAATATGCAACAATGCTCAGAACTTATTGTAAATGGCATCACCCACACTGAACCAGAGGCCATTGTCAACCTTTTGGCTGACAGGTTCAGCTTAAATCAACCCCCCCAATCCCGCTCGATGGTCCAAAGAAAATGCCACATACCACAATCCCCCCAACCATTACTAGGGAACAGGTCTACATCACAGCATGATGGAGTGAGTCCCCAGAATAAGGAAAAGCAAGAAGATCAGGAGACATGTGAAGAAGAAATATGGACATGGGAAAGGAAAAGAGATTTAATATGGTGTACTATTTATGCAAAGGAGAAAGCAAAACTAACCAATATAAAAAAGAGCAGCACCAAAGATATTTGAAGAGAAATATAGGCAAAGGAATCTGGACATGGAGAACTTTGCAATACAAAAAATAAGAAGACTAAGAGGAAGAGTAGAAAAAGAGATTAGTAATGGAGAAGTCAAAGAAATAAAACTGAGGTTATGGAGCAGCTGCAAAGAGAAGGATTCAGTGTAGAAAATTGAATGCAGAAAGCACCGCAACAGGATAGAGCAATGGATATACAAATTAAGGGGAAACCAGTGGAACAGGAAGTAATTGGTCAGGTGCCATATCAAGATATTTTGGAGCCTTCCACAGGAAACCAGTATAAACATTCACTTGAAGCTAGACAGCAAGGAAAGGAACAGGAAACTAGGAAACTCTGATGCAGTCAATGTTGAGGAGTGATAGGTCAGTGAGTTCCCATATGACAGAGCAACAGATGACACAGGATGAAATTGAAGAGAACGTGCTTCAGGAACATGCTATAGAACTTTCTATAGAAGGCCCACAGGAAACGGAAAACAAAGAATGTGCCCTCAGTTTGGAAGAAAATGAGCTAATAGAAGAGTTGCTTGATTTAATGGACATGGATAGATGTATTAAGATCAATGAGAGAAATAGACAGCAGAAGGTCAATAAAACCCAAAAAGTAAGAAGTTTGATAAAACACATGAATGCACTAATTAGGACTGTCCATAGAGATCCATGTGGTATAACAGAAGTAAACAGGATATACTACGGTGCTGCTAAATTAATAACTGATAAAGTTCTACCACAATATCACAGGGTAGTGAGGGAAAGGAAAGGGAGAAATTGAATACCATCATGGAAGTATTGAATAGAGAAAACTATAAAGCAATTAAGTCAAGAAGTGTCACTGTTAGATTATAGAAGAGGGAACATTGCTACAAAAATACTAAGAAAGCTAAATGTGATTAAAGCAATGCACAGTATTAGAACAGACCAGGCTCTATCATGTACTATCGCAAATAACAAATTAAAAATTTCAGCACAGGCGAAAAAACGTAGAACTTACACAGATAAATATAAGGGAAAAGTACAAAATAAGCAATTTATTGATGACCCAAAAAAGTTTTATAGGGAATTGAGAAATAATGTAAAAGGAATTGAAAGACCGCCAAAAAAAGAGGAAGTAGAAACATTTTGGAGAAGCTGAAGTATCTGTGAAGATCCTGTGGAAAACAACAAAGATGCTAAATGGATAGAAGAAGTAAAAGAAAAAATAACAAGTTTAAAGGTACACCATATGAAATGGGATGAAATAAAAGCCAGCCAGATTAAAACAAAGTTAAGAAAAGCCTCTAACTGGAAAACCTCAGGCCCAGATGCAGTGCTTAACTTTTGCTTAAAAGTATTAACATCTTTGCACGAGGATTTAGCCATGAGTAAGAACTATTTATATGGTCACCCTGAACAGACACCACACTGGCTAACAAAAGGCAAAACAATACCCTTACTTATGAGTGAACCTGCAAGCTACCCTAAAAACTGTAGACCAATAACTTACCTTCCAACGATGTATATACTATACAAAGGAATTGACGCTTACAGAGTTTATAGCCATTTAGAAGAAAACTCAATTATGGTAGTAGAACAAAAGGGCAATAAGAGAAAGTCACATGGAACAAAGGATCATTTGTTGTTAAATAAAGTTATAGTGCAGAACTGTAAAAAGTGAAAGAATCTAAGTATGGCATGGATTGACAACAGAAAAGCATTTGATAGTATCCCACATTCATGGATAAAAGAGCACTTAAAACTGTATAAGATACACCTTACACTGATTGACTACATTACAGTTACCATGAAACAATGGCAGACCACTTTGAAATTAAGCCACAATAAAGGACAGATTATTATCCCAGGGATACAAATTCAAAGGGGGATATTTCAGGGTGACTCTCTGTCACCGTTGCTTTTCTGCCTTGCCATTAATCCATTAAGCTGTTTACTTAACAGCTTAGGCCATGGCTGCAATTTGGCTCCTAGAAAACAACGAAGCCTAATGACTTCTCATCTTCTCTTTGTCAATGATTTAAAACTGCATAGCTCATCAGATAAGGAACTGAAAGCACAGCTGCAGGTTGTCAAAACTTTTTTTCAGATGATATTAAAATGTCATTTAGTCTTGATAAATGTGCAAAAGCAACATTTAAAGCAGGAAAACTGCATCACAAAGAAAACATCAGTTTGAGACAAGAATGTGATATAAAAGAACTTGAGCAAGAGGGAGTGTATAAATACTTTGGAATTGATGAAGGATCAGAAATAAAACATGAACAAATGTGAATAAAACTCAGTAAGGAATACTTTAGAAGACTTAAATTAATCTTAAGAACAGCACTGACATCTAGGAACAAGAGCCAAGCTATAAAGCAATTTGCTCTTCCTGTCCTAACATACAGTTTTGGAGTGACTGACTGGCCCCAAAACGTATTGGATAGATTAGATATTAAAACAAGAAGGAGGCTTCATGTTCACCAAATGATTTATAAAAATCACTGTATACCAAGATTATATGTTCCCCATTCTGAAGGAGGGATGGGCCTCCTTGAAATTGATTACATGTATATAGATCTGCAATTGTGGGACTCTACACATATCTACTGACCTCACAAGATCCAAATATAGTGAAAGTTTTGAAACACGAGGAGAATAAATCTAAGACGACTTCTCTGCTTAATTTAGCAGAAGCATATCAATGTTAAGCAGGAATGGAAATCAAACCAGAAGTAGATAAAACCAGGCAGCAACTGAATGTGCCAAAAAAACAAAAGAAAGAATATAAGGTGAAGGACCAGATGAGAAGGCAAGAAATGTGGAAAAACATAAATATAGTTGCAAGTATACAAAACTTCTGGAAGAGCCTCATGTTGATCAAAAATGAACACAGGAATGGTTAAGGAGAGGTGAATTCAAACCAAGAAATGAAAGGTTAATATTGGCAACCCAAGATAGTGGTCTATGTACACACTGGTTTACAAAGTCCATTGAACATATGGGAGAAACAGACAAATGTAGGTTTTGTAAACTGAATTGGAAACAGTCACACACCTTGTTGCTGGTTACGACACACTAATGGCAGAAGGATTGTATACTGAAAGGCATAATAACGTTGTGAGACTGTTACACTGGGGATTGTGCAAGATATCGAAGTGGCTGAAAAACACTGGAAACATGAGCCACAAAGCATCATAGAAAATGATAAAGTTTATATCACATGGGCTCACCCATTACCAACAGTTCAAAAGACAGATGCTAGAAAACCAGATATAGTGGTCCAAGAAAAGAAGACAAAAGTAACATTGATCATTGAAATCGCCACACTAAGTGACTATAGTGTCTTGCATACAGAGAGACACAAAGTCATAAAATACCAGGCTCTGCAGACAGAAATGAGAGCAATGTGGAAGAAAGTTACCCAGACAGTTCCAATGGTAGCAAGAGCAACGGGTCTTATAAAAAATAATTTACAATCATATTTAGATATGTTACCAATCCATACGAATTGCAGGAGGAGTCATTACTGGGCATATTGCGGGTGCTGCGAAGAGCACTTTTGGCTGACATGAAAGATTGAAACAATACTAATTTCATGAACTTTAATCATACTTTGACTTAGGAATGAGGTCCATTTCCATCATGGTATTAGAAATCCAAAAGGTTTGGAGAAATTAGAAAAAAAAACAGAAGCCACAACCTTTTGGCTGACAGGTTCAGCTTAAATCACCCCCCCACTCCCCCTCGATGGTCCATAGGAAATACTAGATACCTCAATCATCCAACCATTACTAGGGAAGATGTCATCAATGCACTTTCCAAAGCCAAAAAAACATTGCATCGATGGGCCCTGATAACATCATGGGATGCTTAATAAAAAGCATGAAATGTGGCCCTCTGGTCTGCTTGAATCAATTTTCAACTGAAGCCTACAGTCAGGTTTTGTGCCCAAGGAATGGAAGATGGCTACAGGTATTTCCCTGCATAAAGGAGGTCCAACCACTGATCCAAGTAACTACAGGCCCCTAAGTCTGACCAACTTTGTAAGTAAAGCCATGGAAAGAATCATCATGAACATGATAAATGAGGGCATAGGTAACCTGCAAACACTGGACCCATCATAGTTTGGCTTTGTTAAAGGAATGCCATGCCTATTAAATCTATTGGACTTTTTTCATAGGGTCACCAAAGCACTGGATGAAGGCAAGACTGCGCACACAGAGCTTACCTTGACCTGGCCAAGGCTTTTAGTACAATACCTTGCTCAGACATTATAGACAAACTCACTAATTTAGGTATAAACCCTTTTATCACCTACTGGATAGCCAACTGGCTCACTGATAAGACCAAAATATGTGAGACCATCTCCACCAAGAGGCCAGCAACTACTGGAGTCTCTCAGGGCTTGGTACTGGGCCATCTCTGTTTTGGAATCTATTTCTCTGAAATGGAAGAAAATGCTGAAGGCTTATACCTTACTATATTTGTAGATGATTGAAGGCTGGGGGATATCATAAACTCCCCTGAAGACACTAGCATTCTTCAAGAAGGTCCATCTATGACTAACAAATGGTGCTAAAGCCATGGTCTTAATCTCAATGCTAAGAAATGCATAATTGTGCCATTTGGGAAGTCAACCATCCTGGCAAATTACCATGTTGATAATACACCCCTAGGTGTTGACCCAGTGGTCAGGGATCTGGGTACGCACATAGACAGTAGCCTTACCTTTGACCACCACATGGCTACAGTGGAGAGGAAAGCCTTTTATGTTGTACAATGTATAAGTAAGGGCATGGCATCTAGGTCCAAAGAGGTTATTATTCCACTGTACTCTGCCCTTATCAGACCAGTCACAGAATACAATGTTCCCTTCGGTATGTACCTGATCAGGTATATGCAGCAACTACAGTGACCTCAGAGGTTCCCTACAAATAGAATATAAGGCGTAACAAACCTGCCTTATGCAGAGCACCCTAAATCCCCTTCCTCCTACTTAGTCTCCTACAGATTGTTGAGGGGTGATCTATGCCTGGCTTATAATGAATCTGCAAACCCCATACTTTTGAATCATCTGCATATTCATAAGTCAAACAGTACCAGAAATACAAGGTCTAAAACATGAACTTTGTCTGAGTCTTAAAACATACTGGAGAAACAGATATGTGTCCCAGAGACTGCCTCTCCTTTGGAAGAGGTTTTCCCTCCATCTGAAGTTAGGTTCATCTATTACTCAATTTAAGCACAAACTAGACAAGTGGATGGGGAATAGGAAATTTACATCAGGCCTGGCACCCATGTTCCTTATGGACAGAGGTAGCTTATAAATGTCTGGCCCTCAGTGTCCCACTTGGATACAAGACATCATTATCCTTTTGGTAAAACTTGGCTAAGCTTAGAAAGGCCCTCTTGGTCGTTAGCCTAGTAACAATCTATGAGTCTATTTATAATCTAGGTACAGATGTGCAAAGAGATAACAAATAATTACTATTCCAATGTTGAGAAGATTTAAAGGGAGAATTTCAGTGGACACTTCAGTGTTAGTTAATATTTAAATTAGGTCTAATCAGAGCTGAGCTAAACTGAAGTAAATGAAATGGACATAAAATATCTTCTGTCATCACTCTACTAATCTGCATTAAAGCCGCCTGGCAGTCTTCTCTTTTCATGAGTGAGTCAGCCAATTATTACATTTCACACATTTCACAAAGAAGCAGGACGTCAGCCCACATAAATGCCCCTTTATTGCTTGAAACGACTTTCGTGCTGCACACTCAATATTTATCAAAAGCATAAAGTAAAAGCTTATTCCAGGGAGATTTTTGCCAATTGTAAAATATCATTTTGCTGTAGCACTAATGCCTCCATTAGAAAAATGATTTTTGTTGATTTGCACTACGGATGTCATATAACAAAAGCTTGATAAGAGCTGTGCATTTTTACCTCTTATCAAGCTAGGGTGTGCAACCATCTGTCAGTATAAAACACCAGATCCTAAACCCTTAGTAAAACACAATCACAAAGAGCATTTTCTTTGAATGGAACAGCAATGGCTTCATCACTTTAATGTGCAGTGTGTGTGTGTGTGTGTGTGTGTGTGTGTGTGTGTGTGTGTGTGTGTGTGTGTGTGCGTGTGTCTGTGTGAGAGGGGAGATTGCACATGTGTATGTTTCTGCCAAGAGGAAAGCAACAGCTGATGATGGGTAATGCAATTTTAACTTAACATAGCAAGGTACATAGCAAGGTACAATGCTGACACTTGTTTCCATGGCAATGTGGTCAAGAAAAAGACAGAGTCATGGTAGCAAGGACTGGGCTAAGGTGCAAGTAAACTATTTTTTTGTTGAATTGTGTACATGCACAGGATTTGCAGATGCTGTTCTTAAGGCAATAAAAAGCTCTGCCCTGAACCTGATCTAATCCAGATACAAATTTAATTTCAGGATTTAGCTAAGCTGACTGATTTCTACCTTATTCCATTTTTATCAATGACTGATTCTTCGGCAGTGGAGATAAGAATGCAAGTTGCATACAGACAAGACTAAAAAAATGTTTGACGAGAACGTCACTAGAAATAATATAGCAACCAGCACAAAAGCATTTAATTACATATGATTCATCTGCACAGATATAAGGCCCCTTTTCACAGTCTAGGAAATAAAGAAAAAACTTTGATCCAACCGTCCATTACAGGGTTTTCATATCTCCCAAGGATAAAACACTTTGCAAAGACAATGGGCATGTTCAGTTTTCCAGTATTAGCATTGTCACTTACTGACTAATGGAAATCCACACAGCATTACCATATACCAATATCAGCAACAAATAAACATCCTTTATGATCTACACATGCAAAAATGTCCTTATCCACTCACTATACTTTTCAGCTGTCTAGATTTTCTTAAAATTTACACATTTTTGCATCTTAATTTGGTCTTCTCCTAAAATTTGCAGTTTTCTTGTAAACCATTGAGGACTGAAGTCCCTAATCATTGACAGACATGTGAGTTGCAGACTGCATATCCTTAGGAAAATGTGTACTAATACTAAACCTGGTATTCTATCAACTTTTTACGATTTTAAGAACAATATTTAAAATTTGCCCCTGATTTTGGGCCTTTGTACCCCCATTATTTTTTGCTTTGTCTGGATTTCTTATACTGAGAGGCTGAGAAGATGCCAGCCACACATATCCAGTTCCATACCAAGAGCCTTTAACAATAACATTAGGGTGGTAGGTATCCTTCTGCTAACATCGCTGGGTACCCACCCTAGGAGTATCAATTCCAAGTAAATCACATCTTTTAAGAACTGCAGCATATAACTTGAGTTACTGTGAAACTACTTGTAGAGAGTACATGACATTAAACAGATATCATGTACCTATGCTTGCTCATTCCCACTGATGGAAAACGTGCAAAGAATGAGAAGCCCCATCCCCCAATAATACACTAAGCCAGTGATGGCGAAACTATGATACGTGTGTCAAAGGTGACACTCCACAATCTTTTGTGTAACACACCAGCATTCACCAACACCCGAGTTACCAAGGAAATTGAATGAACAAAAATACAAGAAATATATGACACTGCACTTATCTATTAAAACTCAACAAAAAAAAGTCATTGATTGATGTTAATCAAATCAAATGCACTGTATTTCAATTTTTTTTCAGTTCAATTCAAAATCGCTGTTAAAAGTAGGGTAATTTTTTGGTGCACTATTTAAAGACCAATTATCAGTGTGCACATTGTTTTCTCTATTGTAAGTCATTGATTTTTCTTTTTACTTTTATAATACATAGCAGCACACATGATTGGACTGTATTTTTTTAAATAAATGAATATGTAAAGTATTGTTTCTCTTTTGTTCATATGAGGGGGGACGCCAGCAGAGTCAAGATAGGCATTTTCCAAATGTTTGATATGCTGAGCCCAAAAGGTTCGACATCACTGTACTAAGCTAATGTTTCTGAAAAGCTTCAGTGTTGCCTTTATTTGACTGGAAAGCTCTCATACTAGCTCCTAGTTCCAGCACAGAGCTATCCCCGCCCAGTGTCTTTTATCCAAGACTTGCACAGGTGTGGAACTGTGAGAAACTAGCTTTTCAAAATAAAAGGAAAGAGAGAATTATTTTATTTTAATTATAATATTTGACTTGAACTCAGTGACCTGTGTGGTAATGCTTTGTACATTCTGCGGTGGTGGTGCTGCGGTAGCGTTGTCGACTCAAAGTACGATGCTGTCCGGTTCGATTCTCAGCTAGAGCGTCTTCTGCGTGGAGATATGCGTGAATGGGCGTACCTTCGTTGAAGGTTGTGCATCAGGGCTGGTAACTCGGCACGTAAAAATCAACTACCAATCATTAGTAGACCGGAGTTCCGCTATGGCGACCCCTAACCGGGAAAAGCCGAAAGACACAACAACGACAACAACATTCTGCTCTATTCTGCTTGCATTTTCAAGTTGGTTTTGGGATCTTAGTCCTGTTTATTAACAGTTGTGGGAAAATTATTTTTTTGTGTTATTCTGCACTTCTATTTCAACAAGCCAAATTACTTGTAAAAAAATATCTGTATTTGAAACCCTGCTAGCCTACAGTCTTGTAGTTTAACTCACAGTGGTGGCAGAGATGTGTACTCCTGCGAGAGTTTGAACCTTATTTATTTATTATTGCATTTATTTCCATAAACGATATTACTGGTAAGTTTCTGCATAGTCTAGTGCCTTAAATAGCTGAAGGCCAATAGTGACAGAATTGTCTCTGCTCCAATTTGTGCTTCAGTGCTTTACGTCTCCTTATCTTTTACCTAACTATAGTTGCATTCTGTGTCCTCCCCCATCCCCACTAACACATTAAGCTAAAGTTTCTGAAAGAAATCCAGTGTTGCCTTTGACTATATCCCTCTTTATCTACCCCAGTTGCTTTTCTCTCACCCTTCCACCATTATTGCTGCTGTTGTTTTAAATAAGGCTGTGTCTGCAGGCTCCACCCCTTATGACAGTCTGATTTCTAAAGTCCCTCCCTTCCCTCTGTAATTGCTATAGACTGTTGTATAATCTATTTATGTACTCTTCTCACCAAGGGTGTAGCCAGGCAGACTCTTTGTACTCTGCTGAGTACATTGTTTTCTGAAAATCGTATCAACATGGCTATTTTTCTGGTCATATTATGCCTACAGCTGTCTAAATGACTGCCTTTAACAACAGCTACAATACTGATAAACTTAAAACAAAACTTAGTAATAGTATTAGGGGGAACAGCTGAAAATGTTACTTCATTTTATTAAATGCTTGGGGAGAACAGCATTTGAGAAATATGTCCATTTTTAAATGATATGTGTCCAAGGCAGGTAGAACTAAGAGCCTGTGAGTACAAAATGGAATTTGTTTGCTACACCCCTGCTTCCCACCAGTTGTTTTTCACAGATCCATGATACTTATGTAGATCATTGTGTGTATTGTACCTTGTCTGCCACTGTAGCTAGATAGCACTTGCATGTAAGTTACAGAGCATGTGCAAGATCAGTGCCATTTTTGTATAGTCAGTCAGAGTGAATGCAGGCATGAATGGAGTTGCACATGCAAGTATGTCTGAAGTAATGAGTCAGTTACTTAGCTTAAATATATGTTCCAGTTATAGCTCCATATGTGTTTATGTACAGTAAACAACTTGAACCCATCACAGTGCCTCAGTGTCTCATGTGATACACAAGACATGCGACACTTAGTGCCAACCAGCAAACCTCCATTACTACATACTGTCTCCTGCTTAGTTTCCAGAAGGTCAGCAAAGCTTGGAGTCTTAGCCTGCATTCATGTAGTGTTTTACTTCTATCCAGTGCCATCCAGGTAAAATTAAGTTACTTTTTGAATGATCACTACTGTTTCCTGCTGTTATGTGTGCATTGCACTATTTTTTTTTTGTGGTAAAAACAACAAGAACAAAATTGCTCTTCTTGGCACTGTTACTGCTGTAAGTGTTGAAATGCATTCACCCGTGGGTTTCACGCTAGTTCTTTAGGTGGTTTGTGGTAGCACTGCACTTGTGATCTCCTCTATTGTGTTTTTAACATTAGGAGGACTGAGTTTATTCATCTTTTGGCAGGAGGTATTCACCTGATCTATCTGAGTTTGGAAATACACAACAGGACTCATAGTGTAGTCATTTTATTGGTCAGAGGGCTCATTAGTTAGTTTTATATATTTTTTCTGTGTCAATAGAAATTTTGAGCTTTTGCATGGGTTAGCAGTGACCTGTACAGTAGCAAACACCTAGAAAGAACAGTTCATAAAACTGTACCCTGTAAAACAGCAATATAGTGCAAATACCTTGTGTGCCAACAAGCTTACAGCAGCTAGTTGGTATTAAAGTGGCAATACCTATAGATTTAGTTGAATTCAGTATTATGCAAACATTAAAGTTAGTTGAATTAAGTACTGTTTAGTATAATTTGCTCCAATAAACACCCTTAATAGCCTTCTAACCCCATTACACCACCATCTTGTAGCTTACAAATCAAAAGACTGGACAGTATGGCTATGTCATTTCCTAACCTCTCTGTAACCAGCTTGGTGGATATAGTTATCTTGAAACAACGTAGTCATTGTTTCATGTTTACTGACAATTACTTAATCCTTAAAGAAGCAGACACAGAATGTAAGAGGTGTACTTACACAATAAGAGTGGATGCAAAAGTCTTGCATACAAATGCACATCAGGTTGTCAAAACCATTCAAACAACACCCACCTCATATGGTATACAACACACACATAGACTAATGTATGTTCAAGCACTTAAAAGAAATCTTCCTAAACAACAAAGATTGTCTAGCTCATCCACTGTCAAAGCTGTGCCTCAGCAATTCCAAATGTACTCAGAAAAAAACAACAGCTAACACTGGACATACTGTCACTCTCAATGTGCAGCCTGAAACAATAAGCCCCTAAGGCAAGCAAACACACTTCCCATGACTCTCGTCATAGGGGACTCCATTGTAAGATATACCGATACCCCTCTAACCAGGATGAACAAGGAAAAAAATAACTGATAGTTGCTTATCTAGAACCAGAAACTGCCAAATCACACATGCACTCAAGTCAACATACTGGACACCATGTAGGTGTAAATGACCTGAGGTGTACCTAAACTATATGGAGAGAAACATTATAGAGCTTTCAGGCTCCGTGTCTCAGGCTTAGTAGTCTGATGCCCTACATGTAGCCATTACGTAACAGCCTAGCATTGAGAAGCACATTACTATTACCAAAGGTGATGTCGCAATATGAGCAAAAAGCTGTTTGATTTCAACAACTGGCTGCATTTCTGGTGTCATTTTAAGGGGATCCGAAATTGGTTAACTTGGGAGGACTGACCACAATGCTTTGCCAAGGGTGGTCTGCACCTCCCCCTCAAGGCTTCAGAATATTGGCTAAAACTTTATCCACCCGCATAGCGCCTTTTTTAGGCAATACCAAATTGAGAAAGAGATAAGGGCTAAAGGAAGAGGAGTATCAATATATGTCAATAGCAGAGAACATATAAAGCTACTAACACTGTGATGATGTATTTAAGTACTTAAAGAAACTGTACAAGTTGGATTATTTTCAATATTTTTGTTGCAAACTTGTTTGTTTGTCTTTCGGCTTTTTCCTGGTAAGAGGTCGCCACAGCAGAACTTCAGTCCGCTAATGATTGGCAGTAGATTTTTATGAAACGCCGAGGTGCCAGCTCGATGCCCAACCTTCAACGAAGGCATGCCCATTTATGCACGAATGTCTTTTGAATGCTACCCAACCACGGGGAGGACATGCAGACTCCACACAGAAGGCACTCCCAAGTCAAGCCGAGAATCGAACGGGAGAACCTCTTGCTGTGAGGTAACAACACCACCGCTGTACCACCGCAGAATATAACAATACAATAAGAGGCTCGGATTACAGCATGACTAAGACAGCTTTTGTTTTTTTATGCCCAAAAAGAAACCATTCTGCTGTAAGCCAAAAAGAAATTGCATACTAACCCATACCTTAATTCTTGTACTACATTTCATTAAGGATCACACTGAAACAAAAACACTGAGAAATAAAGCCAGATCTACCAAGTTACACTGAAATTCACAAGCTCTAAACAACATCCTCATATATGTCATCACAAAACATGTTAGCTTGAGTATACAAAAGCACAAAAGCTCAAATCACATGGACTCATGGAGCACAAAACTTCACATAAATCAGAACCCAACCAACTAAACATGGTCCGACATATCCTTTACTTGTACACTGTGACTCTGAGGTCACTTTCCCTATCACTGTACTGCTACTACTCTCCTATGCCAAAAAAATCACAAATACAAACCTCCATGATATTTATTGTGTAAATGTATGGAGTATCAGAATCTAATTGTCCATGAACTGCTATTCTTTTTTTGCAAACTCAACTCCCTGGAGAATTCTTTTTTTTCTATGTCAGATGACTATGGTTTCTCAAAAGCTGATGATGTAAAGCAACCTTGAGGCACTACTCAGGGCATGTCATTATATTTCTCATACATTATGATCAATGTTCAGCCGTAAATCTCTAGTGGAATTGAACAAGGAAGTGAAGTTGTAATGCAATCTTGCCCTACACACTTCACCAACTTTTTCTTCACACACCTACAGACAGGATCAATAAACTGCTTCCATCTCCCTCTGCAGACATATTTTGCTTTGGAGAGGGAATTAAATTCTTTATTAAAAAGATAAGTAGTGCTATTGAAACTGGAGCAACATATTCTGTGTAGAGTTTAAGATCTTCTCAAACAGTATAAAGTGATTCCTTAATGGTCACTAATACTACTACTATTGTTCTGAATTAAGACATTAATCTGCAAACTGATAGGATCACCTCTATGAGTGTTTTGTACTGTAGGCATCAATTTATGTACAGAACCTATTGTTACATAATGGCTAGATATAGGGCCTCAGACAACTAAAGGGAGGGAGGGAGGAATGGAGAGGATGTGTCCTACGAGAGTGTGTTTTACTTACTAAATGACCAAAAGAGACTGGAGGCCTAGCAGGAGTCTCACCTCACCTGGTGTCAGGGCTGCCTGAGGTGCTAGCAGCTTGTGGCAATAAACAGCCATCCCTATGTTGTACCAGTTTATAGCTCACCTTGAAACTCTTCCATGACGCATGAAAGGGGAGGTTAAAGCATCAGAAAAAAAAGCTGCCTTACAAGACTATCTACTACTGTTTACCTCTCATCCTTGGCTGAAAGTGGACAATGGGCAGTCGGAAAGGGCTAGCGTTTCAAGTAAGAAAGGCCAAAAATAAGTGATTGTTCTTCATGCTCATTTAGTGATCATTTAGTAGTGGCCTTTCACTTAATGAGTACATATAATGAGGGTGACATCTAATGTGGTTATTGCTCAGTATCTCTCAAGTGTAAATGCAATGGCTCTTTTCTAGACACAAATGATACAGAATGGTCTCCAGTTTATAATATGGAAGATATTGACCACACATTTACCTCACTAACCAGAACCTTCAACAATAATATCCAAGAAGGACATTACCCTCATGTGGAAGGTGGTTTATAGTGTGTAATCTTCAGTGACTAATGATATCCAAGATCGTATGAGGTGAAGTGACTAATCAGTGAAGACTAACTGAGGAATTATTATATGCTATTAAGGAATTTCTACAGAGATGAAACCAGAAGACTAAGGTGAATGTATACATAAACTGGAAGGAGCACTGATCATCCTTTCCTGTTTTGAAGATATGTAAATTAGTTGGGGAATAGCATCATTACTTTTGAAGGAGATGTTACTTGCATTGCCATAACTCCTGCAGCACTCATCTCTGAGTGTTCATTTACAAACCGACTGGACACACACACACACACACACACACACACACACACACACACACACACACACACACACACACACACACACACACACACACGTATGTACACTCGCACTCACATGCATGCATGCATGCATGTGCACAAGCACGCGTGCGCACACACACACACACACACACACACACACACACACACACACACACACACACACACACACACACACACACATACACACAGTCAAACTCACAGGTTCTCACACATGCCCACCCACAGACGCACACACGCGCGCGCACGTGTACACATATGCATAAACATGCACACATTTCATTTCAAGAGTTACATACAATGCAGTCAAAAAAAAAACAGGTGGTATCCTTTCTAATACAGAAAACAGAAAGTCATTGGATGGATGCCATCTACATCGAATTTCTGATACTGGCAGCTTGAAATCTGGTGACAGCTAGCACAATTCTTAAAACAAGAAACTTTCAAGATCAGTAGAAATTTTACAGATGATACACTGAAAAGGCAGCTATCAGACAGTCCTTGTTCTCTGCCTCGCCTCTGAAAAGTTTTCAGAAATGTTAAAACATAAGCAGATCCATGAGCACCTATTTATGAATAGCATCTAGCGAGCCATGGATGACGGTAATGTAAATGAGCTTGATTTGTAGCCCTACTGAAAACATTTATTTCAGTTTTTCCACTATTTTGTCTCACCTTGTCTGTGTGGTAAGGCTCCTGCTAGCAGATGGAACCCTGAGCTGACTGGAAGTTCCTCTAAACATATTAGGATCTTCTTCAAGTAGTTGGTCTCTAGGACAATTAAGTACTACCCACTTAGTGAGAAACAAACCAAATCTTTCAGCTTTTCTCTTTCCATATAATACAGTGCTAAACAGCAGCAATGTTTCACTCTATTGAAGATGTTAATCAATAAATCAAGTCTTCAGACTGTTCTCTGTACATACAATAGCCAGTGACTCAGAAACAATGTTTCACTCGATGTGGTTGCTCACACTGACAACATTACCTAAATGTGTGATTCAAAAGCTAATGGCAACAAACAAAACAAAGACTAAGCTGCCATTAAGTAACACTCATAAGCTATGGGGATAAAACAAGACTGATTTAACTGCAAGTCGTACGAGTACCAGCAGGCATCTTGCAAGATCATCATTATATACAGTTAGTTAACATCTACAGATATCAGACTGTTTTTACTAAAATTATGTTCAGTTTTTCTGAAAGCAATTTTAATTAAGTTCTCAAAGCTGCATTATCTATTAATTAAGCTCCCAGTATCATGCATTTACTTCAAGATCTCTTTAAGGAAGTCAATGGCATATGGTGAGCTTATCTTTCCTCTTTGCATTCAGGTCAAGATGAAATTTAATTCAAATATCAAATACTTATGTCTCTCAGCAGAGCTATTTTTAGTGATAGTAATGACATATAAAAAGGCATGAGTAGAAAGGCATTGCTCTCTGCACTAAAGTCTGAAGTGGAAAGGAGAATACATTTCCAAGAATGACCTGAGAATCTTGAAGCCACCAGAAAGATCTCTGCATGAAATTGAAGGGAACTGCAAGGAGAAGATAAGAAAGCTATGGTAATGATGGAATTTTATACTGATCTCTACATGATTCAAATCCTGTACAGAAGTTAAGCTTTTGGGCGAGAACTCTGCTCATTATTAGCATTTATACTGTGTTAGGTTCCCTTACTTCATTTGGTTTTATTCTCCAACCTGTATTCTAGTTCTGTTAAAATGGTGTTAAAATATCTGAATATTAAAGTGTAGATATGTATGTATTAATAGCTTAAATGTGTTAATGTGAAGTCTAACATCTGAGTAGACTTTCAGAAGGTTGCTCAATGTACACACAACGGGTCCACTTTTAAATTTGGAAATATCAAAATCTCGAGTTTTGAGACACTGAACTCAAAACATCGAGATTTTGGTATCTTGAAACTCAAAAGTGAAAAAAAAAAACCAACTAAAATAATAAGCCCCTCTGCACCCCCCACCCCCTACTTTAACATACCAACTCCAGGATTGCGTTACAGTGAAGAAAACGGTAAGTGGAACGGGAGCATTACCATTCTCTTCACTGTGGCACGATCTCGGAGTTGGTATATTTAAGTAGGTGGGGTGTGGGGGTGCAGAGGGGCTTGCCCCCCTGCAAAAACATAATTTCAGCTGTCTTTTTTTTTTTTTTTCACTTTTAAGTTTTGAGATACCCATCAATGTTTTGAGATCGGTATCTCAAAACTCAATATTTTGCTATTTTGAAATTTAAAAGTGGACCCACACACAGCGTACCTCTGTCTGTCCAGAGTGGTCTCATTATTACACCCTACCCACTCTAAGACTATGTCATAAAACAGGAGGAATTCACTATAGGAATAAATGATCAAACTATGGGGCTAAACATGCAGCCATGTGTTCTGAGTCTTAAAGGTAGTCATTATAAACTGAAACACTCAGAGCACAGCTCCACTCAATGATTTTCTCATCATAAGGGGACTTTCTTTCCCTTTAATTGAACCCCAAATTGGCCACATACAAAGAAAACATGATTCAAATATCACTCATGTCGTTGTTGCTATTTATTATTATTATTATTATTATTATTATTATTATTATTATTATTATTATTACAGTTATTTCTATAGTTACTCTGAACACTAGCTTTCCTTTTGTGACATTTTACATTACGGATATCTAATATTTGTCATGTCATCTGTCTGTGCCATCATGTAGGCAGTTTGAACAAATAAGGGGTAGCTATAAACCCAGACTTCTGTGACCTTAGGAAACAAAAGCAATTAGGCAGGTCACTGATTCTAGCTACAGGATCAATAAAAATATAAAGTTCAGGGTAACATATGCAAGGTGAGTCTTTTTCATGAGTGCGTTATTATGAAAAAGATTGCCAGCTGCTTACCTCTCCTAGAAAATGTAGTTTAGAACTGCTATTCTGAGTCTGGTCAAAAGCATGAAATAATATGCTCTTATCAGGCCTGGCATTCAAATATCCTTTACGAATGCTGTTTAAGTATGACTGCTACAGAAATCATGAGATTTTATTCCAGAAGACAAACTGACATTTTAAGTAGATACAAGCACTGCACAATCATGTTACCCTCATTCTAAGTCATTGGATAGATAGGACCAGAATAAATGCTCTTATTACCACAATGTACTCTCTGTCCCATATAATAATATCTAAGGGGAAAAAAATGACTGACATATAATAACATTAGCATGGCACCCACCCAGTCTGGTTAGTTTTAGATATAACAAATAAAAACATACATATAATGACTTAGTATGATGCAGGGGAAATTACTTACATGAAGGGTATGAAGATATGATTAAATGAATACATGTTTTTTCAGGACAGGATATACTGTTGTATTTTGATGTACTAGTATGTAAATGGAGCAAAAAGAGGAAATCTTAAAGTTGATTTCTTCAGGTTTGCTATTCCTTCAGTTGTTTAATTTATTGGTCTGAGTAATCTGAGAATTATGAATATCAGTTACTGTATGTCACACAGATAAGCATACTAATGAGGTACTTCCTTGCCACTCTCAAGACATTCCCTCACCAGATGCATATGGCACAGTGATGAAAAGCAATACTTACAAAGGTCATATAGACAAGGTCCATAACCAGGCTTAGTCCACTAACTAATGTACTTCAATGTCCAAAACATTGCTAGGAACTTGGTTTGTCTCTGCCCAAGCACTAAAGAACCATTAAATATCTGGTAGTTAAAATGATGAAGCTAAGTAGCATTTTACACTTCTGCTGACTGATTTTACTGTACTTCATAATAATCCTGAATTAATTGCTACATTTCTCACACTTAGAGTTTCAAAGCTGAACTGTTTCCACTGTTGCTGTATTACTGAATTATATTGTGTCAACTAGTTTTACAGGAATGCAATATCTAGATTGTGTGGTTTCCTTGCATTTGAGCTCTAAAACCAGCATTTTTACATTAAGAAGGTTTTCTGTCTGCCCTCTTGTGGGAGACATTTGCTGTAGCAAACCTATCTGAGTTGGGGGCTGGTAGCTGAAAGCTTATTGTGTGTTTTTCTAAATGGTGTATAGGCCTTGCTGCTGTAAAACTAGTTTTTCTGATTCTATATAAGACCAGTGTTTGCACTAAGCTGCTGTCCACCTAGCAGTGGTTAGCAATGCCCTGTATAGATGCAAAGGCTTTCAAGTTAAAAATTCCCTTAGAATAATTACCTCTGCAAACTTCCCCGGTCTCCCTGCTGGTCTAGGAGCATTTGAGTTGCATGCAGAGCAGCATTGCCCTATTGAATAGCTGCAGTTAACACTGAGTATAGCATCCATTCTTCGTCCATGTGCTACAATCCCAGTGCAGTTAAATTTCCCCCCTCTTCTCTCTGGTTAACCCCATAGTAAAAAACCTGAAACCATGGACAGGCATTTTCCTGGTATCTCAATTGCCAGCCTGGTGGACATGGGCATCCTGAGGCAATGTAGCAATCGTCTCATGTATACTGACAACCACTCAGTCCTGAAACAAACTATGAAAATTGAGACACAACTCTCACATACTGACAAAGCAAATGACAGTGCATCATTTCCCTTACTAAATAAGGTCTTGACACATAAACTCCCATAAACGGAGGCATTCACATGTAACTTATCAAAACCTCAGAGGCTTTCCATATGCTGCCCTCAGAAACCACATGCAAACACCACCAAGTCAGCACCAACACTACACATAAAAATACACATCAAGATGTCTCCACAAGCAAGCTACTAAGGTGAAACATCACACATTCATAAGAGTCTCCATCACGAGACACAAAGATGCCCCCCTCATCAGGATGGATAAAGAGAAGGTTGCAGTCAGTTGCCTGACAGGGGCCAGGACTTGCCAAATCACACAAGCACTCAGATTCCTCAACCACAAGTACCAGTATGACTCAGTCACAGTCCATGTGGATGTGAATGATCTGAGATATACTTCATTGGACTATATGAAGACAGACAAAATGGATGTCTCTGAATATGTGTTGCAAGCAGGAATGAGCCTCACATTGACCAGCATTCTACCCTCACCAAAACAGATATCACAATACAAACAGAAAATAACTGACTTCAATAATTGGCTCAGCTACAGGTGTCATTCCAAGGGGATCTAGTGTTTGTCAGCCTGAGACAACATGATCAACAGACCATGCTGCTTTACCACAGATGGTCTGCTCCTGTTCCTGCAAGGCTTTTGAATACTGGCCCAGGCACTAGTGCCCCCACAGTGCCTTGTCTAGGCAGTTCCAAATCAAACTACCAATGTAACAAATTCTTCTAATGCCAAGCTGAAGGTACTTCAGCTCAATGCTAGGAGTCTTTAACAAGAAAGTGCACTCCCTGGAAGCTCACCTCACCTTGGAGAATGCCCACATCTGTGGAATTACAGAACATGGTTGAAGGCTGCAGAAAGCACCCTAGCAGTGCAAGGCTATAATACCTATCACACATTCAAACCACCCCCTGGAAAGGAAAAAATGAAAGGAAGAGGTGTTTCCAATTTACATAAAAAACAATCACACCTCTAGATTGGTCAAGCAGAATGACTCACTTGAGCTACTCCATATCCAACTGATCATAGGCAAAATCCTCCACAATATCATCGCTAGCTACATGGCTCCAACCATGAACCATGAAAACCACTCAGTATACCTGATGTTACAAGAAACACTTACCATTCAGCCCAGCACACTACTCTTGGGTGATTTTAGCAACCCCTCCATAAACTGGGAAGCATATATGACCACTAACATGCAGGCTCAGAGATTCCTGGACTTTGTCAATGCAAATGTTCTGGAACAGCTGGTCTGCACTCCCATTACAGGCTCAAATATCCTTGACACAGTACTCACAAACATGGGGGAGTCTTGTACCCAACCCACAGTATTGTCCTCATTGGTAAGATTGGATCATAATTCAGTCTCCTTTGAAATAAATGCAACAGTAGAACCCCCATCAAACTCTAAAATCCTAAAGATTTTTTTTCCAAAGCAAATTACGTTTTATTAAGTGATAGCCTAGATAATTTTAAAGGCCCTCCTAACCCCAAAAACATGTAGGCCTATGCAGAAGTATAAATGAATGCTCTGTATAACCACTGAAACAACTGCATAGAAACAACAGTATCTGACCAAACTAAATCCATGTATAGCCGGAAAAACAAGTCACCCTGGTGGACCTCTGGCATAAGCAGACTATACAACAGAAGGAAGAAATTTCTGTCTGGAAGTAAGTGGGATGATGCACAACAGAGAAAAAAAATCTCTCATTAGTCTCAGGAAGGAAATGGGGGGAATTAGTCAATGTCTTCAAAAGCTAAATATGAGACTAAAATAGCCTCCCGAGCAAAAAATACCCACAAAGCATTTTTTTAGTTATGTGTCAAAAATCTTAAGGAAAACACTCAACAATGTGCTGAGTTGGTTGTAGATGGCACTACTTATACTCATCTAGAAGAAATAGCAAGCCTGCTGCCCTATAAATACAGCTCAAATTTCACCCCCTCATCACCTACCCATCAACTCCCCATGTAATAGCCCCTACCATTCTTTTGCCTCTTAGCACAAATAACCGGTCATCACTATGCTCTCTAAAGCTATAGACACAGCACCAATGGGCCCCGATGGAATGCCAGGTGCGTATTATATAGCTTCAAACATGACCTAGCAGACCCACTCAGATCTCTATTTAACCATAGTCTCCAACCAGGATTTGTCCCATTAGAGTGGAGGACAGCAACAGACATCCCTCTGCACAAAGGGGGAACATCAGCAGACTCAGAAAACTACTGACCCATAAGTCTGTCTAGCCTTATATGCAAGGTTATGGAAAGGATAACCATGGACCTGATTAAAGACAACATAGGAAATCTCCAGACTCTAGACTCAATTCTGTTCGGCTTCATCAAGGGCAGGTCTGCCTGCTAAATCTGATGGCTTTCTTTGAGAAGGTCACCAAGACCATGAATGAGGATAAGACATTGCATACTGCCTACCTTGACCTAGCCAAGGCATTCGACACAATACCCTACTTGGGTATTATAGATAAACTCACAAAATTGGGCTTAAGCCTCTACGTCACCAGATGGATAACCAAATGTCTCACTGATAGGACACATATTGTTAGAGTAATGGGGAATGTAGATCCAGCATGTGGCCAGTCACCAGTGGAGTACCACAAGACTCAGTGCTGGGCCCCTCCTGTTTGTGATATACTTCACAGATGTCAAGGCAAATGGCCTTTGGCTGACCAAGTTTGTTGATGATTGCAAGTTGGAGGCAACCACTGACTACCATAACAATGTTAATATCCTACAGAATGATCTGACATAGACTAATGATTGATGTCAGAGCTATGGCCTCAAACTAAATGCAAAGAAGTGCATAATAATAAGATCTGGGAAATCAAATACTCCAGCAAATTACAACATCGATAGCATACCCCCAAGAGTGAACCAGTGGTGAGTGATCTGGGTACTCAGATAGATAGTAATCTGAACTTTGACCACCATGCATCTACGGTGGTGACAAAATCCTTTTATGTGGCTCAGCTTATAAGTAAGGGCATGGCTTGCAAGTCTAAGGATGTCATAGTACCACGGTACTTGGCCTTCATCAGACCAGTAATCGAGTACAATGCACCTTTTGGCATGTACCTCACCAGGCATCTGCAACAGCTGGAGGATCCTCAGAAGTTTCTCACCAAAAAATATAGGGTATCACTAACATGTCATATACAGACAGATTAAAAGTCCTATTACTGTATTCAGTTTCCTACTGATTGCTGAAGGGAGACTTGTGCCTGACCTAAAAGGCAGTCTTCGAACCAGCCCTGATGGAAATGTTGCATATTCACAAAACTAACTGCATGAGAGTTACCCACTCCAAATATCTAAACCTGATCTCTGTTACAAATAGATCATGCTGGACAATGTGTCCCAGAGATTGCCACTCCCCTGGAATAGACTTCCTATTTAAGTGAAGCAGAGTGCTTTCCTGACCAACTTCAAGTGCAATCTGTACCAATGGATGAGAAACTGCAAATTCACTCATACAGTGGTGCCCATGTTTCTTATGGACAGAGACAGACTGTAAAAATTGTCAAAACCCCACTTGCTGACCCTTATTATATTTTCCCTAAGGACAGATATTTGGGTAAAATCTGGGTAAAACTGGCTAGGCTTGTAAGGGCTCTTGAGCCATCAGCCTAGTAATCTCCTTTCAACTTATATATCACTTAATCTAGACTGGGCATGGAAACATAGTGTCAGCATCACCTGCCCCCGATCAAGCTCTTCACTGAGATGATGGACATAAATGCCACATCAACTGGGTAAGCCACCTAAACCACCAAATATTTTTGATGAATACAAAATGTCTAGAAACTTCTGCAAAAGGGGTATCAGGACAGATATGTGCTTATAACCCTGGTCTTCAGTCTGCCGGCACCCAAAACACATCATTTTCTGAAAGCAGATCAGTTGACTACTGCAGAATAACGAGGCTAGCCTCCTTAGATGTCACAACTGTACTACAATTAAAGCTGTGTATAAAATATCCAGTCTCAACAGTCATTTCACCCTTGGGTTGGGGTACACATAAGTCTACTCTCCGTAACACTGGCAGAGGTCACAATGCAACTCTCTGTCAATACTTTACAAATACCCAGGATTGAGCTACCTTACTGTTAATTCAGACATTTGGATATGACACATTAATTATGAGACTTCTCAAGAATTAAACTATTTTCTACAGCTTAGTCCATGCATGATCTGCCTTTTGACTTCCTCCTGTGCTGGCAAACTGTTTTACCACAGTAACATGGCAATTCTGAAACCTGTTCAAAAAATAAAAGCTTCAGATGTACAATCATAAAAGTGAAAGGATAATAATATTTCTCATTTGAGACATAACCACAAGCCCACCAGCATACCATACTTCAAATGGTTATCAACCTTACGCATTCAACTAGGAAATGTCTAACATTGTGACCAAAGTTAAATTACAGACACACACACACATGCAAATACAGAGAAAACACTTTGCTTAGGCACTGTTAGAATCATAAAAATGAAGAGATACTACAAGCTGTCACTTGGGACTCAGAACCTATACCTTCAGAATACTGTGCTTTTGTGACTCCCACTGGACCAACAAGATTCTCTGGCCAGATGCTGCTGCAGCTATTGATACTGGTCACAGAAATGTGTTTTTGTACTCATCAGAACTTTCTTATCTGGTAACTAACATGTCCTACTGGCAATTCATTTCTTTTGGTTTCATATAGCCCTGTCTCTGTGCTAAACTTCTCACCCCTTCTCTTACCCTCTATTTAATTAAAATACTAAGTGTTCAGGTACAATCCTAGTACTTATAACAACTTTTTGTGCACTATAGACAATGACCTGTCATTATATCTTTAAACTGAACAGATTTTCACTTCATATTTTTCATCTGTTTCTCATAAAATTTGTGGCTTTTTGACAAATCATTGAGGATTGAAATCATTAAATAATGACTGCCCGTCAAATTTCAGATTTCATATCCTTCAGAAAATACATGCTAATGGAAAACCTGTTATTCTACCAATGTTCTAAGTTTATAAAAACAATATTTAAAAACTGTCCCTATTTTGTGACCTTTGTCCACCCATTATTTTTGGCTTTGTCCAGAATTTTTGTACTAAGAGGTTGAGAGGTATGTCTGTTGTGTAGTAACATCACTCATTTGAACAAAAATTCCTTGATATTTCCTTCACCTGATTCAGTGCTGAACTAAAATCACTACTAATTGTTGCTCAGATAGTGAAACATGCTGCTCATACAGGTACACACCTATCGCTCTTTCTCTGTCTCCCTCTCTGAAGGCTAAATCTAAAGTGTTAATATGCATTATTTTTGTTTCCTCCATTTCTTAAGGTCTTGTCTTTGTTTCTTTTATAAAAATCCTTCTGATCTTCTATATACTATAACTGTACTTCCACAAGAGCTTTCTCTTCATCTTAGTTTGGTGAGATATACTTTCAGCATCCTAATATGTTGTTGTGTCTTTCGGCTTTTCCCGGTTAGGGGTCGCCACAGCGGAACTCCGGTCCGCTAATGATTGGCAGTAGATTTTTAGGTACCCAGTTGCCAGCCCTGACGCACAACCTTCAACAGAGGTATGCCCATTCATGCATGTCTCCACACAGAAGACACTTTAGCTGAGAATTGAACAGGACAACATCTTACTGTGAGGTGACAATGCTACCGCAGCACCACCACCGCAGTATCTGGACCCTAAATCACACATTCTAGTTGACCCATATGCTTTTACATGTAAGCTCATCCTTCTTGTCCATGCTTCTTGTCTCTGTGGTTTTGGCAACAGTTTATAGTGGTTAATCTATCTTTGTGGGAACCAGTGGAGCAGTAACCTACTGCAGATCATGTTATGGATGATTCTGTAGATACTGTATTGAGAACCCACAGTTAGAAGATAAGCACTTAATGGATCTACTGCAGAATTCAGAAGTAGAAGGCATGTTGTGGCAGAAGAAACTGTTAAGTGGGGGTAACCTGGTGGTAGGTCATGTGAGGTTGGTAAGGCAATTAGATGGAGATCAGCAGATATACCTAGGTAAAGAAGGGATTAATGTAGAAGGGGCAGTATACTGCAATTCCATCTGAGATAACTTGGCCATATAGGTAATATAGGTAAAGAGTGATTGTATTAACGATGGGCAGGGTGACTAGGTGTTGCTGGTCAGGGTGTCATGCCACACATACTCTCAGTGGGAAAGAAAATATCTGGTGGAGAGAATACAAAGATGAGTTTATCTTGTTAAATGTGGATGGCAAACTAATGATAATGGAGGCTGAAGCTATAGGCTCAAAGGACTCAGTTTTACAGGAGTCCTGTTAGGCTTGGGGCTAAAACCTAGATAACTGTCTGTTGGGCTTTGTATACTTGATGACAGTGAGAGTGGAGAAGGAGCTGCACTATGCACTTCCTTTGCTGGCATGCTTTGCAATGAAAAGGGAATATATGAGATTAAGGGGGTAATCATTGGCTTTGGTATGGTCAATGTTTTAGGAAGCTGACTTCTGTTGATGAGACACTAAGGTAGGAGTGTAGACATGTGGAAACATGATAAGGGATGATTACCATATAAGGTAGGGGAAGAGGGATTACTGGACAGAGCCAAAGCATCTTGGGCATTTAATGTAGACTGTTTTTTTTGGCCAGTATTCAGGTTTACATATATTTGCTCAATTGTCTGGGGTGGTAATAATGAAGCTTGATGGTGGTACAAGGAGCGCAGGCAAGCAGGCCATAGCCTGTTTACTCTGCAAGAGGGACAGACAGGGAAGGCAACAGCTAACATAGGCTTGAGAAATACCGGTAATTTCAATGCTTTCAAGGAACTGTTGCCCTTTTGAGGAGAGGCCAGTAGACCAGCCAACTCACTCTCCTATTAAACTAGAGGCTTTACAGTTATAGTTGGAGCACTACCATAAAAGGTAGTAGCTTCAGAACTGATAGCAGGTTTTATTGAGGGTTTTCTGGGGGTTCTCCTAAGATATGTAGTAAACTATAATTGGTATGGGATTGTGAATCAATAGTACATACATTATTGGACAAGGAAATGTAGACAGGAACAGTGTTGGTTTTCATGATGGCACCATCATTTGCCTCATTTTGGATATTAGGTACACATTAGTGCTCACCTGCAAATGCAACTGACATACACAGCAGCATAACTGCATTCCACTCACTCAAGAATCAAATGTGACTGCCAGGGGTGCATTGGGGCTGGTGCCAAAGAAGTAACCTGATGATTTTCATTTGATTTGCCATTTATCTTTCCCAGAGAGGGATTTGATCAATAATCACATTGATAGGTTCATGATATGGGTTCCATATGCATCACTAGATGACTCACTGGTGACCGTCTGGTTTTCCAATTATCCTTGCTTGGTGATGTTGATTTCACTTTCCTTTTGCTTCCAGTAAGTCAGCAGGATACACCCAAGCTGGGAAGTGGTTGGAAAGAAAATCTTACTTTAACAAAGCTATGCCTATGGCTTGTGTGGTAGCATGTGTTACATTTGAGAAGTTTAGCTCAAGACTACAGTGGATGTGTGAGTCAACTGACCTGAACCAGACAGCATTCCATTACCTGGATGATTTTCTTTTAGTGGGGGGAAGTTAAAGAAAATATGTCAGCAGGACTGCAAGATTTTCCAGAATTATGCAATGAACCATGGTTTGTCTTTAAATTTGAACAAACAGGAAGGGTCTGGATAAGATACATTACTTTTTTAGGTTAGCTGGTTGATGCTGAATCAGGATAATTTCATTTACCACAGGATAAGTTGGAGAAGATAAAGACATGAGGTGTGGATAGGCGAGGCTAAAGTCAGGATGAGGGAGGTGATGGTACTGCTCTGATTAAGGAGGTGATGGTACTGCTCTGATTAATGAATTTTGTTTGTAGGGCCATAAGGCCAGGTAGGGCATCTACTAGGTAATTGCTGAATGTGTTGAGAGGCAGGATGAAGGTGCAGCTGGCAGCAGTTCTAGAGGACATATGGTGAACTGGAAATGCGTAGCAGGGTGGTCGGTACAACAGGCTTGGTCATCCTCTATTAAGAACGCCTATAAATCTACACTGTTAGCATTTGCTGATTTTACTGGTAATCTGCCACCAAGTCACAGGCTTTGGTCAGTTGGTTTGTTGGCTAGATTTGGGTTTTATAGATGGGAGTTTGGTGAAATGTTGAGGACAATCAGGATGCACTTACTGGTGGTAGGAGTGGCTGCAAAATTTTCAAGCTGTGTAGACTGGACAGAATGTTGGCTTAGTTAAAGGACGGCTGGGAAAAGTCAAGAGCCTGGCAAGGGATAAGCATTTACCTATGGGAAGCTAATGGTAAAGGATGTTGTTAAAGGTTTGTATGAGATCTCACCCTTAAGACAAGTATATATATTCTGTGCGCAAATTTGTTGGTCTTTTTACGTAAGTAGACTGATATGCTCAGATGTGTTCATGATTCAAAATGCAGTGTTAATCTAGCTGAAGTGTTCTAATATGGACCAGACAGATAAAAGACAGCTAGCAGTTTTATTGCAGAATGAAGAAAAGTTTTTGTGTCTTGTGCATTGGAGGTTAACATTAGAAAGGCTTTCAAGTCAGGATAAGTGGTTGCTGTTTTTTAGGTATTTGGCTGATATGCCTGTGGAAGTTAAACAGTTTAACATAGTTTTGAAGAATGCATTGAGGAGTATAGGTTTTGTTAATGAGCAGTACAAACTCATTTCATATTGGCAGGGTGCCTGACATAGCTTATGATGGTAAGTCAGTTGATGTAATTAAAAGACAGGCATATGGGGTGTATAATGCTTTTGGAGCTTATTTAAGATACTGGGTATATTGTATGGCAGTGAAGTGATTTAGGTTTTTGTATTTGTTTTGTAGGACAAAGGTGGGTGGTCATTACAGGACATTCTTATATACACTGGGCAGTGAAGCAAGCTGCTGTTATACCTGGTGGTCTTTTCTTAAGCCTTGGACTTTGATCCTGGTTGCTGAGAGGTACAGTCCAATGGAAAAGTATTTGCCCCCTTCCTGATTTCTTATTTTCTTGCATGTTTGTCACACTTAAATGTTTCAGATCATCAAACAAATATAAATTTTAGATAAAGATAACCCAAGTAAACACAAAATACAGTTTTTAAGTGATGATTTCATTTATTAAGGAAAAAAAACTATCCAAACCTATATGGCCCTATGTGAAAACATAATTGCGCTCTAAACCTAATAACTGGTTGTTTAGCAGCAACAACTGCAATCAAGCATTTGCGATAATTGGCAACAAGTCTTTCACATTGCTGTTGAGGAATTTTGGCCCACTCTTCTTTGCAGAATTGTTTTAATTTAGCCATATTGGAGGGTTTCTGAGCATGAACCACCCTTTTAAGGTCATACCACAGCATCTCAATTGGATTCAAGTCTGGACTTTGACTAGGCCACTCCAAAACCCTTTTTTTTTTTAAGCCATTCAGAGGTGGACTTGCTGGTGTGTTTTGGATCATTGTCTTGCTGCAGAACCCAAGTTCGCTTCAGCTTGAGCTCACAAACTGATGGACAGACATTCTTCTTCAGGATTTTTTGGTAGAGAAAAAGTGTCAGGATAAATTAATTTATACAGTAAACAAATAAACAATATGCTAAATGTTTATCAAAATCTGTATCCCTAACTAGAATGTCTGTGATTCCCATTGCAAACACAAAGGAAAAAATGCATATTACAGGAGCACCAATGTTATAAAAAATCAGACTGTGCATTGCGACAGCAAAACAAGCCATATTAAAATGGGCTTATTAAACTGCAAGCTTTATAAAGCAGTAGCTTCTCCTAATCCCAACAACTCTTGAGTTGCAACAGCTTTGTTCATTCCTCTTAATTTTATCGTAACCACATATGCGTCTTCATTTTCTCCAGAGTAATAATTCACCTTACAAATACTGCTTGAGGTACAGCTCACAGTCATTACTTTATAATGTCATATAAAGAAATGTCCTACTTAAATGTCCCTTGCTACGTACGGTGCTAATGTCATATGCTGGAAAGATATCTCAGTTCTCCTGCCACCTGCGGCAAATGCTTTCAAATTACTTAGACCAGTAGCTCGCTTATCCATGTTTTTTTCAGCACTAATTGAAACCAGAAACAATTTAAATAATTTGAATTCAACTTGCAGCACAAATAAACCAATAACTCAATGTCTGAAGGCAAATACTGACCTATATATATATATATATTGGTACCTACACAAGGGCAATTTGAGTTGTTTGTTTTCTTTTTTGTTTGTTTGTTTTTTTATCTCAGTAGAGTCTAGTATTCAATCTGTGATTATTTTCTAAGGAGAATTAATGCTATAAGCTATAACATATAAGGCAATATAATAAATCATGTAACTCAAGAACTGAACCCTTAAAATAGTTTCTTGCATGCTGGGTAACTATAAGCAAGTTAGTGTTCCTGGTTCACCTTGAAAAGAGACATTTGTGCCTAGTGGGCTTTATTAGTCAACAACTGAACAAAAATATTCTTTTAAAATGAAAAACAATGAAAGGCAGGGTGAGCCTTTATATAAAGACTAGTTTTATGTGAAATAAAACAAAACTGAAGTGCATAACATATATGGGAGCAGCCTAGGTAGTTCACAACATAGTATTTTATCTTCACTTTCTATCTCTCTCTGGCTGAATTATGTGGTCAACAGTAGTTAGAACAATCCTTGTTATCATCCACCCTTTACAGTCCTTACGAAAGAAGCTGTCCTAAGAAGTCTTGTGTGAATGGTTTATGATATATCTTAGTACAAAACAAGAGACATTAGTGTCAGAGGGAAGGTGCAGATTATAAAGCCAGATGACTAGAATAGTGGGTACTGAATCATTTATCAGCATGTATTTTAAAACATAATTTATCTCTACTGGGCAACACAAATAGGTTAATGCATCTCCATGTCAAAGTTACAATATTTTTAGCTTCAATGTCAAAGTGTGATGTAGTCTCCTTGTTTTTGATGTTGTTTGTGTGGAAAATAAAAATATTCAGTGACTCTCCAGTTTTCCTGATTTCTGATCAAAGGATCAAAGTCTTCATTCATGAAAAGGATAGCTGCCAGTTGTGACTCTGCACACAATAAGATCAAATCACTGTCCTTGAAACCACAATAAATGGCAGAAATAGGTATGATCTATCCTTTCCAGCATTTGGTAAAACTCTGTGCTTGCAAAATTACTAAAATAACAACAAAATCGCAAAGTTCTTCTAGACTACCTTATTTTATTACACATGTAGCCATGAAACTTGTGCTCTAGGTGAGAGCTCACTTACTGTCCCACTTAATCCCCCCTTAAAAAAAAGAAGTCTGGAAAAGCTGAAGATTAAAAAAAAAAAATCCTACATGCAAAGCTATCTTGGCTTGTAACACACACACACACACACACACACACACACACACACACACACACACACACACGCACACACACACACGCACACACACACTCGAAGCAGTCTTTAAAATATTTTAATCAGATTACTTTAATGATTAGGAATACTGCTAGCAGTCTGACCATAGCATGGACTGATTTGTAATTCCACCCCATAACATAAACTGCACCATTTCCCAAAGAATTGGCATTTAAACAACCACAACCAGATGACTGCAAACTAGGAGACATAATCGAAACTCCTAACAATGTGGACATCCTACAAAAGGGCTTCAGTGAGACAGATGCCTGGTGTCAAAGCCATGATCTCAAGTTCAATGCCAAAAAGTGCATTGTCATCCCCTTTGGTAAAAACTCTGTACCCATGAGCTACCACATAAGTGGTAGTCTACTTAACACCGAAAGTATGTTAAGAGACCTTGGGACAAAGGTGGACAGTAGTCTCTCCTTTGATAATCACATTCCCACAGTAGTCAGGAAATCCTTCTACGTGGCACACCTCATCACAAAAGGTTTCTCATCCAGGAAAAAAGAGGTCATTGTTCCCCTCTACTCGTCACTCATTAGACCCATTATAGAGTACAATGCCACTTTTGGTATGTACCTCACAAGACATCTACAACAACTGGAAAAACTGCAGAAACACCTTACAAAGAGGATTACTGGCCTCAAACAGATGCCCTACGCAGACCGTCTCAAAAAACTCCAGCTTTACTCTGTCACATATCGCCTACTCAGAGGCAATCTCTGCCTAACATACAAAGCTATGTCAAACCCAGAGCTGTTGGACATGCGCCACTTAAAGAAATCCCAATCCCTGTGAGCTACGTGCTCTAGGGACCTAAACCTTGTCACCACAATAAACAGAACATGCTGGAGGGACAGATTCCTGTCCCAGAGATTTCCCATACTCTGGAACAAACTACCTATCTATATCAAACAAAGCTCCTCATTAGCACTCTTCAAAAAAATCTTGATGATTGGATGGGAAATAGGAAATTCACTCCGGGGATCACCTCTTTGGCTCTGCTTGACAGAGGCACTGGAAAATAATTTTCTTGGGTGGCAAAAGCCAGGGTACCTTTTTGGCTAGGCTTGTATAGGCCCTAGGGCCAATAGCCTAGTACCCACCTATGAACTTATAAATGATTACAAAGATGCTTGTAGGCACCAACTGGCACCTCTTCTATGTGCTTCCAAAGAGCTTGTGCCCACTGTATCTGCCCTCTGTCACCCCACTCTAGTTACGACTTTATATCTACTCTCTGCAAAGCATATGGTTTGCCCACCTGATCCTCCATTACACAAAAGATCAGGTAGGCAACTTCATATGCTTGGTGATCTATGCCATATAGGTAGCTGTTTCACTGTATATGGTTCTTATCAGACCAATTACAGAATACTGCACCTCATCCAGTAACCTAAGCACATACCATCTGGTGTAGTTTGAGAATATAAAAATAAATCATTGTTAACAGGATCAAAGAGTTTCAGTGCTTGTCTTATAGCTAAAGACTATGGCAGTCCTTTCTTTTCTCTCTATTATGCCACTTTCTTGGAGGAGACTTATGTCTTCATACAGTGCATTAAGGTATTGTATTCATCTTAAAAATCTTTGTTTAGAACACCCATTGGCTACCTAAACACAAATGGACACTCAGTCATAGTACAAATTCGTATTAAGCATATCATGAATGCAATATCTTCATATCTCAAAAACTCCCACAACTATACACACTCCCTCAGAATTAAAACTCAGCCCATCAGTCCATACCTTCAGGAAGGAACTAGATGACTACACAGGTACCTATACATTTGAGAATAATGAGCTCACTGATGACCAATAAGCCTTGAGCTTGTTCAGCAGATCAATGCACCTATGAACCTGTCTTCCAGTTAATGATGTGTAAAGAACTGATTAAAATAGCTACAGTTATTTTATATAAAATCTCAAATGGATGGAAAAACAAACCTTGCTTGTTGAAAATGTAGTTAATAGTACAACTAGCACGAACTATGAAAAGTATAAACCATGCAGTACTTGTTGAGAAAAAGAGTTGCTTGCATTTGAAAAGTTTTCCAGTCAGACAAACTGGTCCCAGTTCCCCACACTTATTAAACTACACAGGTACAGAAAGCACTTATAATGGCAAAGCACTTTTCAGCTGATCCTAAACTTGTAGTCCATATGCGTACAAATATCAGTTTCCTAATCCACCAAGCATCAATCAACTTCTGACTAAAATCTTAACTTAAATATCATGACTGATAGCAAAAGTCACACAGTATTTGAGAAAGCAATCACAATACTGCCATTAGAACTATGACAAGGTTAACCAATGTGCTTCTTTACTATTAGCCATTGCAGAAAAAGGCAGACATGTTTCACTTTCTTAGTTCATTAATTCCATTTTACTAGTTTTACCTCACAAAATAAAAGTGGTAGCTGATACAGAAAAACGTACTGGCTTGTGTATCACTTTTACAGCAAACACATCATGCTAATAAACAAATGTTTTTTCATGACCTCTATTAGAGAAATGTAGAAAACAGAACAACAAATACACAATTTTCAAGTGAAATAAACTATTCTAACATTTATATGTGTTCAGATAAAACCTAGCAGAAAACAACAAGAAAGACTATGTGAAACTTGTTGAATAACTAAGAATAACTTTACACAAGTGGTCTTCTAGCAAAGAAAATATATATAAAAAAATAAAAACAGCTATAGCTACATGCAGACTGAATCCAGCACTAGGTGGCATAGGCAGTTGTCTAGGGCCCACAGTGTTGTGGGGGCCCACTAGCTGGAGAGGGGAGTCCACCTATCACAAACTTACATTTTTTTCTTTAAGAATGCACTCTGCTTGTGTTGTTAGTAAAGTCTGTATGTGTGTCTTTAGGATGACGCACATATATTTAACTGGAATGCAACAGAGCATGGCATTTTTAAGAAATGAGCTCTGGACAAACAGGTAGGAGATTTTTTTTTATTGAACATATGTGGGGGTATGTGGATGTGTGTATGTATAAAATGCCCTAATTTAACCAGGCTCAAACCCTGTACCTTAGTTACAGGTGACAAAAGCCAAATCCTCTAAACCAACTATGAGTTTTATTGCATTTTCAATGAATTGTAAGTTTCAATACGTTTGTAAGAATTGTGAGCTTCAGTATATTTCCAAGGAATTGTGAGCTTCAGGGGAAGAGAAGTTTACTGCTGCTCATGCTAAGTCTGTTTTCAATGTGCAACTGTTTTGTGTAGCAAATGGTAGTTATTTTTTGTGCTACAAAATTTGAAAGCACTGCTAGTAGCTTGATGCAGAAGGTTAGAGAATTTGAAAGCACTGTTAGTAGCACAACGGGTAGCATACTTGCTTTTGATTCAGAAGGCTGTAGGTTCTGCTCCCATACCATGCAGAAGGAGTGTTGATACTGCATTGTACTTTAAGGGTGGGGTGGGGTGGGGTGCTGCAGTCCTGATTGTGTCTTGCTTTGGATGAGATGCTTTGTAACTATGAACATATTGTTGGTTTGCCATTAATTCCCTACTGCAGTATTAGTAGCATACCAATTTTTTTAATGCAAGTTAGGCAGCTTATTCTTCAAGGGCAGCAAGTACTGAACTTGTAGATGAACTGCTGAAATATAAAGTTGTACGCCAGTAGCAACCTCTTCATTAGTTACAGATCTTCTTAATGGAGAATTATTCAGAGATTATGCATACTGACTGATATTGGTGGATTGTAATGACAGAAGTTTGAGGGGCCTTTTATGCTTGAAGTGTTCTAAAATGGGCAGTTTTGTCATTATTGGTTCAAATGTTTTATTTCATTGCTTACTTGGAAAAATGTTCAAAGCTACAAATTTAAAACACACTAACAAGTGGTGCTGTATTTTACAAGGAATATAATTTAATATAATCAGGAAGGTGAATCAAAGAACACATGCATGTGTACATGGTCCTAAAATGTGAAAAAGGGGCCTATGGTTTGAAAACAGCCCAAAGATAAACTTAATCTACAACTGGCCAGATGCATTTTCTTTGAATATGGCTTTCAATGCTATTTATGCTATTTCAATGAAAGTGAGTTCCAAGGGCATAGAAGTTTACAGTTAATGCTAAGTCTGTCTTCATTGGGAGACTGCATTGTTTTGTTTAGCAAATGTCAGTACCTGTGCTATAAAGTATTAAATTAAATCCAAATATCTGTGATCATTGTTGAAGTAAACAAGAAAGTAGTATGTACACTGACAAGTTTTAACAGTATTTATGGTAACTGAGGAGAAATAGCCAGGTAATGGGACACTGGAATGGCTGCAGGGTGGAGGGCTCAATCCACTACCCTGCTGAAGGCCCCATTTGACCATGATCTGTCTCTGCCTACATATATTTAAATGTGCAAGCACACAAAACCATAACATTGATATACAAAGATGTGCAAAGATAACTTAAACACATTGAATATTCAAAACAGGACAGTGAGAGGAGTAATTAGAGCTGTGGTTCATTTAAATAAATTGAATGATGTGAGAAGATGTCTTTGTATATGGAATTTTAGTTAAGACAAGGCTCTATGTTGGTAATGAGTCTTATAGTCTTGGGTTCGATTGTCTAGTCTCCATCTACATACTGTATGACTCTGATCAAGTCACTTAACCAAAATGAGATCCCAGTTTACCCATTAAATGACATACAATTCTAGTGGGGTTACCTCAATAACAAACAAATAAAATATAAAACAAGCAGAATGCTCTTTAATTAACCCTAAGTGTGGCTAGTACCTACTCTCCTCGACTGCAGTTAATTTAAGCCATTTTACAACACAGAATAATAATGGTTACTAGCTGAAATTCTAAGCTCAGGGGCATTATATTTTATGACACAACAACCTTCAAAAGATTGTAAATGTCAACCAGCATTATCCTTAGAAGCTCTACATAGCACCATACATTTTCTTCTTATATGCACATAAATGCCCAAGCAGTCATAAATTATACTTGTCAGAAAATAATGAGATTATTCAATACCATGACAAAAAAATCAATTTTGTGAATAGCATATATGATTAAACAGAAGCATCTAAAATGGACCATAGAAAGGTTTTTGTGTTTTACAAAATAATTGCAATGATTTGTCTGCATAATTCCAAATAGCTCTGTTAAGGTGTCACCATAGAAACTAACTTTAAAATGCCTTTCATGCCGCTTAGGAAATATATTAGGATGTTTGGTATAACTGTTTGCCTACATAATTAAAATACAGCATTTTGAATTAACCACTCTTATTAAGAGGGGAACTCAAGCTTGAAAGAAGTACTTTGACAACTTAAAGCCTATTTCTAATTCTGTATCTAATCAAGAATTTATTCAACAGAATTGCTCTTCTGCTGGATTGCTCTGATATTTCCTTTTCTGTTTTAATAGTTATGAGTGTGTTAAGCATGTACATTACAGCAATGAGGCAACAAGCAGATGTCATATCTCTCGTACTAATTTAATACCAATCCATATAAAATTGACTTTCATAATATTTAGGAAATGTATCGATCCGTCATATTTAATTTCCTTTTGTTTCTTTTGAAATGAATAAACCTAAATATAAACTGTTTACCAGGAAGGGCAGGATAGTTTTTTTGACAGTCTAATAATACCTGAGTATTTTTCAAATAGATACATGTCACTAGGGGAAAATAGCCTTCTTCTGCTTCCAAATACTTCTAAATGTCTAATTCATCAACTGTTTATGCTTGAGAGTCATAATGTCAGATCAAGAAAGCCGGGGCATCTAAATGGACTCTGTCAGGCTAAAATTTGCTGCAAATCTGAAAATAATTTTAAAAGAATCCAATTTGCTACATTACCAAAATATATGTGTCTGGTCAGCCAATGAACTGTCATTATCCTACCAGCAATACAGTTGTACTGCAGTTAATACCAGAAGAGCCACAGCAGTTTGTAAAAATATTTATGGAGAAATTATAATCTAATAACGTCTACTTTTCTCAGAATATTCCACTGCATGGAACCTTTCTATTTAGGCTCCCCTCCCAAGAACTTCTCAAATTCTCAAATTCAGAAACAGCTTCCAAATGTTTATAAGCATAACTAATATTTTTTCTACTCACCCTTTGTTTTTTTTTTAACACACCAGATGATAATGGCCTTTCTCATCCTCTTTTACTTTTAGTGTTTTCAGATTCTTAACTACGTCAATCACCCATTTATAGCTGAGACCATTTTCATCTCTTTGGCTATACACTGCTTAAACTGTTCCAAGCCATAAGTTTCTGCTGAATTATTAATTGTCCTAGATATATCAGAATTGGGATCTGTTATAACTGTCATTGTAATACTGTCAAAGAACCTGAAACCTTCAGCTATAATAATATAGTACTAAGTCAGAAATTCCAAGCCCACCTATATCATCAAAATCGCTTATTCCAGGGAACCCAAAGAGGGCCTTCAGCCCAAAGAAAGTACACAACCTGTTTTCTAACTTTCTTATCAAATTCATGTGCCTGGGGAATGAACAGTGGTTTTACTGTGATACAAATAATAATCATGGAAATATTATTATATGAAATGCCTCCACTTTCTGTGGAAGATGTGAAGAATCAAAGCCCATTAAATGAAGTAATCTTTATATTTTTGCTTTAAATAATGAAATGTCAAAACAACTTTCAAGTGCATTGTGACAGGTAGAGGCATCCCCAAATATTTCATATGATCATAGCTTCACATTTATAGAAATTTTCTTCTGATGATTCAGATTATACTATAGTTAATTTGTAAATGTTAAGTTTTGATTGTCTTACTTTTATATAACTGGGAGCTACTCAAAAACAATATACAGACCAGTGTCAGGGCTTCTCACACACAGTAAAAATCTTCAATAATGGCATGCTGTCCACAATGAATTGTGAAATTTCATAGTCATTGGTTCTGGAAGGAAAGAATGTATAGGGGGACAAGATAGCCATGGTGAGTGTACTTTAAAATCACACGTATGTTAAAATAGATTAGATCATCATATCCCTTGTTAGTTGAATCAATTCCACCAAGAAGATTAATCTCCCAAAGACAACAAATGTGTGATCCCAATCTGCCCTATAAATACATTTTTGAAAGTAAAATTTACAGCAAAAAAAGGTTGTCCCTCCCAGGTGGCATTATCAAACAGTAACAGAGTTAATGAGATTGATGATATTATCAAACGTGTATCTCTCAATTGCAAATCCAGACTGATATGATATGATCAGATATAATAAAAATTGTGCATCACTTAGGCAAACCTTTGTGAAGAAACAGGCAACAAAGAATCTTTTTTCTTGTTTCATAATGACTGAAATTAATTTATTTCCCCAAGATTTTGGGGGACCTTTATTTTGCAAAATGGCATTAGCCAAGATAATGCAACTCTTTGCAATTTTATTTCTTTAAATATTAAACAAATCTCCACTGATGTGCCGTCTATGCTAGAAAATTTACACTGATTAATATCTTTGAAATCTACCAACACCTCATCAACAACTATTGGAGCTATAATATTTTGTCCTTGTTCTACAGTCAGTCTGAAAATATCTAAATCATTGAGATAATGATGCAAGCAGAGATCAAAATCATCTGAATAATTACTCCATTCATACAATTCCTTATTATAGGGCTTAAATACTTTCATATTGTTGTCAGGGAAACCTTAACCACCATCCCATTTATTGCTTGTTGATTCAGTATTAGAGTTAGCAATTTATGAGCATCTGAAAAAAGATCAGCAATATTAGATGAAAGTTCTTTCATAGTCTACCTTGTCCACCACCAACTTGTTAAAATTATCCCATAATGACCACATCTCCCACCCCTCATCTCAAAGTTGTATTTGTTTAAGATCAATTTCAGATGTAATACTCCTTTGAAATATCCCTCAGATCAGATTTAAAGGATCCCCTGTGAACTGCTGACTGAAGTTCCTCCTGTGAACAACATGACAGTAACGGTGTAATCTGTTCTACAAGTCTTACCTGGAAAATGCTTCCCTTGTGAAATGAAAGATTAACCTTACACTGTCTCTCAGTTAAATTTTTTTAGTGTCCATAGTGCTTAACAGAAAGATGTGATTAGAAAGAACAGTAGGAGCTGCTATAACTTTTTTTCACCAAAAAAGAAATGCTCTTCATAACTGAGAAGTTTTTTAATCCACAAAAGATTTATATTTAAAACAGTAAAGAATATGTTGTTTTCTTGGGTGCCCTATCTGAAGTTCGAGACTCAATAATACAAGCCATGAAACTAAGATATTTTTTAAGTTTGTCTCAGGAGAAATACCAGGGAACTGCAAACATTGCTGTTACAGACTAAAAGCACTTTTTACAGGGAATAAGACATCTCTACTCCCAAACCCACACCCTACTATTTATATGTTTTAACTTCAAGGACATTCTCCAAGATACAGCACTTTTGGTCTTATTCTAGTAATCTCTCTCAAATGTTCACATTTTCATAGATCTCTGGTCTCATACTTGAACTTACAAAGGGAACACCCTTTTCCTATACCTACATTTTTTTTCAAGGCATATGCTTAAAACATAGTCTGTTCATGTTTTAACTCAGGAATTTGTTTAAACTTGGTGGCCTTACCATCATATGCCTAGTTTAATCTTCATCATATTCCATTATACTGTTACACCCTCCTGCTTAAATGATAAGACCCTCCTTAAAAGCAACCCAGTCTTTCAAAAGAATGGATAGATCAGCCCAGTTGGAACTAGAAGGAATATTTAAATTTACCAATGTGATAATGGTCCCTTCAAGCCATCCCTTAATCATCATGTATCTGTGCAAACTGCCCTTCAGTATATCAGTATAGCTTTTTAAATATTGTAATTATTATTCTACATTTATCGGTAAGGTATTATATCTATGCATAAGCGGGTTTGTTAAATTTTTGGTACTCATTATCCATAAGGCACATCTCCTATAACAATAACAATTCTGGATTACATCTATGAAGATAGCTGAGGACTTTTGCCTACTGAATTGAAGACTTCAGTTCATGAACCTTCCAAGATGGCATTAGGCTTCTCATGCTAAAATTTTCTATTTTAAACAACTCTAAACATTTATGATAACTCATAGTAACTTAAATGATGGTGGCATAGCTACCACAATATGGAGATGATAAAAGCATGCAGTATTAGCCATGTTTGTGTGACAGAAGGGCATTGCACTAAACTTCAGAGTGTCTGACATAATGTATTAAATGTGTAGTAGAGGCAGACGGAGATCAATATGTGAAAGGGGTTTGGTCCATATTAACTTGCCAATGACGGACTGTACCAAGCAGATTGCAAATGAGTCAGATGGAGCCAATTGTGATTAGACTGCAGGGCACATCAGTTTAGCAGTTCCAACTGCATATTTGCAAATAAGATGTAAACAATATTAGGTGTTACACAGGCTGAGTAGGAATATAAAACCTCACAGAAATGTCACATATTTTAAAGGTAAGTGAAGAGGTTGATCAGCAAGCCAGCTCAATTCTGCAATGCAATAACTTGCATAATTTGGAGATAATCACATAAAAAATATACAGAAAAGTCCAGACTAATAATGAGGACAGTTACAGACCTCTAGCTGTGGACTGTGGATACAAGCTTTTCCAAACAGAGAGAATATGAAGCATTTGTATGCTTTAGATTAAACCAAAATAAAATGAATATGATGATGTAGGATGAGAGTACATTGTTTTCTGACATGTGATCCTGAATCACTGACAACTCAGCAGATGGGAGCATGCATGGCATTTTCAATGAGAAGCCATAAATGAAGGCGGTATGGTCATCAGCATACAGGACTGCTTTCATCTAAAGAGAGAAGAAGGAAGCAGTCAAAAACAATGTAGCAGGCTCAGGAAGAACCCACGGGGCTGCCTATGAAGATCAGTCAATGCCTGAATAGTCAGAATGATCTTTAAACAGATACTCCTTGGACTCAGTGAACCTGTGAATAGCACTTAAGGAACTAATCTCTTTGTCTTAAATGAAACCACTTTTGATATAAGACGGGTATGGTTTATCAATCAAAGCATTCAAAGAGATCCATGAAAACAGCAACACTAGTGAAACCAGTATTCATTACTAGTCTGACGTGACTTCTAAAGGTGAGCAGGACAAATACATTGCTGTGAGTTTTATGAAAAATTGGTTTGGGAGAAAAAAAGAGTGGATATGAATGAAGCCTGTCATCTAGAAAAATATCCATTCCAAAAAGATTTGCTATGAATTAACACTTGATTACTAGAAAACGTCCGACTGGTAGGAACTCATTTTCAGAGAAGGCCCAGGGAATAAAGCTCCTAAGTTTTACAAAACATTTAAACAACAACAGTTACACAATGCTCAAAAATAATACAACACATCTACAGTTTAAATAATTATGCCAAATTAGACATAATATAAAAACATTGGTTAAGAACAGATAAATGAAGATGATTTAATATTTAGAGAAATTTTTGCCAATTTATAGAGAAATTAACAGTCAGTATAACACAAACAGGAATCACAATATGAACTGAGAGAAAAGCAGGCTTATGGCATATTTAGAGAGAAATTGATAGAAATAAGAAAGTGGGTGAAGAAGGGAGAGTAAGGAGGTGTAAGTTATGAATAGGCATTTGTTCACATTTAGGCTTATAGCTTATCCTTGTGTTGAGCAAGAACAGAGTCAGCTTTTGGCTAGGAAGTTTTTCAGAATAGTTTTGAAGGATGGGAAAGAGGGTATTGACTTGATGGATACAGGTAAGGGGTTCCAGGCCATAGCAACATGGTACGAGTATAGACAATGCCCAGCAGATTTGAGAGGGTTTCTGGACAGACAGGAGTTTTTGGTCAGGAGATTATAATGACCAAGTGGGAACATAATTGTGGAGAATGTTATTTAGTGCTGGACAAGCAGATGAATGCTGGATAATTTTATAGTTGGTAAGAAGCTGTGCATGTGTTAGTTGATAGGGTAGTTCTAGTCAATTAAGATTTTTAGTGCTATACAGTGACATATTCTGAAAGTGCTATTTGCTGCAAATTTAGCAACTTTGTTATAGCATTATTCATGTTTTGATTTTTTGTGATGCCTGGAGATTAGTAAGTATGGGAATAGCATATAGAAGTGGGGGGAGAAGATAAGTAGTGGCAAGTATAATTTTAGTTGGGTTTGTGAAAAAGTTTTTGGCTCTGTAAAGCATCACTAGTTTTTGAAGAGCTTTTCTTATGCAATCTTGTATATGCAGGTGGAATTTAAGATTATCATCCACTATTATCCCTGATAATTTGCTATGATGGTTGCATTATTTACTATACTATTTATTATAAGCCTTCCAGTAGCATTAATTATTAATTTGCTTTTGGCCATCCACAAGCCTAGGGATTGCACCCCCACCCCCACCACCGCCTTCGGTTCTGAAGCAATTTTCAGCTAAAGCTCAAATCAGCCCTGGGAAATCTCAACTTGTAGACATAAGCCTTCCAGTAGAATTAATTATTAGGTGAATGTCACTGAATTAGTTTTTAGCAATTTTCTCTTACTTTGTGACCATCTTTGTGAGGTGAGCAAAGCTGCATTGAGCTCCATTCAGCTTCTAACCCGGAAAGCTTTAATGAAGTTGGCCACTCAGTAGGAACATACTCTACTAATCCACCCTTCTTACCATAACTGGGTGGAACTTTTAGTTAAAGCATAATCCCCATTTTATAGTTCCAACTTCCCTCCTAGGGAAGCTAACCACAGAATAATTATTATTGAATCTTACCTTACCTTATCTTTAGGCTAAGCTACCTTCTTGCTCAGTCAGTCTCTTGCTATTACTGATAGATTTTTGCAGCTTTAGGTTCTCTTGCTCAGATTCTCTTGCTCTAGCCCAATCTGTTCACCCTTCGGGCTCACTCCATCCCCAGTGCTCCTACACTTATAGCCCATATATCCGCATCCCCTCCACAACAGCCTATTCCCATCCTTTAGTCATCAGATCCACTCCCCCTTCCACACCACACCCTCCACTTCACAACAACCTCCTGTGTACACCACACCCACACCATGCAAGGCATACTGGGACTACTACTACTAACTCTCACCACTCTAGCTTACACCACATCCATACACTCTAACATACCAACAAACGCTACCTACCACATAATGCACACACCCACACACACAACCTCACACAAATATAGTAATATGCTCCACAGTATTTAACAACTCATTACTCTACATACACAAAACAGCAACCACACTACCTCACAAAAGGCTAACAGTATCAAAAAACACATAGGCAAGGATTCACGAAGCCTCCGTGTAAGAGTTATAACTCTTACACGGAGGCTGCAGTTAAACGGAGTGATGTCAGCATGCTCTGCATATTCATGAGAGCATGCTGAATCACACCTAAGTCTAACACGGTCCGTGTAAGACAGTAGGGGGTGTGTCCGTAGGCTGAGCCCTGCAAGCGGACATGCCCCCAGAAGTGTAAAAGTGCTCAAAGTAAACACCCACAACAGAGTCCACGGAAATGTGAATAAACACAACACAACACATGCCCCCACAGACTATGAACATAAAATATATATAAATGAACATGTTATATATTTTTTTAAAATTGTAAAGATGTTTAACCGTGAGTGCGCTCATTTGCGCGGGCGTGCCCGTAGCGCAGCTACAGTTAGCAGTCAGTGGGAAAGCATATAAGAACTAAATATGCAAAATAAGCCAGGAAGCAATAGCATTGTGGTAGAGATGTTGGCTGAAGAGCAGGCATTCATGGTTCGAGCCCCCACAACACCAATTTTTTTTTTTCAAAATAAGCAGGAAACAAGTCCCTGACAAAAATGTACACATAAAACCACAATTTATGTAAAATGTAATGAAATAGCCCATTTATACTGAAGACATGTGAGGTAACAAGAGAAGAAAAAAATGCCAGATGTGCTCATAGCTGAGTTACAGTTTAACAGAGTGAGTGCATGTGCCCGTAGATGAGCAGTGGTTTAACTGGTGCAAAATGAGTGCCCGTAGCTGAGCAGTGGTCTAACACACTAAATCTATGTGCCCCTAACTGAGCTGAGCGTAATATGCGTGCCTATAGCCAAATGAGGCTTAAACCAGTGTACCCCATTTGCGCGGAGCTGCGCACCGCACAAACAAGCTAACCAACGGGCAACGTTGAGCAAGCCGTATCAAAACTGCCTTTACACAGACACACCCCTCAGCATGTCTAGACAGTCATTAAAAAATGAAAGGTAGTGGCCAGGTTCGAACCCAGGATACTATACACCATAGTCAAGGTACAGAACCACTAAGCCATGACAGCAGTACCTAGAAATGCAATAATAGCTAATATATAGGAATGAATACAAACTGGAGCATGACAATGCAGGTTTACTGAAGTTGATACAATTCCAAAATGGCCAATCACAGATATGTGCGGGAAAAACGGACTATATAAGCCCCATAGGCGGGAATACACAGCATAAACGATTGTAGAACTGACCTGCAGGCAGAATGACAGGAGTAGGAGATGGTAGTTGCTTTCGAGCACAGAGGTGGGGTGTTGAGGAGTCCAGGTACATGGTCTGGCTCCTAGTCCATAATCATGAGGCCCAACTCATGCAGGGCCAGGTCCTCTGGGGAGCATACAGGGTCGAGGCATGGGACCGGTTGGCTCATGATCTCACCAGTGCCACAGGGATTCCAAGGACTGGTGAGCAGGTCCATCACCACCATGCAGACCTGAAGAGATGCAAGCAGGACCAACTGAACCTTTGGATCCAGGAGGCCCGGCAAACACCCAATGCCCCACTACTGAGTAAGTAACATTTAATTATGCATGTAAGAAATTAAACGAGCTGATATTATGGAGATGTGTATTCCAATATTACTTCATTTATATTACAGCTGCAGGTGTCCGTTCTGCGAACCGCAGAGCCTATGGCGATAGGCTGGTGCGGTTGCGCCACCAGGCAGGTCAGTAATCCACTACCAGTAACTGTAAAGAAATATAAAAGTATGACAGTCAGCAAAAGAGTGCAGTGTAGTCAGTAAGGAATAAAATATGCAAGTAACAGTGTGAAAGTGTATGCAAGTATTGCTTGATTACAAAACTGTGTTTCAGCCTGTAAGTTAAACCGAAAATGAAACTGTCTGACATATATTCTGAAATAAAAATGCCCTACCTGTAAGAAAATAGTACACAACCTGCAGCAGGCTGAAAAGTATAGCTGCAGAAGATGATGAAATCACATGTGTGAAATATATCCCTGTGGAAATACTGAAACATGACAGAAGTGAGACTGCTGGAAAGGATTGTAATAACTACTGGTAAAACATGTCAATAAAGCCTAGAAGTACCATCCTGAATAGTAAAATGAAAGCAAGTGAGAGAGTGTGAGAAAGTGTCATGAATCCAGCAATACAGTAGTAATAACCCTGAATAAAGTATACTGCAGTCAAGACAGAATGAAATGCATGTGAGATTCAAAACCAAACAGCAAAATCTGTTCAAAGTGTTGCTGCATCTGGAATGTGTATCCCAAAATCTGGATATGTTGCTCTCAGTCTGCAATATGCAGATAGGATGATTGTCTGATATACCAAACATCCACACTTATCTACAGCTATATAAAGCAAATGTAGCAGGATGATGTAGCTGAACAAAGCTAGATATGAATGTGTATGAAGAACCATAAAATGTATATTGATGTTGCAGTAACAGTCCTATCACCAAGTTGAAATAGTTATCATATAAGAAACTGTAGTTAGAACAGTAGTGTGTATATAACTGTAGCTATTAGAAATGTACAGCATATGTATTGTTATTCAAAGGTGTTAATATTGCTTTCTTTACCCCACCCTATAACCACATATAACCCATTCCACGTGAAAATGGTATGTGCAATCACAATTAACACCCCTGGACGTTTGTCCTGTTGGGTCATATATATTTGCATGCCCGTTGATGCATCTGCCCTGTTCATACATCCACACCTGATGGCCTGTTGCCATCAATTAACCCTGCATGTTGTTGGACTGTGTATTTCTGTTCAAATTATGCATGTGTTATGCACGCTGTTCAATGGTGTGAATATCTGGGTGTTTGGTTAATGAGAATACTAATGTATGCTGTTACAACTAGTTGTGAATGGTATTATATGTCACTAACCCAAACTGTCATGACATAATGCAAAACATAGGACGACAGGGAAGGCGGGTTCCAGCGGACCCACCTCTCCCACCTCAGCTGGTGAGTGCACCTGGCACTAGTGCCGAGTCCGGACCCTCCTCCGGTGGCCCTGTGCCACCTGTGGGTGGAAGCGCTGCAGGGGATGGGGCTCACCCCCCCTCTGCAAGTGTGGCTGGAGGAGAACCACCACTCACCCTCCGTAGCATCTGGACTGTGGTGCGTAGGGAGATTCGGGACTCTGTTCTCGAGCCCCTATGCCAGCTCGAGGCATGGGTGGCGCAACTAACGGGCATGCCTGTTGCCCGCCTACACAGCCCCCAGCACAGCCCCATCCTGGGCAGTGAAGGAACAGTGGCAACTGCCTATGGGTGGGGATATCAGTTCCACTGTTGCCATCTGTGGGCTCATGGGCTCTGGATATCCAAACTTCCGTCCCCGTCAATTGCGTAACCCCCCCACACGTGTCATACACTGCCCCTGTATGCGTCTTGTTTGTCTTGTCTGTTTACCTACCCAACCTACCTCCCCAGCTGTACCGACTTCCTTCACCTGACATACCACTCTCACCTGAAAAAAAAAAAAAAAAAAAAAAAAAAGGGCACTCTGTACCCACAAAAAAATTACCCCATACATAGCTGCCCATTCTGCACACATGTCTGCTGGACATGGAACCTATCAATTACAACTGGCTGTACAACAAGTATTATTGTTGTCCTGACACCTCTCTCAGGGGTGGAAGGTTTCAAATGTCACACCAAATTACATACATATGCACAGCTGTTGCTGATGAAGAAATGGGCAGCTATGGGCCTTACCTACATCCCTCCTGCACATCCCAAGCTTGTTTCCCTACTGTCTTACCCACTTTGTGACCCCTTTTTCACCACTTTCCTGTCTCCCCATTTTCTTTTCTTTCAAAGAAAATAGCGCGGGTGTGCGCAAGAGTAAGCACGTTTAAGCGGGTGTGCGCTTGTGTGTGCAGAGCTAAACGCCAGTGCGCATGTGTGAGCTTCGCGCAAACCAGCACTAACCTGGTTACAACTGCTTAAAAGTGCCTTAGTCACTTTGATTGACAGGTCTTGTAGTCAGTTCAGAAGCAAAATAAAATCCCACCGGCAGTCCCGAATCCAGGACCTTGGAAACAGTAGTCTGCATGACTTACCACTAAGCCATGACTCTTATACAAGAACATTGTGCTACAATAAATATATCATGTAATAGTAGGAATGAATGTAAAGTGAATATAGATGTGTAGTACACAAAGCATGCCATTTAGAATTACTATCAAAACTAGTGGATTTCCACAATAGTAGTGTGTGAACAGAAACAGCCATGCTAGTTGGAAGCTTGTAGGTAATAATGTCACTATAGCACCTTGCAAGCCACACACATACTCACAGCAGGATAATCACTGCCCATACCCCACAACCTCTTACAGGAACACATCTGGACCAAGTAATAAAATATGTGGAGCAAAGGCCCAGAACCAGGGACACATTACAAATAATGTTACAACAAACGCAGACAGTTCAGAGAGTAACAGGGTCTGCACTTTGTGGGATGTTTGGAAGGGTATGAAGTCTGAAACTTGAATGTTTGTCACCATATTCTGACTTGAGCCCAGAGTGATTTGCCAGAAAAAGGTGTGCATGAGATATTGACCAAAATATGAGGCAGAAATGTGGACAACCTGCAAATATCTGTACACATGACGGGTCTGACACCACCATATTTGAATAGTTAAGAGCCTAGACATAGCAACAGTGAATGACTTACAGGGATGCCCCACAGACTCCATGTGAAATGTACAAACAGTAGGCAGAAAGGTATAACACATGCAATGGTAACTATGGAGTCCTGAAAGTATTCACCACTTGCATGGCAGAAAATGTGTAGTAATACATATGCTCATGCTAACCCACAGTCACAACTGCAGCATACCAGACATTTTAATGGGTGTACCCCACTGATATGTACCATTCCATGAGGCACATAACAGATGAGCCTGAAAGTCTCTGGGGCCTGCTAAGCAGCATACTCAAATACCCTAATAGATGTCAAGGCCCACACCATGGCCAGACCACACTGCATGCTGTAATACCCTAGCAGATATAGCAAGCATTCCAAGGTGTGAATGTACATGGAAAATAGGAAAGCTACAGCAGCACACTACAGTCAGGACACCTAGCAGGTATACAAGTAGTGACTGTAAAGGGCAACTACTGAAGCCTTAGCAACAAAGTGCAAGCAAAAGTGAAAGGAAAGCACACACACACACACATTAACAGTAGTAGTAGTTGTAGGTGTCAGTGTACATACACAGTTAGTACAGGAAACTGGAGAAATGAATGGAGGAATGTTAATCTACAACACACCTGGAAATATGAGAGAGATACCAACCTTTGCACTCACAGAACATTGTCCACAGCATAACAGCATGGTCCCTGTCCTTAAAATCTGAAAGGGCTATGCCTATCTCACATACCTTTTTATAGCACTGTTCTGAAATCACAGTGAGAACTGCAATCAGTACACAACTGGCTGCATGCAATTAGCAAATGCTGGCTAACAACTGGTGCAGAGGCTATCACATGGGCATATGCAGATACCTACAAAAGTATGCTGTACTCCCAGTCCACACATGCAATACTTTCATTGCACCCTGAGAAGGACGTGAGAGACAGACAGACAGAGAGAGAGAGACAGAGACAGAGACAGAGACAGAGAAAATTGCAATTAAGCATACACAAACAAATTGTTCAGCAACAGCCACCTGAAAGCTGACAACTGGAAAGTGGAGCAGCAGGACAGAGAACCAGACGGCAACACAAGCAGCTGTGACAAACACAGGTAATGTAAAGTAATACTATAAAGGTCTACATACTGTGAACCCTCCATATGTGTCATTAGTCTGTATCCATATGTATATGAAGATGTGTAAAGGGCAGGGGACATACAGCAACTATCAATGAAGGCTGTACATACATTTGTATGTGAGAGCATCTATGTGCACATATCAATGTTGGTTGATTGTAGGTTGTAGTGCCATGTACAAAGTAGGTTTCACAGTTATGTATGTTTAGCAGTATGTTAGTGTGTGTACACAGTATGGTAGACAAACATGTTGATATACCTGTCTATCATATGGATACGTATGTATGTCAACATATGTATGTATATATATATATATATATATATATATATATATATATATATATATGATATGCATATATGTATACATACATAGAGAGAGAGAGATGTAGGAATACATAGACAGATGTAGATAGAATATTGTACAAACATATATATGTAATGCACACATACAGATATAGATATATGTAGATACATATACATAGACAGACTGATCTGACTATCTACAGGTATGACTGTATATGACGACCTTCAACACAGCCTGTCCCATCCCCTCTGTCACTCTCACCCCCTCTGTGCCCCCCCCTCCACATCTATAGCAATATATGTACAATATATATATACCCTGCAATAAACCACACAGTGTTAAGAAGCAAGACTCCCCATGAGTACATGTCACACATACCCCTGCTGAATGTTAGTCAGATAGGTAATATGCCATATGAGTCACCCTGTGTAACTGTGTGACAGCAGCAGGTACCATCACACCACATGTGTCACAATGGTCAGGGTAGCAGAACAGTACGCTGCTGTAGTCCCAGGGGCAATAGCATACTGTATAGTATTGTATTGTAATGTAATATATTGTGTTGTATTGTATTGGTATGTTGAGGTGCCTCCTTCGTGGAGTGGAACCACTGCTGCTGTGCGCCAGTGTACAGGTACATATCCTGTAGTCAGGCTAGTGTTACATAGCACTTCTATATGTGTGTTTAGCTCCTGTCAGAGTTTATGTAGCATGCAAATGGGGATACCATCAGGTCCCATTCATGTTGTGCATTCTGCTGTCCTGAGGGTGGCTCTCACCTGGACATCTGTGATGACAGGGAGGTTACAGTCAGCTGGGATAACTATGTCTTATTTTGTGGGAGGGCGGTGACACCTGCACTGAACCTGTCTGCCACAATGTTGTCAATATCTGTGGTGTCAGTGAAATATGTGTTGTTGTGTACTAACTATGGGCATAGAGGATGGATCCTGACCAGGTTGCTAACATAACTGAAGAAGGCCTTCTGGTTATCTGTAGTGTCCCTCTTGATTTCCCTCTCAAAGTTGCCCATGGATGTTTGTATGATGGAAAATAGATCCTTACTAGTGCTGCTCAGACATGCCCTCCCTTTATGGAATTATGCTCTGTCTTGCAGTAGCTTCCATCTTCTGTAATACAATCTGTTTATGGCTGGGGTCCACCAGACAGGATGCTGTCCCTTTGTGGAGAGTGTCTTGGTCATATATGGGATTGCATGATCCATGCATTCTCAGAGATGTCTGTAGAAAGCAACTGTGTAGGGGTCAGCATTGTGGGTTGTATCTGCCACTGGCCCAGTGAGCTGAAAGGATACCATATCACTGTTACAAAGTGTAAAGTTTGCATCTGTAATGTTATTCACTATAGTCGTTTGTGCTGGTGGTGGAGGTGGGATATGTATATCCAGGGCAATCAGTGTGTGGTCAGCTCACAGTAGTTGATGATGTAGGCCATACAGTACCTAGATACAAACCCCCAGGGTGAGGAGGTGCTCTTGATCTGAATCAGTGTTCTGACTGCTGGGGGTTTGGTAGTTTGTCGTATGGAGTGTGCCAGGGACTGTTGCACAGTTGCTGGCTGAGCACTGATACCTGGCCATTTACATGTGTATCCACCAATAGACAGACAGATGCTACATATGTGAGATATGTTGTATCATAACAGTCGAGTCGCATGTGTAGTATGTGTGCCAAATTCTGCTGATATATTGCTGATATCAGGTTATTTTCTTTCTCAGGTACATGGCCCACCCACGGAATCCCACTTACTCCACAGCTGAGGATGAGGAGATACACCAGAGCCTGGTGCGGGATTATGCAATACTCTTTTCCCGCACCAGCCAGAATCAGCAGGAGAGGGCTGCCCTGTGGCAAGACCTTGTCCGTTGGGTAAATGACATTGGCACGCATAATAGGACATATGAGCAGGTACGACATCACTGCAGTGATTTAATCAGACATGTCCGTCAGCGTGCGTCGGATATCCACAGGCAACAGGTCGCCACAGGTGGTGGGGTGGCTACACATCCCCCACTCACCAGACTGGAGGGACTACTCATGAGTGTAGTGGCTCCAGTCCACCAGCAACAACAACAGCAGCAGACATGCATTATGATGGAGGCTGGAGCCACGCAGCAACAAGAAAGTGAGCGATGCAGGTAATATGCCATATGTATAGTTGACTGTTGTGTACACTGGTAGTTAATGCATGTGTGAGGTGTGTCCTTGGTTTGTAGCTGTCACCATAGTATTTAATGTGCAAGTGTGATATCCTCAATATTAGCAGCTGACCTGTGAAAGGCGACTGTTGTACTACTGACCTGTATCATACTCAGTAACAATGGCACAGTTGTGCCCAATGGCATTAGTTTCTTCACGTCTGCAGGTCCCTCTGGTATAACAGCAATGCAGCCTATCCATGCTGGTGAGTGTGTATTAACAATTCCTGTAATAGTCTTGATAGTAATAGTACTATTTGGCTCACTTAGTAGTGCTCTTTGCATGCATGTAGGTGTGTCTGTGTCTGTGTGTTGATATCATGCATACTGAGTACTGTACAATTGTGTAGAAACTATGTGCATGTGTGCATGTGTGCATGTGTGCACCTGTGCATGTGTGCATGTGTGCACTTGTGCACCTGTGCATGTGTGCATGTGTGCACCTGTGCATGTGTGCACCCGCATGTGCATGTGTACATCTGTGCACCTGTTACGTGTGCATGTGTACATGTGTGCATGTGTGCATGTGTACATGTGCATCGCAGTGCATGCATGTGCATGTGTGCATGTGTGCACGTGTGCACATGTGCATGTTTGCATGTGTGCACCTGTGCATGTGTGCATGTGTGCATGTGTGCACCTGTGCGTGTGTGCATGTGTGCATGTACTGCACCCTATGTCTTGCATGTGTGCACCTGTGCATGTGCATGTGTGCATGCGTGTGCACCTGTGCATGTGTGCATGTGTGCATGCGTGCATGTGTGCATGTGTGCACCTGTGCATGTGTGCATGTGTGCATGTGTGCACCTGTGCATGTGTGCATGTGTGCACCTGTGCATGTGTGCATGTGTGCATCACTGGTAATGTGCAGACATTGTAAACTGTGTTTCCTGTTTCCCTCCGACAGGTTCTGGTGCTGCTCTGGTGTCATGTAGCAGAGAACCTGAATCAGGTGCCGTGGGTACTGATAATGATGACATCTGTGTAATGGCACAGGAAGGTATGCCAGGGTCCGCCATTGGTCAGCCGATTGACAGTACACAGCTGTCGACCCCATCAATGCGCACAGTTATCCTGCCAATACACCCTTTGTCACCAATGTCCCTAGGTGATGGACAGCATACAGTGGGCATTGACCAGGGTAATGTGGTATCTGTGGCACATGCCTCCCACACAGCAGCCATGGGCATGGCCCAGAGATGGTACCACACAGACAGATGTCCAGGGGTTCTCGTGGGAGCATCCATGGGCGTACTGCCCCTGTCAGACATGCCCACAGAGGTCTTACAACCTCAGCTATGTTTCGGGCTGTCATGCAGGCACAGTCACGTATGGAACAGTACACCAGACAGGGTCTGAGAGAGCTGACAGCATGTCGCACAGCCATGACTGACAGTATGCATGACATTGTGGCTGCCATCCGTGATTTCACTGATGTCATAGACAGACGTTGTGGGGACATATTAGACCGGTTCCACAACTACATGTCCATGAGCCAGGGCGATGGTGGGCGGTTGAGGCGTCGACGTGGCCATATGCCAGCAACAGCAGCAGCTGGCAGTCATCGCGAACAACAGGGCCACGGCCGCCCCGTAGTGCCAGCAGCAGCCCCAGCAATGCTGGGTCTGTGCTGTCATCAGTCCACCCAGGAGACCGCGTGCACGCGTGGCTCTGGCCAGGCCGACAGAGATCTGTGTCCAGTCAATGAACACCTGCTTCTGATGACAGTACCCAGTCTGGGTTGGTACCAGATGGTCCGTAGCACCCTGCAAGGCACAGGTACCGTGTCCGTGGCCAGAGACACTGATCTGTATGACCTGGCAGGTACAGTCTGTGGCTGTCCACAAACACCAGTATATGTCAGCCATGAGGTGGAACTGTATTGCATCCATACACACATCCGAATTGACAACACCTAGGGCTACTGCATACATGCACACACCATCAACATTGCCCCACCTTCTACTGCTGTCCCTCACCAACACACATACAAATACATGTCAATTGGTGGTATCGGTGGCTGACTCAGGCATACCAAGTTCACACCCTGTGCATATGATGAAACTGTGCCACCTCCTGCAATCTGTAACAACTGTGCAGGTACAGGTTAACATGTTGCTGATGCACAGGGTGACCACATAGATGTGTAGTAATAGTATCATGTTGTTAACAGTACTGTGTGCTGAATTAACTGTGGGTATATCACAGCATGCCTGATGCAGTAAGTGTGTGATTGTCATGCCCCGTTGTCTACACCCATGGTAAGTACCATAGTGTATCATCTGCACATGTTGGCATACTGGTGGTAATGATGTCAACAGAAGGCTACATGCATAGGTAGCACAGGGGATAAGGTAATGAATGTAGTAATATGCAATGATGGACATGTAAATTGCAAGTGGCATGTTGCCCCCACTGGACTCTGCAATGCAGATGTTTGAGGATGTTGATATGTGCAGTACTACGACTGGTACAGGACACACAGGAGCACCCTAGCACTGCATGCTCACATCTCATACCATGCTAGACAGCCCCAACACACAAAACTAACTGTCACAGGAGGGAGAGTCACCATATATGTCAGGGATACTGTGGTGGCAGGCCAGGTAGCATACATCCTACTAAGTATGGAACCACTGAGTGAAGGCTCAGTGTCTGTTATTTGACATGTGTATTACTGCAGGTATGAGCACATGGTTTCCATCCAGTTATTGTACATCCTGACAGTACATGGTCTGTACACTTGTGTGCACTGAGACTGGACCCTAGCCATCTGACCCGTGTATTTCCATGTACATGTGCATAGTGCCTACATATTTGCAGTGTTACCTACTGGAACTGGTACAGCTTGTTTGTTGTACAATGGACTACATGCAGCCCTGTTTACTGTAGCTTTGTTTGCATACATGTTTGCTTGCAATTACCCTGGAATACTGATCACACCTGCAATGCATAGTTATAGAGCTTCTGTGGACTCCTAGTGCCATCTGCATAGCTTACTATATGTATGTCCATGTCCCACTTGACAGGATGTTACTGTTTGTCCTGTTCACATGTACATTGCCTGTGACACAGTGCATATGACTTACCTGACATGTGTCCATGTGAGCAGTCATATATGCTACTTCTACCTAATCACAGGCACTACACCTTCACATATTCATCTTCTGTTGAACTACCTGCTTCGGTAGGGACGGCCTGCACCTGTCACCCCTGGGCTTTCAGATATTGGCAGAGGCTCTTGCTACCCCCATAGTGCCTATGTTATGCAAGGCTCAAATGACAAACCCACCTTCATAGGTATCACAAGGGATAAGAAACTAAGAGTAATGCTACCCAACACCAGAAGTCTAAACGTCCAGATGCATGCACCCGAAACTCTCCTTGGCATGGAGAACATCGATATCTGTGCAGTAACAGATGCCTGGTTCAGGGCTACTGAGAGCACACCAGCACTACCAGGTTTAACCTGGTTGATTTCTTTACAACAGTCACCAAGGCCATTGACGAGGGGAAGGTGGTTCATACAGCCTACCTGGACCTCGCAAAAGCCTTCACAACAATACCCCACTTGGGCATTCTAGAGATGCTCACCAGCTTAAATATAAGCCCCTATGTCACTAGATGGATTGCACAGTGGCTCAAGGACAGAACCCACATGGTTAGAATTGCTGGAGCCATGCCAGACTCCAAACCAGTTACGAGTTGTGTCCCACAAGGCTCAGTCCTGGGACCTCTCTTGTTTGGTATATATTTATTGGAGGTACAGGCCAACACGGACAGACTGTGGCTGACCAAATATGCAGATGACTGCGAACTGGCCACCATAGTCGACTCTCCAGCCGACACAAGCATCTTCCAAAGGGGCATCATAGAAACAGACAATGTGCCAGAGCCATGGCCTTCAGCTGAACAGTGTCTAGAAAGGGAAATGTGCATCCTGTAGTCTGTTCTCCTAGTTGCTGAAAGGGACATTTCCCTCACACACAATAACCCCCCTTAGCCAAACACACACACTTGCAGGATTCAAACCCCTACCTAACTATATTATGACACTTGAGACGGACGCATTAGCAGAGTGCGCTATTCGCATTATTGGGAGGTTTTCCTTCTCTTGCTGTACTTATAGGGTGCTGACATCATCAGTGTTTAGAAAGGGAAATGTGCATCCTGTTGTCTGTTCACCAAGTTGCCAAAAGGGACATTGTCCTCACACACACTAACCCCCCTCAGCCAAAAACACACACTTGCCATTTGCAGGATTCAAACCCCTATCTGGGTATGTTATGACACTTGAGACAGACACATTAGCAGAGTGTGCTATTTGCATTACTGCAAAGTTTCCCTTCTCTTGCTTTACTTATAGGGTGCTGACATCATCAGTGTTTAGAAAGGGAAATGTGCATCCTATAGTCTGTTCTCCTAGTTGCCAAAAGGGACATGTCTCTCACACACACACTAACCCCCTCAGCCAAACACACACACTTGCCATTTGCAGGATTCAAACCCCTACCTAACTATATTATGACACTTGAGACAGACACATTAGTGGAGCACGCTATTCGCATTAGTGGGAGGTTTCCCTTCTCTTGCTGTACTTATAGGGTGCTGACATCATCAGTGTTTAGAAAGGGAAATGTGCATCTAGTTGCCAAAAGGGACATTTTCTTCACACACACTAACCCCCCTCAGCCAAAAACACACACTTGCCAATTGCAGGATTCAAACCTCTATCTGACTATGTTATGACACTCAAGCCAGAAACATTAGCAGAGTGTGCTATTCACATTACTGGGAGGTTTCCCTTCTCTTGCTGTACTTATAGGGTATTGACATCATCAGTGTTTAGAAAGGGAAATGTGCATCCTGTAGTCTGTTCAACTAGTTGCCAAAAGGGACATTTCCCTCACACACACACACACTAACCCCCCTCAGACAAACACACACACTTGCCATTTGCAGGATTCAAACCCCTATCTAACTATGTTATGACATTTGAGGTGGACGCATTAGCAGAGAACGCTATTCGCATTAGTGGGAGGTTTCCCTTCTCCTGCTATACTTATAGAGTGCTGACATCATCGGTGTTTAGAAAGGGGAATGTGCATCATGTAGTCTGTTCTCCTAGTTGCCAAAAGGGACATTTCCCTTACACACAATTGCACACACACTAACCCCACTCAGACAAACACACACACTTGCTATTTGCAGGATTCAAACCCCTAATTAACTATGTTATGACACTTGAGACGGACGCATTAGCGGAGCACGCTATTCACATTACTGGGAGGTTTCCCTTCTCCTGCTATACTTATAGAATGCTGACATCATCGGTGTTTAGAAAGGGGAATGTGCATCCTGTAGTCTGTTCTCCTAGTTGCCAAAAGGGACATTTCCCTCACACACAATTGCACACACACTAACCCCCCTCAGACAAACACACACACTTGCCATTTGCAGGATTCAAACCCCTATCTAACTATGTTATGACACTTGAGACGGACACATTAGCGGAGCACGCTATTCACATTACTGGGAGGTTTCCCTTCTCCTGCTATACTTATAGAGTGCTGACATCATCGGTGTTTAGAAAGGGGAATGTGCATCCTGTAGTGTTTTCCCAGTTACCAAAAGGGACATTTCTCTCCCACAGACTTACACACACACCAACCCCACTCACACACACACACTGAACATTTGCAGAATTCAAACCCCTACCTAACTATGTTATGACACTTGTGACGGACGCATTAGCAGAGCACGCTATTCGCATTACTGGGAGGTTTCCCTTCTCCTGCTATACTTATAGAGTGCTGACATCATCGGTGTTTAGAAAGGGGAATGTGCATCCTGTAGTGTGTTTTCCTAGTTGCCAAAAGGGACATTTCTCTCCCACAGACTTACACACACACCAACCCCACTCACTCTCACACTGAGTATTTACAGGATTTAAACCTCTACCTAACTATGTTATGACTCTTGTGACGGACGCATTAGCAGAGCGTGCAATTCGCATTACTGGGAGGTTTCTTTTCTCCTGCTGTACTTATAGGGTGCTGACATCATCGGTGTTTAGAAAGGGGAATGTGCATCCTGTGGGAGGCAGGCGTAAGCACACTCTGGCTAAGCTGTCATTCCCTAGGGCAAACAGCCTAGTGTTGACCTCTACACCCATATGTTTAATTGTCAAATGCACATTATTTGTTGCTGATGGACTGTTTGCACATCTTTATTGCCATAGCATTCCCTGTTTGAACAACTTGTGCATCTGTGGAAGATGTTTGCATATGGGAGGGATCCACTATATCACGTATGTCTCTGTAGTCATTTAACTGAGTGCACTGGGCAGACTGCTGTAATGTGGTTGGTTCCTGGAATAACACGTAAAAATACCAGATATGTGTGTCCAATTGCTAAACTGAGATTTGGCCTAAGTGTGTGAGCATGCCCAGTTCAGCCTTCCCATGGCATGTTGTCTGACATATGTCTCATTTATCAAAGTGTGTGAGCATGCCCAGTGTGAGCATTCCATATGTTGGACTCTGCAGCCCACCACATTTGTGGATGAGTGTGAACTTCAACAAATATCACCCGTTTATGGTTGTGTGTTGTGTGTCATGTTGTGTAGTTACTGTACAACTGCTTTGTGTGTGAACACAACAGGATTATACTGTGCCTGCAGTGTTTGCATGGGATACTTTGCATACAGTTGTCAACATCCTTTCACACTGACCTAACACTGTAGTACTGTATGTTGCAGTGTACTGGTAGTACTTTGACTGTGGTGGACAGTATCCTGGGCTTTAGTGCTATCACTGCTTTACATTTTCGATAGTGAGCACAACAGCCTGGTTAGGGGCCAGTTGTGTACATCTGACCATGTTGCATTCTGTTCAGATATGAACTACTTAAACCAGGCTTGTCCAACATTGGTAGTGTATTCCACAACATGGGTGTACATTTGCAAACACTAGCGATGTGCCCTAGTCCATGTCTAATGCTAGTTGGAGAGTGTGTTTGTCCTTCAGCACACATTGTAAGTGGAGTTTGCCATGACATATGACATGGTTAGCATACTGTGCCTCTGTCTACCTGTGACATGACAGTGATACCCAGGAAAAAAGCTTCTGTCTCCATCCACTCATCCAAGATTCCTATTGAGGAAGATTGATGAAGTGACTCTCATGGGTAGCCTGTACTGGGAGTTCACTCATGGGTGGGGTGAAGCTTCTGTGTTATGGATCATGCAGGTACACCTTGTCCCTATGTGGAAGGTCAGTGCTGGGGTTTAGGTTCTCTCATGTGCATAGCTCACTGCCATTCAGATTGTACAAGGTGCAGCATGTGTTTATTGATACCAGCAACACAGGCAAGCACATGGCATTCTGTGAAGCTCTTTGATACTCCTGGTGGAGGTACTATTTAGGACTTTCATGGTTTGATGGAGGTGTACTGCTGCACAGTGTACATCCCACAGGGGCTATTGTAGTCAATTACTTGTGATGAAGGATGACTGCAGAGCCACAATGACACTCCCTTATCTAGATCTGACAACCTTCATGATTAGGTGGGTATATGGTATAAGCTTTGTAAACACTACTGGCACATGTTTGTCTAATGCAGGATATCTATCACCTTGTGTCCCCAGGTCTGTGGTACATGCTTAACTACATAATAGGGTTAACACCTGTGTGGTGAATTGGTGGAGCACTTACCTGTATATCCACAGGGGTTGACTATACACTTTTTCTGCAATTAGCTTGCTGGACATGGCTATGGCACCACAGCGCTGTCTGTTTCTATGTGGCCCTTTTGTGGGATGCTTGTGGCCAGCTGGTGGATCATATGTGGTGAGCAGTTTGTAGTCCACTCTGCAAACATGTTTGAACCTGATCCTTCCATGTGTTTGCCTGTTACCTGGGACATATATGCCAGACGGGGAGATCCCAGGACCATGCCTTGTGGATGCCAGTTATGTATCTGGTTTGTGGTCTGACATGGCTGCAGCATGTCTGACCATGTCTATTCTGTCATGGTCTGGTTTTGCAGCCCCTCTCTGGGTGGGTTTTTTTAACCTTAGGGAAAATTTTTGAAAGGGGTTTGTTGAAGCCTTTGGGCAAGGGGAAGGGTACACTGTGGTTTTGGACCACATTTGGGGCCCTTTACCCCCGGAACCCTTAATTTTCCTTTTTTTTCAATTGGGTTCCCAAAAAATTTTTTAGGGGCCCGGATCTGCCTTGGGGAAAAAACATTTGGGGGGGTTTCCCATGTCAGGTAGGGGGCCCCAAAATTTTTGTTTGTTGGGAATTTTTGTTTTCCATACTGTGAACCCAAAGGCCCCCTCAGGGAAACCTTTGGGGTTTTTTAGTTTTCAAGTATCCATTAGGCCCCCTTTGGGTTAAAGGACCACCCCGGGTTTTGTTTCCTGCCTTTGGGTTTACCCTTTCTTTTGGTAAGGCCAATTTTTGTTTGTTTGGGTTCCTTTCTTTGGGGCCCTGGCACTAAGCCCCCGGAACCACCAAACTCCCTCCATTGGCGGTTTTTGTTTTTAAAATGCTGGGGCCCGTTAAAATAGGGGGTTTTGGCCCTGTGGGGAGCCTCTGGGATTTAAAAATTTTTTCTTATTTTTGGGGTTTCACTTCCCCCTTCCCGGATGGTTTTGGTTTTGGGGGGGGTGTTTATTTTGTTTTGGGGTTCAGGAGCAAAATTTTTGTGGAATTCCCAACATGGGGGGTTTTCCACCACAGTTTGAAAATTTTTGGGGTTTTTCCTTTGGTTGGGGACCTTTGATCTTTTTAATTCTAGGTTCATAAGGTACCCCCCTAGGGCATTTTTTACCCAGAAGGGTGTGTGGCTTTTGACCCCTTTTCTAAAGTGAATTTTATGGATTTAAATTTGCTTTCCCGGCCCTTCTGTTGGACATAACAGGGGAAGACCCCAGGTTGGGAAATCCCCCAAAACATAATTTTCCCCCTTTGGAAGTTCCTTTTTTGGATTTGGGGGCCTCTGCCTTCTTGGAGGTGGGTTTGGGGGCCGGGTGTGGGGCCTTTTGGATTATGTAACGTCCCAACCAGGGGGCCCCTCCTTTATTTCATTATGGGTTGGGGTTGGCAAAATTTATCTCACCCTCCATGGTTTTTTTAGGGTTTTTGGGGTGGGGCCCTGTATTTATCCTTGTGTTGGGCAGGGGCCCTTCAACAGGCTGCAATGCCCTGTGTTTCCCCTATGGGGGTGGGTTCAGCTTTTGGGGGGTTTTTACAGGCCCGGCAGCATTACCCCATTTTTTCCCCTTTTTTTCTTGGTGGGTACCTTTTAGGCCCTTTCAAACTCTTTAGGTGGCAAAGGTTTTCCAAAACCCCAAAGGGGCATTTTAACCTAAAAATTATGGGTTGTAAGAGAAAATAAGGGCAAAAATTTACCCCTTGGGAAGAAAGTGAATCCCTTTTCCCGTGTTTTTAAAAATGGAATTTTTTAAGGGAATTGGGAATGTGGGTGGCACATAACAAAGGTTACTTTTCCCTTTTCCCTTTGGGCCCCGGGATTTCTCCTTCCCTTACAAATGGTTTACCACCTATTTTAATTTTTGGGGGACCCTTGTTTTGGATTTGGGGGGACACATTTCTGTCCCTTTTCCCTTGGGTTTTCCCGGGGTGGGAAAAGTGTGGGCTGTTAGCATTTACAACTGTACAGGGAGGTTTTTTTTGGTTGACTGGGTTTTGGACCCAAGCCTTTTTGCATTGTTCAGTTATTTTGGGGGGTTTTTTGGGTGTCTGTTTGGGCCCTTTTTTTGGAATTTTCCCCTTTTTTTTTTATGTTTTGGTTTCCCGGGTTTTGGGGCCTGGGTTTTTTTTGTGGTTTTTTCCCCCGGTAGTTTTGGGGGTCTGGTTAGGGGGGCTTCAGCCCCGGTTTTTGGTTCACTCACAAATATTTTATTTTTTTTTGGTGGGTTGGGGGGCTGGTTTTTGGGGGTTTAACATTCCCCGGATTTCCCGATTAACCCCTTTTTTCTTCCCTTATGGTTTTTTTGGGGGGTGGGCAGTTTTTATTGCCTACAAAAAGGTTCTTATTTTTAGGTTTTTCCAAAGGCCTTTCCCAAAATTTTCCGATGGGGTTTTCGGTGCCAACCATCCCCAAGCCCCGTTGGGATTTTGGCTTGTTTTTTTGGATTTCATTCCCCAAACAACCGGCATTGGTTCCCCGGAATGGCAACCCGGTTTTGGGGTGGCCCCCTATTTTACCCGCACGGTTTTAATTTGGATTAATTTTTTGGAAAGGGTAAAATTTCTTTTAAACGGGGGTTTTTGGGCCGGGGCTTTTAATTTTTAAACCCGGGTTATCTATGGGCTTTTTCCCTGAGCAATACATTTTCATCTTCCACCAGCCCCTGGCTATTACCATCCCTATTTCCCCTTCTTTGGGGTGGATGCTTGTTTGGGCCTTTTTTTTGGCAGCTTTTGTTTCCCTTTCCCTTTTGTTCCCCGTCTTGGGGTTTGGGACAGCCCAAAAAATGGGTTTGGGGCTTGGGGTATATTCAATGTATTCCCGGGATGGCCTCCTTCCCGGTGTTGGGGGCTGGCACAAAACCCGTTTTGACTGTTTTGGAAGGTTGTTTGTTTTGTTGGGACCCTGGGGTGTGGTTTTTGAAATTTTGTGCCCCCCCTTTTTTCTTGTTTATGTTTTGGGCTTTTAAGGCCTATGGGGAACCCGGGGTTTGGGGGTGTTTTGGTTACCTTTTCCCGACCAAAATTTTTTACTGGGTTTAGGAGCTCAGCCTCCTTTTATTTGCATCCCTTACTTATTTTATTTCTTTGGAGTTTGGGGGTTTTGGTTTCCTTTGGGGCCCCGGGGTAACAAAGCCTTTCCCGGATTTCCCAAATTCAAATTTTTGGGGGCTGGCCTTAAGGGGGGATTGTAAAGTTGTGGAAAAGGGTTTTATTGCCCTACTTCGTCAATTATTACTTCATTGTTTATTTTTTGCTTTATAAAGTTTGTAGGGTTTCCCCATTCTTTCATGGTTTTTATTCCTGGTTCCCCATTTCCAGGGGGCCTTGTGGATGGGATTTTCCCCCTTTTAAATTTTTTTTAGCATAAACCCAAGGGATTCCCCGGATTTATGGAAGGGTTATTCCCCGGGTTTCTGAGGTGTTTTGGCCCCATTTTGCCCTTTTCCCAGGGCCTTTTTGGGACCCCTTTTGTTTGGGGAGGCTATTGCCCCCTTTACACCCCCTTTTCCCCTGGGGGGGTTTTTGGCCCCGGGACTGGTTTTCAGGTTTTGGTATATTAGTGTGAATTTCCTCTTTGGGGCTTTGGTTTTTACCAAGGGCTCCCCCCAAATTTTTCCAGACCCGGCCTGATTACACCCAAACACCCTCTTTAATTACGGTTTTTTCCTGGGCCTTTTGGGTTTTGGTTCATGTTTTGTTTTTTAATGGGGGTTGGAGGGTAGTATAATGCTCCCCCCTATTGTCTTGGGGTATTTTCGGGCACCCAAATAATGTGGGTTTGGAGGACGAAAACCCTTATTAGGCCCGGGCATTCCCCCGGGTTTTTGGAAAGTTGCGGTTAGAGGCCCCATAAAAGGGGGCTTTTAGCCATGTTACTTTTACCCCCTCCCCAGGGGATTCCGCTTTTGTTTTGGGAAACATTTGTGGTTTTCCCTTGGGGAAAAATTCTTTTATCACCCCCTTTTGACTTGGTTTCCCGGCTGGGGCCCGTATGGGGGTGTCCTGGTAATTTTAAATTTTTTGGAAGGCCTTTTCCCCCTTTTCTTTTCCCCAATATTTTTAAAATTTTTCCCCCCCTTTTGGGTGGTTTGGCCCGCCCCTCCCCTTTGCTGAACTTTCCCTTATCTTACTTTTCCCCTTTTGAACCCATGGGTAGGGTTTTTGGGCCTTAAACCCCTTTCAGGGCACCCCTGTTGGGCAACCCCCCTTTGCCAAATTCCATGGCCCCATTATGCAGCCCAGGGATAACATTTTTGTCAGTTTAGCTTTTTATTTTCCCAATGGGACCCCTTTTTATTCCCCCTTTGGGGAAAAACCCGCATCTTTTGCAATTTTTTTGGGCCCGGGGCATTTTCCTTGTAATTTTGGGTGCTTTAAGGGGGGAATGTTTGTCCCGGGTTTTCCCCAGGTTCCTATAAATTGTTCTTCCTTTTCCTTTCTGCCTCAGGGGGGAGGGTGCCCGCGGGGCACAATTTTTACTTCCCCGGAAAATGTTTGTTAGGTCTGTTATTTTAAAGGGCACCCGAAAAGTGAAATCCCCAAAGGGGGGACATTCCCAGGGGTTCCTTTCAGCCCTGAATTTCCTTTTGCTTGCCTCTTTTTCCCGGCCCCCGGGAAACTTTTTGGGGAAAAGGCCCTTTCCTTTTTTGCCTTTTTTCAGGGTTAGGGGGCCCCCCCTTTTCCGATACGTCTGCCTGTATGGCCCCTTTTCCCCAAAGGTGGGGGTTTTTTCCCACCCCCTTTTGGGCCCCCTCCACTTTTCCTCCCTTTTGTAACCTTTCACTACCAATGGCCAAATTTTAGTTGGTTGTATCCAAACCCCCACCCGATTGCCAAACCGGAACCCTGCTTGACCCGCCCAAACCCCACCCTTTCCCTTTGGGGTTTTGGTTTCGGTCCCCCATTTGGCTTCCTGTTTTCCCCCTTTGTGGGTTTTCCTTGATGGGGGTTTTTTTCAGGCCCCCGGGGGTCCCCTGATTTTAAAACCGGGGATCCCAAAAAAAATTTTTATTTTGGGGGGGTTCCCCAATTTGGCCCCAAATTTGGCCCGGGTGCGCCAAATGCCCCAAATTTTGGGAATTCCCTTTGGTTTAAAACTCCCAGGGCCAGCCGCACAAAAAATTTCATTTTTGGGGCCCCGGGATCCAACACCTCATTTTATGGGGGAAGTTTAGGTTTATTATCCCAAACCCCCCCAAGGCGGGGTTTTATTTTTTTTTGGCGTTTTGGACCCAACCCCAGGGTTTCCCTATTTGCTGGAAGGCCCGGGAAATTTTTGGGCCAATAAACCCTTTTTAAGGGCAATTTGGGGAAAATAAAAGATCCACCGAAAAAATGTGTATTATCCAAAAATGGTGCATACCCAAACTACCTGGTTTCCCCATTTATATCACCATTGGCTCTGGAAGGACCTGGCTAAAATTCTTTCCAAAATTCCCTTTTTTCCACTGGGATGGGTTCCCCTTTTTGGTTTTTTTTAAAATTGGCCCCAACCCCCACTAAAAAATTTGTGCAGGAAAAGGTCCTTTTTTTGGTCCACCCCTTTGTTATATTACCAGTAAACCCATTAAAAGGTACCCTTGGGGGCCTTAACCTTCCCAAAAACCCTCCTGTTTGGGCCCCCTCTGATTTGTAAACCCCCCCAGAATCCCAAAAGGCCTTAAAACAGCTACCCCCAAAAAATTTTTTTTCCCATTTAACTTTTTAGTTTTATTCAAAAGGTTTAAATCCCCTTTTGAAAAGGTCTCTTTGGGAAACATCCCCAAAAATCCCGTTTCAAAATCCCCTGGGTTTTATTCTCCTTTTAATTCCCTTTAAAGGGGTTTTCAAACCCCAAAAACCTCCACAATTTCCCTGAGTTTATAAATTTTTTTCCTTTTCCCCTTTTGGTTTTTCAAGCTTCAACCACCCCGAAACCATCCTGGGTTCAACACCTCTTAAGGGTTAAATTCCCCGCTTATTGGGTTAAAACCTCAACACCCCGCCAAGCAAAACAGTGTTAAACATCCCCAAAAACTCCCAAATGAGGAAAGATCACAAAAAAAAAAAAAAAAAAAAAAAAAAAAAAAAAAAAAAAAAAAAAAAAAAAAAAAAAAAAAAAAAAAAAAAAAAAAAAAAAAAAAAAAAAAAAAAAAAAAAAAAAAAAAAAAAAAAAAAAAAAAAAAAAAAAAAAAAAAAAAAAAAAAAAAAAAAAAAAAAAAAAAAAAAAAAAAAAAAAAAAAAAAAAAAAAAAAAAAAAAAAAAAAAAAAAAAAAAAAAAAAAAAAAAAAAAAAAAAAAAAAAAAAAAAAAAATTTTTTTTTTTTTTTTTTTTTTTTTTTTTTTTTTTTTTTTTTTTTTTTTTTTTTTTTTTTTTTTTTTTTTTTTTTTTTTTTTTTTTTTTTTTTTTTTTTTTTTTTTTTTTTTTTTTTTTTTTTTTTTTTTTTTTTTTTTTTTTTTTTTTTTTTTTTTTTTTTTTTTTTTTTTTTTTTTTTTGTTTTTTTTTTTTTTTTTTTTTTTTTTTTTCTTTTTTTTTTTTTTTTTTTTTTTTTTTTTTTTTTTGGCTCCCAAAAAAAACAAGGCCCCACCCCAAGAAACCATCCTGCTATCAACATCCTCTTGTTTTTGGTTTATAAAAAATTCCTGGGAAAAATTAAAAACCTTCCCCCCTTGTTTTAATTAAGGCCCGGGAATACTAAAAAATGGAAAACGTGAATCCGGCCCATAGATATAGCCTATGCCATAAAACTCACACTATTCCTCAGAAAATGGCTACTAATCTCAGGGGACATACACCCCAACCCAGGTCCAAGCAACCCAGTCCTATCCCAGAAACACAAGTCAGACCTACTTATTATCAATATAAACACACGTAGCATATCCAACAAACTACATGAGTTTCACACATTCATATCCCACTACTCCCCAGACATACTAACCGTTACAGAGACCTGGCTAAAATCTGCTACACAAAATGAAGAAATTCTTCCCCCAGGCTATACCATCCTAAGGCAAGATAGAGGTACCAAAAGGGGAGGTGGAGTTGCAATCTTATTTAAAAATATACTCAACCTCCAACCACTAAAACCCCACTTCCCAAATTCCAGAATGCAGAAACATTAGGCTCCATTATGTCCCTTAAAAACAAAAAGAGAATCAACATCCTCTGTAGTTATATTCCACCAGGTAATAACTCCCCTATAATAGAAGAGATACTACAATTGGCCGCAATCAACCTACCCAAAGAAACCATCCTGCTATGAACATCCTCTGTAGTTATATTCCTCCAGGAAATAACTCACCTATAATAAAAGAGATACTACAATAGGCCGCAATCAACCTACCCAAGAAACCATCCTGCTATCAACATCCTCTGTAGTTATATTCATCCAGGAAATAACTCACCTATAATAGAAGAGATACTACAATGGGCCATAATCAACCTACCCCAAGAAACCATCCTGCTATCAACATCCTCTGTAGTTATATTCATCCAGGAAATAACTCACCTATAATAGAAGGGATACTACAATGGGCTGCAATCAACCTACCCCAAGAAACCATCCTGCTATCAACATCCTCTGTAGTTATATTCATCCAGGAAATAACTCACCTATAATAGAAGGGATACTACAATAGGCCGCAATCAACCTACCCCAAGAAACCATCCTGCTATCAACATCCTCTGTAGTTATATTCCTCCAGGAAATAACTCACCTATAATAGAAGAGATACTACAATGGGCCACAATCAATCTACCCCAAGAAACCATCCTGCAATCAACATCCTCTGTAGTTATATTCATCCAGGAAATAACTCACCTATAATAGAAGAGATACTACAATGGGCCACAATCAAGCTACCCCAAGAAACCATCCTGCTATCAACATCCTCTGTAGTTATATTCCTCCAGGAAATAACTCACCTGTAATAGAAGCGATACTACAATGGGCCACAATCAACGTACCCCAAGAAACCATCCTGCTATCAACATCCTCTTTAATTACATTCCTCCAGGAAATAACCCACCTATAATAGAAGAGATACTACAATGGGCCACAATCAACCTAACCCAAGAAACCATCCTGATATCAACATCCTCTGTAGTTATACTCCTCCAGGAAATAACCCACCTATAATAGAAGAGATACTACAATGGGCCACAATCAGCCTACCCCAAGAAACCATCCTGATATCAACATCCTCTGTAGTTATATTCCTCCAGGAAATAACCCACCTGTAATAGAAGGGATACTACAATGGACCACAATCAACCTACCCCAAGAAACCATCCTGCTATCAACATCCTCTGTAGTTATATTCATCTAGGAAATAACTCACCTATAATAGAAGAGATACTACAATGGGCCACAATCAACCTACCCCAAGAAACCATCCTGCTATCAACATCCTCTGTAGTTATATTCATCCAGGAAATAACTCACCTATAATAGAAGGGATACTACAATATGCCACAATCAACCTACCCCAAGAAACCATCCTGCTATCAACATCCTCTGTAGTTATATTCCTCTAGGAAATAACTCACCTATAGTAGAAGAGATACTACAATGGGCCACAATCAACCTACCCCAAGAAACCATCCTGCTATCAACATCCTCTGTAGTTATATTCCTCCAGGAAATAACTCACCTATAATAGAAGAGATACTACAATGGGCCACAATCAACCTACCCCAAGAAACCATCCTGATATCAACATCCTCTGTAGTTATATTCCTCCAGGAAATAACTCACCTATAATAGAAGAGATACTACAATGGGCCGCAATCAACCTACCCCAAGAAACCATCCTGATATCAACATCCTCTGCAGTTATATTCCTCCAGGAAATAACTCCCCATAATAGAAGAGATACTATAATGAGCCGCAATCAACCTACCCCGAGAAACCATCCTGCTATCAACATCCTCTGCAGTTATACTCCTCCAGGAAATAACTCCCCTATAATAGAAGAGATACTACAATGGGCCGCAATCAACCTACCCTGAGAAACCATCCTGCTATCAACATCCTCTGTAGTTATATTCCTCCAGGAAATAACTCACCTATAATAGAAGAGATACTACAATGGGCCACAATCAACCTACCCGAAGAAACCATCCTGCTAGGTGACCTAAACTTAGACTGGCTAGCCTGCAACTCCAACAACCCCTCAAACCATATTAACTTATTTGGATTCTGTCAACTAATCTAAGAACCCACCAGAGTAGATAAAAAATCCAATAGAATGTCCATTCTAGATTGGACACTAGTTAATATCCCCACAGAAAATTATCATGTGGACTGCTTACCTGATACATTGAATGATCACTGCCCCACATTCCTCCTTCGTAAACAGGCAAAAATACCCAAACCCATGCTATGCAAGGAGACTAGGGACGAGTACAAAGTCAATCCACAAACTCTTAATAGTATTCTCCAGCAACAGGACTGGAATCCACTAAAAACTCTACCTTTAGACCAGACAGTTGATTTTTTAATACTACATTTATGAATTTACTAAATATACTAGCTCCCATCAGGAAACTCAGGACTAAAGTTAACTATGCCCCATGGCTAAATAGGGTAGCAAAAGCCTTAATAAAAGCCAGAGAAAATGCCTGGAAAAACTGGAAAAAGAATAACACTATCCAAGACAGACATTAATATCATGAACTACAAAATAAGGCCAAAACCCAAACAAAAGTAGATAAAAGAACTACTTCTTAGACATCCACAACAAGCCCTCTAGAAAGCCCCAAAAGTTCTGGCAGGCCATCAATACCCTTCTAAAACCAGGCAAAACCATTACCCCACCTCCCAACAATTCTGATAATGATAGCATAGCTTCAGAATTCAACCATCACTTCACAGACTCTATCCTCACACTATCTATCCAACTATCCAACAGGAACACTAAAACCACCCCAACTGTAGAACTAACTAACATACCCACCTTCACACTCTCACCTGTACCAACCTCTTCAGTTAAAAAGCTATTCTCTAAATTAAAACCCACCACACTCTCAGCAGGTGGTTTACCCACAAATTTTCTAAACTTAGCTGCAGAATCACTAGCCTACCCTGTTTCAATTCTTATAAACCGCTCTATACAAGAACCCTACATACCCTATCTATGGGAAGTGTCACATATAATTCCCCTTTACAAAGGTGGAAACTCCTATGAACTATCAAACTACCGGCCAATTGCTATCTTGTCCCCCCTTTCCAAGCTTCTGGAGAAATGTATTCACACTCAGGTAATGCACTTCATATCCTCACATAACCTCATCTCCCCCACACAGCATGGTTTCCACCCAAACCATAGTACAACCACTGCTCTACTCTCCTTTACCAATCAGATTAGCCATCTAAGAAACAACAACAAACTAGTATCAGCCATATTTCTAGATCTATCAAAAGCATTTGATATGGTCTCCCATAACATACTCTTAGACACTCTGTCAACCTTATCCTTCGCCCCTCTACTACTACATAGTTTAGAAGCTACCTCTCTGACAGAAAACAATCAGTTAAATGGCAAAGTATGCTATCATCTCTATTACCAACTACTATAGGCATCCCACAAGGATCAATACTGGGTCCACTACTATTCACCATTTTCACTAACAAACTAAATCCTTCCACCCTGCATGCATCACGTATACAGTACGCAGATGACTCCACCCTAATCTGCTCAGGCCCATCCATAAACACTCTTCAGAAGCTTACCCAAAAATCCTTCTGCTCTGTGGAACAATGGATTACCAATATCCAACTCATTATAAACCCCAACAAGACCAAATTACTCTTTTTTACCCCATCACATCCAAATACACACCTCCTATGTTCACTATCACCTCAAAAACGGGACCACAATCTTCCCCTCCCCTCATACTAAGCTGCTCAGGGTTGAAATAGATAATTTAAACTTTAATGTCTATATCTCACAAACCCTCACAAAGGTACATAAAAAACTAGGAACCCTATACAAACACAAACAGTTCATATCGGACCAAGCTAGAATCTCCTTAGCCCAAACCCACCTCTTGTCTACCCTAATGTATGCATCACCAGTCCTAATTCATATCAAGAAAACAGACCTAAACAAACTAGAGTCATGTTGCAATAAAATTGCAAAATTCATGAACAACTCCACTTTTAGAAGTCATCACTGTCTTGCCCTGAAGCAACTACAGTGGTTAGAACTCCCTCAACTAATTAGCTATCACCAATTAGTCCTCACCTTCAACATAATAAGGAACCCTCAGAAAATCCCAGCTCTAAATCAACTTCTAAATCAATACTCTGCAAATCGTCCTTTACGCTCATCCAACAAAACCCTGCTCTGCATAACCAAAGCCAATAACACTGCAGGGAAAAGTCTGTTCTCCCACACCATTGCTAGTGAATGGAATAACATCCCCCACAGTATCTCCTCTGCACCATCCATCTCATTTTTCAAGACATCAGTAAAGTTACACCTCTTGCAATCATGGCTCTGTCCCTGTATCACATAAAATCTTTTCTGCTCTCCTCCTAACTTGCCACACCTCATCTCCTCACTGCTTACTTCAGCTATTTTCTACTACTCAAATACTCCCTATCAGGAACTACTATCCTACAAACTATTTCTCACACTATGACATATCTCCCAAATAGCATTATTTTCCAGATTCCATTCCTTTATTTTTATGCTTTGTACTACCAATAGGGAATTCAAAGTTTTGCTATCTATATACCAAGCTTGCTCAAATGAAACTAAGGTACACAAACTCTCCTTGATTGTATATATGCCACTCTATAGAAATTTTCTGTCATTCATGGATTGTGTGTTGTCATATAAAGACATGGAGCTCTGATTGTATATATGCCTGTGTACTTAAATTTTTTTTGTCATTTGTTGTATTTGTATTGTTATGTTATGGAGCTTTTCTCCCTGGATCTCCACTGTAAATGGACCTTGCTCCAGTCGGACCTTCCCGGTAAAAAAATTAAAATAAAAATAAAATAAATTATGAAGAGACAGGACTTTAAATTTTGTTTTTCATAAGAGAGGGATTTTGGGGGAAAGTTAGTCATTTAGGTTCTTTTTAGGGTTGAGCAATAGTTGTAACAATGCCATGTTACAGTGGCTGTTAAAGCTTCCTGAGTAATGTTTGGAGGTGTGCGATGTTGTCAGATGTGCATATGATTATTGTCCTATAATTAGAATGCACTGATTTTTAAACCTTCGTAAAAACTAGAGTAAAGAGAATAGATTTTCAGAAGTCATATGATCATGGCAGATGTTGAGGAATAGCAATAAAAATGAGACTACAATTTTCTGCAGCTTTAGCAGGAAAATGTACTCAGTCAGAGCAGCACCCCAGTATTAAGGACAACAATTAATATACTTTAGAGTTTGGTATGTGGTAAGAAAAAAGGGAGAAGCCGGTAGCACCAGGAATAGACTGATTAGCCTAGCTAGGGACAGAAAAATGTGATGTAAATCATGAGAGCTCCAGTAAGTGATTGCAAACTGCATTTGTAACAGTCTCTGGGTTACTGAGCAGATCTAATCTATAAAAATACTCCTACTGTTAATACAGTTACACCACTGGCTCTAAAATAAAAAAGTTTACAGTTGGGAAAGCTTATTATGTGGTTTGCAGCTACTGGTATCCTTAAGTAGAATGCCATGCTTAGCATTAATTGCAAATATGCCACTGCTCCTGTTTTGTACAAATCAAATGAAAGACATGTCTGGCATTTCTGACTTCAACTTAATCCATTAAGTTCTTTCCAAAGTTTTTACTACTAGAAGGAATTAAAGGATATGAACTGCATTCTAATTACTCACCACACCTGTATGCTTACTCTCTCATTGGTTCTACCTCAAAACATTGAAAGCCCACAATATGGAAGACCAAATTGTCAAGACAAAAGCATCAAAACCTCACTTCAGTGCTCGATTGAATTGTCAAATCCATTTCCAGGGTAAGTAACCAGTCATACCACAACTAATGAAAATGAAACCGCACCATCCCCAATGTACCCAGATCGGGGGCTATGCCCCCCACACCTGAATGTGAGGGGGCTGTGCCCCCCACTCCACCCCTAATTAAATATACCAACTTCAAGATTGCACCACAGTTGGGAAAAGGACAGAGTCCACCTTGTTGGCCAACAGGTTACTTACCATGGGAATGGATTTGTCGATCCGGTCGTTTGCTGAAGTGAGGTTACGATGCTTTCATCTTGACAATTTGGTCTTTGATATTTTCAGGTAGACCCCCCCTTTCATTATATATACTATATTTATGAGCATCAATGCTGCCTTCCATTGCCACGGGCATTAAACTGTCTTCTTCTACTTTATACTTTATATCTCGCATGTCCCTCCTACACGTGCGAAGGGAACACCTAATCTGCTTTTATTTGCATGCTTCCTGCAGCACTGTAACTACCATTTGCCTTCATAAGTTGTTACTTAAACTTTAGCTCCTTTGTTCATCTTCTCTGAATTATCTCACACCATTATTACAGCTCTCTACTTCCCTATAACCTGTCAGACTTGTCATTTCCAATTTACTATACTCTAATTTTTATCAAGTGTTGAGCACTATATCATCTTTCCATACTGTGTACTTGACCATCCCAGCCTTTCATTTAGAGTGCTTTCTACATCAATCTGTGCACCTCACTTGAGTCTAAATATTTTGTCTTCAGTGCTATGCAATATACAGCTTTTCTGATAATCACATCTTTTACTGACCCTTTCTCTGTAAAACTGGTCTACCACCTTATGCCAAGCAACCATATCATAATAAAATACATTATTCTGCTCACCTTATAAAGACCTGCCTGCATAAAAATCTTCAACATTTGTATTTATTGCTACTGCCTTAGAGCTTAATGTATGCTATTCTTCTTACTGTGTAGCTTCTTCTGATCTGTGAAAGTGCTTTCATGGGTCATGCTAGAAAAATGCTATTACTGCAGCCACCTGAACAAGATAAAAGCAAACAACAACAGCAACACTTCCATGCTACAGAATACAATCATTTTTTTGGCTACTCGAATGGCTTTTTATTATCTCTGCAGCAATGAATTCATCCATCCCCAGCCAAAGAACATTGCTTGACTATTAACTCAGATTTTTCATTTGACCAGGTTTCTCAAGTGTCTATGCTTCCAAGTAACTTCAAGTGCTTGGACTTGGATATCTGTGTGCTTCTGCTACCACCTAAAAACAATGGTTACAGCCACAAGAAAAGTAAGGTGAAAAGTTTCAACACATAATTACATTTGCATCTTTTGCTGTTTGATGTTTGTGGTTACTTTGCTGTAACATTATTTTTCAGTGAGTAAATACAAAACAATCACCACTCTATAGTGTAACAACAGAATAAAATCATAGAGTACGTACTTGACAAACAGCTTCCAAACCAGCAAAAGGCATACAAATTGTGACTCACGTCTACTATGTTGATTTCTGATGTCCAATTTAAGGCTGTTAGCTGGAATGTATGATGTACTAATTGACCCAGACACTGTGCAAAAGTTATTAAATGTGAATGCAGTGAAGGCAAAGTGATCTGTCTTGAAAAGTGTGTTTTCTGTACTACAAACAAGAAGACAATAAGTAACTGCTTGCATTGAACCTTTCTAACTGTCCTAATCATGGATTGTCATCTTTGTGGTCTGAACTGAATTCTATTCTGAAGACGTTCATTTTGGAAAACATACTATATTCTTTGTGTGTCTGCTTAAAGAATGAACTATACACGTCTGGTGTACTTATAAATCGGCTGATATAAAGTGCAACATTCAGTTTTAGCTCCAGCTTCAGACAAATCTGATAAACTCATTCAGCTGTCTAAGTCAGCATCATTCACCACATAAAAGGAAGGCAGGATCAAGCAAACACTGGTTAACAGCAAAAACAGTAAAATCCAAAAGGAAAAAAGACAAACCAGCGAAGCCAGGAAGCAAATTTAATATCCAACAAAATCAAGGTAAAAGCACGTAAAGCTTTCAGGTTAGAACAACCCTTCTTCAGTACAATGAATAAAAATAAATACTCAGCTCTTTTATATAAAACACACGACACAGCCATTCTATCAAAATAAAACATTAATTAAGACATTAATTTAATTAAATAAGTAATGAGAAGAAAAAAGTAAAAAACAGCTTTTTACAAGCATTGACTGGGAATCAAACCCAAATCTCCTGTTTAATTATTTTTATTCATTGCACTGAAGAAGGATTGTTTTAACCTGAAAGCTTTGCATGCTTTTACCTTTGTGATTTTGTTGGATATTAAATTTTCTTCCTGACTTCGCTGGTTTGGCTTTTTTCCTTTGCTAAGTCAGCATCATTCACAGATTACAGAAAGTTGTTCTGATACAAAAAGTCAAGAGCCATTGAAAAGATTTGTCAAGTGATTTTCAGCAGCAAGCTTTGGAAACTTTAGCAATATAAAAGTTTGTTGTCTGGTCAAAGAATTAAGTTAAACTTCACAAATCCGCACTTAAGTACCATTTCATAATCCTGGAAGAGTGATATTGGTTCGCTATGCACTTCACTGCAAGCCTGTACTCCATAACAGTTTTCCAGGTTTAAAACACTTGCTAATTCATAGTGTTTATAAATCTCAAAACCCAAATGTCTTTATGTGTCACTGTCATAAAGCAGTAACATACAAATTAGAATCCATAATCTGAAAATATATCAAAGAACTGTATATTTCTCTTTGTCAGAAATAGCGTAGTTTTTTTTATTTTAGCTTTTTATGACTGAATCACTTGTTTGCAGATGTTTTCATTTGATTGTCGTGCATTTTCTAGTATATGTCAGTAGCTGTTTGAAATAGTTTGTTTCAGCCTGAAATGTATAAGGTGCAGTTTCACCAATGTCAAATTAATTGTCTGCAGTTCAAAACTTTTTCTGGAAATGTGAATTGTTCATGCCTCAATAAAATTAGATTTGTCAAAATTAGCAATGTGAGTTAGGTAATTCTTTAGAAGTCTAAACTTTGTTTCCTCTGATCAAAATAGCCACAAAGACATCCATGACTAAGGAAAACATTGATACAAACCAAGAATAATTTTCACTTTTATAGGCCAGTCTTGAATTAAATGAAACTCAACTTTAGCCTGCTTTCTTCATATTTTGTAGACATCGATGCATTTTATGGTGTCATACTTCATATTTGTTTTATTTTATTTTTTGTGTATGATGACAAAATGCAGCTTTGCATTTCAGGTAACAGTTAGGATTAGCCTGAAGCCCTGGCAAAGTGGTGGAATTTAGAGTCCTTGTGATGTGCAGCTGAACATATGTTAAGCATATTATTTTACACATGAGTCTCCAATAAAAAGGAAACCACTACAGTACCCACAGAGCAGGACAGACTACAGTGCTAGCTGGAGAAAACTCACAGTCTTATCTCGTGTTCTCTACATGCTGTAGTTGTCAGAGGAACATATACAGCGTCACCAAGTAAATGTATATGCAGTAGTTAGGATGGGATTGCATTAGAGCATGGCACAGATACTCTCATGTTACTGAATGCATGATATGGAGTATGTTCCTCAGCTGAAATGAAAAATATGCGTTTTCACAGCTGATGGCATCAGATCCTGAAACTGACTTTTTCCTCAAATATCACATTGATGTCATATAAATGGGTTGCCGTGTTCCACTCTATATCTTTCTGTGGACATATGAGGAATAAAAGAGAGATGAAAAGGCCATTAATGCCTCAGTTTTTGATGGATTGTCTTTCAAATGGATAAATAATACCCCAAAAGGTTCATATCTAATGTATTAATCCATTTATTTAAATGTAAATACTTCAAAAGAAGAAAAGAAGCGATAAGGGGGGATTTCATCAACAGAAAAACTTTTAATTCTTCAACAATCCTGATACATTAGCTCAACTCTGCTAATACGCAGTAGCCTACTGGTTGCACTAGGATGACCCGTGTCTCACATTTTGAGCCAACAAAGACCCAGTCCTATATGACATCCTGTTCTTCACTCAACTAGTGCCTCTATAAACACCTGCATACAAACGCCTGTATACAAACACCTGTATGAAAGCCCTAAATGTACAACTACAACTTAGAATACCTGGAAGTAAAGGTTCATAACTTAGTGAATTTCCAGCCTTTGGAAATAAGTTACCAACGCATGTCAAATAAAGTACCGTTTTAGCTACCTTTAAGGCTAGACTGTATGATTGGATGGGTAGATACGAATTTACATCATGGTTATCACATACAGCCCTGCCCATTTTTGGAAGGTGAGCACTATTAAGGGCTTGAAAAGGGTGGCAGGAACTTCTAAGTCTATCCACCTAAAGCTGCATACGGCTAGGCATGTTAGGGTTTCTGTGATAACTACTACCAGTATTGCTCCTGTGTTCTATGTAAGTGGTTTTAGTCAGCTAAGTACGGTTTAGAGTGGGCCAGTGGACTTTTTAGTCTTTTGCATGTTCTTATGATTATGACAATGATGATAATTCAAGTTTCTGTTTTATATGAATCCCTTCTGATGGTTGTTTGCATACTTGTGGCTTGTTTGCTAGCAGTTTTGGTCTGAGGTTATGAGATCTGCTGACTTGCCTCAAAAGGTAATGTTGACAAATAAAGATATGCCAAAAAATTAATTAATATTTTTAGTGTTTTTGCCTTGCACAGTAGGGGTTGCATTTGGACCTGCCCATGATTTTTTTAATTCATATAAATAAGACACACACACACACACACACACACACACACGCACGCACGCACGCACGCACACACACACACACACACACACACACACACACACACACAATCTACAGTCAAATGACATCTATGCCCTACACATAACATTTAATTTTCATATAATTCATTTCCTGCCTACAAAATTATCCATACAGTTGTATAAATAAATAAATAAAAAAAACAGCATAGCTGTTTTACCACATTGGTCATGAATAAAATTGTTGGAATGTGTAGTTCTTTTACTTTGTGCTGCCATTTACAGCTTTCTTTCCCTCTGCTGGGACCTAAGCCTATCAAGCTTTTGGGAATTTCAAAGCTTTTTTAGTGTTTAACCACATGCGGAAGTAAACTGATATAAATGAGAGAAGGAGACTGACATGAATAGCTAAGTGAATGACATATCTTAAAAAAATCTAATTTAAGCACCATCCCGCAACAGAAGAAACTGTTTACTGCAATGTATTTAAACATAACAAAGAACCCAAGCCAAAGAGTATAACTGAGAGAAAGTTACAGACACCCCGCCCAAAGATTCTCAAAAGCAGTACTCCTGAATTGTACCATTATAAATAAATGCAAACAAGCTTTGTTTTAAGACAGTGCCACTAGATAATCTCTTCTTCTAAGAATGCAGGCTGCACTTGGGGTAAAAGGAAGCCCTATAAAAAATAAAATCATATCAATATGTCCTCACCTAGCAAGGCATTTTGGCTTAGAACAAAATAAAAAATATATATATCTAGGTACCTACAATAGTACAGTGACTCTGGAACAGCACAGAATATCAAGAAAAATGTTTTACCACTTTCTAGTTATAGTGGCATTTTAAGGACCCTGTAATACACTAAAGTTGGAGTCTATATCAGTTTGGCGAAAACTTACTTTATCAAATGTCTATTCATCTACCCCTATTCATCGAACCATTAAATCAGAGAAACAGTTTCCCAGGGGAAAAAAGCTATTTGGCCACCAGGGTAATCGTAAGAAAAATTACACCATTCTAAACAAAATAATGTGGGGCAAAGCCCCTAAACACCCCAATTATATATACCTACTCCAAGATCACACTACATTGGGGAAGAGGGGAAATGTGTAACAATGGCCACTTACATTCTTTACCTGGGAAAATGTTTTGCTGTTTTAACAATTCAATGAAAACGGGTCGATGAATAGGCATTCGACAGAGTAAGGTTTTGCTAAACTGATATAGATCCCTAAAGTTGTAGCCTTAGCGTTATGTAACCAAATGTAGAAAATTAGAACGGTAAGTTATACTATAATTATGCCTTAGTACCACATGACTAATCTGTAAAATTTGTATTTTACTTGATAGTCCAATGTCTTCTGTTAATGTGCTTTTAGTCTTAGTTAAAGCAAAAAAAAAAATCAGGGAATTGTTGCCTATGGACCAGTATACTTGCAAAAATACATAGGCAGGCAAACAGAAAATAGAGACAGGAGATAATACAACATCTGCATGAAAAAAAAAGTTATATTATTCTTATTTCATTGTGTCTAGAACTAATATAAAACCATACAATCACATTGGCCTTATAAAAGTGAATGTTTCATTAAAATAACTTTACCATACCTTTTTACATGAATTGCTGTTTCCCTCTCTCAGCTCATTTTTTTTCTTCATCATGTAGGCATCACACACACTGAAAAACCTCAAAATGGGAATTTCAGACGCCTTTATCTTTGCAGTATAATTATATTATTTCAAGTGAAAAACAAACAGCACAAATGCTTCCAAGTTTTTCATAGCCAGACAATTTTAGAGAAAATTTTAAAAGTGCCTGGCTTCTATGTGGTGACTAGAAATAATTTTTTTCTTTTACTTTAACAGCGTTGTCATGGTAACCACAGACTACTGAGGTTAGGCCAGCTATCTCTGAGACAACATACGTGTAATAATTTTCAGTGGGAAATATGATGTGTCCATTTACAGAAAGCAGGTTTTCTAGTTGTATTGAACACTGAAAGGTCCTTCTGATGTAGGCTAACATGGACGTGAAAGTAATGCTCTCACTGAAAATAAATGATAATGACTAGAAATTATTTTATTTTTAATGTAGCTCAGCACAAGTAACCCTCTTCAGACATACCTAAATTCCTGACAAGAAGCCAAGAACTTTTCAGGTCTGTAACTGTGTGCATCTATGTCCGATATGAACATACAGAATGTGGTCAATTTGCAGCATTCTGTATATACCAAGTATTGTATGTATATCGTTGTGATTGTCACACAAGTACTTGCACTGTATTCCACCAGCTTCTTAGCAAGCATTTCAGTGTTTGATCGTCAGCGGCACCTATGTAACACAACTATGGGTACATTTCCTGCACATTTTGTAAGCATTGCATATACATACATAAGCAGAAGGCAGAGACATCAATCATCATAGATAAAATGTGGTATGCATGTTGGCATTTTATATAACAATCAAGTAAGCAGTTAACTTACCAGATTATATCATTGGGTAAACTACAGTAAAGATGCACTTGAAGCTGCACTGATAATATTTTTTTAACTCACTAACACAGCTCTGTATTACATTCAGAGCAGATTGGCATGTGGTAGGAAAAGTGGACAGCTACTTGCATTGCATCATATTGCCACAAATTCACTTTGGAAGTAAAGTTGAAATGTAATGTATTGAGAAAAGATTCCACTGAGCTATGCCCTCCACCTACAAATCCACAGAAAATAAGCACTCTTTGTGAATGTTTGAGCCTTACGAGCAGCGATAGGAAATTCACAATGTCAGGTTCTCATTGCTATGTGCATACACAAAGAACTGATAGTGCTTAGAGATGCTACTGCCCAGAAAATGGATTAACCTAGCACCATATGCCTGTCTGTAACTGAAATAACACTTATAACTATGTTCAGGCTGCTTTCCCTGAATAATTACTATGCAAATTATAGTGTGCATACAAAGACATGTATAAACTTCAAAAGGATTGTGGGAAATGCATAAATTGGCCATGAAGAAATAGAAATGCTTCAGCAAACAGGATTAATAATTCTGAATGGTACCAGGGTATTTAATAACACAGTAAGTCAAATGGACGAACTTCTGCTAGACATATATATCTTATTTCTATCTTACTACAGCTCATCAGAATATCATAACCTCTGCTTAATGTGAAGCCCGACTCTGCTCTAATCTACTCCTGGCATGTCAGTAACATGAAAGATGGAAACCAAAAAAAAAAGACTACTCATTCTAAGCTGATATAGAGAAGTCTACATGGTGAAGCATTTTGGAAAACGTAATTTTTTACACTTTCTAAATGTACACTAATGTATACAATGTATTTTGTATTATTGTTCCTCAGTTTTATGGTTTAAAATGTTGTCATTCCTCACTGGTTTGTTACATGGCCAAATCCAATATCTTTGTTAATTCTAAACAACACCTTCTCTGGTAAAGCAAGCCATGCATCTCCTTTTACAAGTGCTGACAATTTTTAACAAATATCTTTTCTTGTCTATTCTATCTGGTATGTTTTTAGGTAATATATACAGAATAGTAAAGATGGTAATGAATAATCAGAGGCCAGTAAAACACAAGTACGCACATTCTGTTTCTTGGAGGGTATATACACATGGTTATTCAGTTGTTTCCCATAGCAGTCAGACACAATGCTGCAAAAAAGATTATTTTCTAGAAAATGAAGGGTCTTTTGGGGGATGCTAGAATGGCTTGTGATAGATGTGTGAGAATTCTTGGCAAACATGTGGTGGCTGCTAGTCTTGGCTTGTGAAGGACTGTGTGGGGACCCTAGGCACTATGTACATATGCTCTAGTTAATACTGGTGTATAACTGAAGTAATAGCAAGGGTTAGAGAGAGGAGATAAGCATCTGGAAAGAGATACAATTTTGTTTATTTTGTACTCAGGATAGTTGTGACAGAGGGGGTGGAAAGCATCATTATAACAAATGCTATGAACATGTACAGCATGTCCTTGTGCCCCATAGTAATAAAATGAGGCACTGTTCTACGCTGCATGCATTACCAGTCAATTTACATATGCGTCTAGCTGAAGCACACTAGTTATGTGGTATAGCTGCATGCTCTGCTGCTACTCTGCCTGCAGTCTCGGTGGGATTTACCAGCCTATGTGCAGCGGTCCATGTCCAGTGAGCTCTTCTACTGCAAGTATCGAGTGCTCTGGACTACAGCGATCTCAGCAAGTTCAATAGCAAACAGGTCAGTGGCCATTGTGAAGATTTACACCACTTATCTTTTCTCATGTTCACATTATTCAACAAATCCTTTTCCCACTGATATCAAAAGTAATTACGTTTTCTGTCAAAAACATACATAGACCCCAAATGTTACTCAGAAGAAACGGAAATTTAAGAATACAGACCAGCAAATGTACTTCCTGTAACCAGTAATTCAGGACCAATAGACTTATGTTTTCAAACTGTCGACACATATCCATATTTTCCAAAAGTCAAGAATGCATTTAAGAACATCAATGAAGGTTAGTAACTTCCACAATTTTGGACAATTTTACCTATACTTTCAAATCCTTATTTTATAAGACTGCATGACAAAATGTTACCTGTCACGTTAATGATAGAGCAATGAAACCATTTTTTAACGTGCCGTTTCCTGTAATTTCCATCAGTAATTCTAACCTGTGGAGCTTATTTGACTGTAATAGATAATGAGTATTTAATCAAGTTAGCAGTGAACATCTACTGTATAGTCTTAAGAAAAACTTACAACTGGTTCCATTGCATCAAATATTGATGGATGCAGTGTGGGAGTAAAATTCTATAGGCCTGTCCATCACATAAATTGGTGGCAGCATGTTTATTATGTGTCATATACATTACATACATAACTGCAGAATCTTGTAAACTGGACTTGCATGGCCTGTAAAATAGTTTATGTCATCAAAAATGTGTGCATACTCATTCTATTATAAGGTACGCAATCAGCAGTGGATCTTGTATAGCAGTTATTTTATTTTCTAGTCACAGTATTCTGGGTATGAACATGTGAGTGTGAGAGCTGACTATGCAGTGTGAAATCAAGGGAATTTCATATGGTTAATGTCCATCGCGAACGAGATAGGCATGTATGCAGCTGAAATGTAGGCCCACTACCAGTTAGGTAGTGTCTGCAGGTGCAAAACATCCATTAAAGCAACTCAATCCATAGTCAGATGTTCTAAAGAGACTGGAGCTGGAGATGAAACATCAGGATGGTGATTCAACTGACAGAATAAAGCAGCTTGAGGTGGAAATGGAACAAAAGTAGGGAGAAAGACATACCTGGCAAAATTCCAGACTTTTGAAGAATGTCATTTTTGCCTCATATTTTTGTCTTTCTCATAAAATGTGTGCTTTTATGGTGGGTCATTGAGGATTGAAACCACTAAATAATGGCAGACAGTTTATCTATGTATTTATTTATTTATTTGCCATTGTTTACCATGATGATCCGCAATGCAATGAATTCTTTTTCAGTGGAGGCCAAGGTAGAAAGGCTCCAGACTTACATTATAAAACAAAATACCGAGTCATCATAACAGAAACCTAAGATAATACATGACATACAATCATAAAACATGTTTCGGGTTTCAGTTGCATTTTAGATTTCATATCCTTTGGAAAATGTTGTTATTCTAGCAATTTTCAAAGTTTATAAGAGCAATATTTAAAATCTGTCCACAATATTGGGCCTTTATCCATCCATTAAGTTTGGCTTTCTATAGAATTCTTGCATTAGGTAGTTGAGAAGTATGCACCAAGAGACTGAGAGCTGAGAGATGCAGAAGTTGAAGAAAGAAAGAAACAGTGCTAGTACGAGAGGCAGACACCATCCCTTCATTAAAGACAAATATGTAATGAAGGAGAAAACAAAACACTAGATGTTAAGCCTTGTATCATATTGTTTCTTCAGAATAAGTCTTGAATGAATTTAATAATTGTATACAGGAATTTGAAAGAGTTTGCAGTCAACACTAAAGTGTCCAAGCAAAATGTTAGCTCCTGTACTCACTAGTAATGCAATGCATGCTGTGTCCAAAATGTAAGATGCAGTTTGTTTTAATTATAATAAGGTTAAACACTTTATCTGATTCTTTAAAACTGACACATGTAGCTTAGAAAAGGCCATTTCAGAGCAAAGACTTAGGACAAATGCAAATACTGCAGACATAATTAGCTATTTTTATAGGTGGCCAGCAGGATGTCAAATCTTTACTTCTGAACCGCTGAGATACCTTATGATAAGGGTGCAATCTCTCACTACTTTGCTTGAGGAGATGAAAATCTCAATGGCAGAACAGGTGTGCAGCACTATTGAGGAAAGCTGAGAACAAGATGACCTCACTCTAGTCCGCAGGTCACAGCAGCATAAGAAGAGGGTACCTAGCACCACACGAGTATAAGGGATCTAAAGAGTAAGCTACACTTTCATAGCAGGCTGTACAAGAAAAATGAGAAAACAAATACATGACTAGGTCTTGGAATAAAACGTTAAAACGTTTCTAGTGCAATCAGAATGGGCATGTTTGGTCTGAATATCCACAGTGACAGGCTGGAGAAGAAAAAAATATCACATGATGACGCTAAAAAATGTCAACATAGCTTTAGGTTGCTTTGAACTTGCTGATGTTATATAAACTACTCCGGCAGAAAGTTGAGAGACCATTGATAAGAGGGATAACAAATTAGAAATAACTTTTCTGAAGCCTTGGAGAGAAACACCATCTTCCTGGAAGTCTGCTCTAGTTTAGGCAAGGTGAAGGACACCTATTTAGTTGTCATTGACCATAGTTTTTGTTTTGGACTGAAGAGAATCAGATGAACAAGTAGGAGGCAGTGATTGATGGGATTCCAGCAAATGTTCAAACAGATCATACAAGAACGCACAGCCAAACATGGAGAAAATTATGCGGGAAAAGTATCCGTGGTAAAACCAAGCTAGTGTCCGTGGCTCCAATGAAGACCAGTAATGTGGTTATTACTGAAAAAGAGACAGATAGTATTGATAAGATAAGTCAAGCACTACAGCCAGCAGAAAGTATTGGACCTGCTCTAGAAGAAGTTATTCTGGGGAAGAAATGATTGCTAGCAACAATTTTAAATATGGGACATAGTTGTCAAAAAAGTAATAGCCATCTATTAGAATGAGAATTGGGGAGGACTGCAAACAGAGAGTGTTAAGGCAGGTACAGCTCTCAGACCACAATTTAAAAAATCTGATTAAGAAGGTTAAGATTCCAAATCCTGACAAATAGTGTGAGTCTGCACTTTATCAGCTACACAGAGCAAGCATGTCCTTTAAAGAAGAATACAGACCTTTGGAGTCCCAAGGGACTGTCATCAGGCACATCTATCCATAACGCTTGATATTTCTTTTTCAGCCATATGAGGATAAAGCATACACAGGAAATTGTTTACACAATACTTCTTTTGACCAGGTATTAGATATGATTAAAGGGTGTTGCAAGGTGTGTGAGCACTGCCAAAAGGTTAAGATAGGAGGTATATGTAGGATGTACCCAGGTTATAGAACATCATGTAGACCCAGGGAATGAACAAATAAGAAACAGTGCAAAGTTACCAGTCAATACAAAGAGATTACAAGTACATATGGCAGACATAATCTATCCAGATACCAAAAGCTCAAAGTGTTTTTCAAAACAAGAAACTAGGTGTAAGTAACTTGAGATATGTCACTTATCTCATTGTAGAACTTTAAATGTCTACAGTGCTTGTCTTTTTTTTTTTTTTTTTTGGAAAAAGCTTAATGTGTAAAATAAAATGCAAAATGGTACCGGACTTTGAGTTTAAAATGAAACTAAACACCTCTTCCTGATTGTGCAAATCCGTGGTGCATGTATAATGCAGATTAGTGTTTTTTTTCTAGGACACATGACAATGCTTTACTTGAACGCCAACATGTTCGGTCTTGTTGTACTGTGCTACTGCATGGTTTTCAGCGAAGGAAGTTTTATTACACCTTGCTTCTTCTGTTTGGAGACAGACTAGGGCTTAATTACTATTTCTGCACTCCAGTTTGTTTGGACTTTATTTTACTAGTATTTCTTATTTTGGTTTTGATTGTATTATTTATTTTAGACAGCTTAGGGTCCTGTCCTGTGGTCTATTAGATTCCTTTTTGGATTGAAGTTCTTGATTTGTTTTTGCATGGCTACCACTGACTACTGCTATAGCACTGGCTCCTTTTTATTTTATTTTTCCAAACTGGTTGTTTTGACTCTTACTGTTAGAGTGCCAGTTGTAAGGCTTGGTCATTATTTATTTTACAGTCTGGGTTGAGAATCTGGACCTGAGACAGACGTTTACAATTTGGATATTTTCTTGTGCATATTAATTATACTACACTTCTCCATTTAGGCTTGACTATGTTCATTTTGTGCCAACTGGTACTGTGATCCCCTATGGTTAAAGCATGTACAGATGTACTTTTGTTTGCACAGGCATATGGTCATTTGTATTACTGATGTACAGAATGTATTTCAGTCGGTCTGAGGTTCAGGAGTCCTCAGCTTTTGGCTCTTTTGTTGTAACCCATCTCTGTAGGATTGTAAGGTAGCTTTTGTTTATATCAGGTTTACTTATACTGGTAGACTAGCTTATCATGTGTTACTCTCTCTTTTGGCTCATTACTTATTATGCATGAGTTTCTCAGTCATGATTTATGAACCTTTATTTTCATTAAATATATATTTAGCTTTCAAAGGGTAAAATTATTATTGTAAAGATGACCTTATGATGTTCCGTATTTGGACAAAAATGCTTGTCATAAATAAAAGCCGAGTTATTCCACTGACTAAGTCTGCTCAAGTTTATTTCTTCAGTCCTTTTACAGAAGAAAGCAAAGATGAAGAATTATCATCTGATGTTTTGCACTTTTTATTACTGTTTGCATATAATTCTAAATTTAACAGTTTTTATTTTTCATTTTTCTCAAATAACAAGGAAGAGAAGGGAGTCTGTTATATTCCCACTGGAGACAGCTATCTTCTCACACCTCTGCTGTGGTTTATGAAACATTCAGTTAAAGACAAAAGTGTCACAATCTGTTCCTTTCAGAATATCACATATAAAAGCTGTAAAAAAAAAAAAAAAAAACATAAACAGTCAGTACTATTATAACAATAATCTAAAATGCTACATATTTATCTGTAAAATGAGATTTCTGCTCTTAATTTTGCAGCAGTTGAATGAAATTTAAATTATTTTGTCTAGCTCCACTGCCTTTGAAGCTAGGAGCATAAACTAAAGACATTTATAAGGAAGTGCCAGTGTATAAATCCATGTCAGTCTACTATACTGAATTATCCCTTTATGCATATTAAATCTTTGGAAGTTTCTTTTCTTTTCATTCTGTATATATCTATATCAACAAAATTTTGGAAATTCTCCACTCCCCATCTCTTTTCTACTCTCACAGCCTCAATAGCTGAAGGGATGCTACGTAACCTTGAATACTAGATTAATTTAAAACTCTGCAATGCACACATATAAGCAATGTCACTGACTTTCTTTTATTCAGTAAATGTATTGTAGCAATAGAGCATTCACTGCTCCCTACCTTAGATAGTATCCCAGCTATATATTTTTTCTGCACCTCTACTGCCTGCATCAGTTCTGATGACCAATTGGCCCATTTATTCCTACATGGTGTGGGGGGGGGCACAGGTTTGTATCAGCCCTTTGTGCCACTATGAGGTACGAATCGACCACTGGTCTCATCCTTGTAGACACAGGTGTCCCCTCCCCCTTCCTACTGGAACTCCTAACATCCTCATAGCAGCTCTGAAGGATGCTAAGCTACCAGCTGATAAGGGAATAGGGTTGCCACATTTTCAAATGGCCAAAGTGGGACATTTTTGGTACAAACATCAGATTTTACAGGCCGACACAACTGCCCAAAGAGGGACTGTCCCTTGCAAAGTGGGACAGGTGGTAACTCTATAAGGGAAGGTGCATGTGTGCTTCCCTATGTGACTCCCTTTTAACCTACACTGCTACACAGAGGCTGTATGTCCTTTTGGCCCAGATTTCATTAGCTGTACCACTCATAGCTCCCAGTGAATGCAACCCATGTGTTGGGCTGAGCCAGCTCCCTCTTCTCAGTAAGGGTGAACCATGGTCCACTCAGTTCTCAACCTCCCACCCTCTCTCTCTCTCTCTCTCTAGTTACTGTGCCTACTATCTGAACATTAGTTATTTGGGTGAAAATAAGAGCTTTATCCCTATGCGCACAGAGGGGGGTGGGGTATCTGAGCCAAAATTTAACTGGCAGATTTAAACCAAAGCAGACATTATAATCCCTGTTTACCTGCTTAGTCTGAGTCAGTAACATGTGGCACTGATGTTCTCATAGGTTCATAGGTTCATAGATTAGTACTAAGCTAACTGCCCCTGTGAGCCATTTTTTTAACAGCGCAATTCCCTTGTGAGACTCAAACCTCCCACCACCATGCGTTTGTAAGGCAAACCTTGACCATTAGGCCACCCTCTCCCCTCCCTAAAGAAAAAAATTAGTTTATTTATTTTATGTATTTATATAGGTAGGGTGATAGTGGTGTTTGTTGTTATTGTTTTAGTATTTGTTTTTGTGGCACCATTATTGTTTCTTCAACCACTAAAATCTGAAGAACTCACAAAAATGGGTTTGCCAAGCACAAGTAAAGTACAACAGATTTATTCATATATTGCATATTTTTGTAGGACATATTTCTTCTTTTTCAAATGTGCTTGGAAAATGTAGTTAATAAAAATTTGTTCAATAAGCTTAAGGTAGCACGACAAAGTTGTACCACCTAAACAAATACATGATCCACACTAACACCCTCCTTATATCACATAAACAAATACATAATCCAAACTAATACTCTTCTTATACCACCTAAACAATACAAGATCCACACTAACACCCTTCTTATACCACCTAAACAAATGCAAGATCCATATAACATTCTCCTTATACCACCTAATCAAAGCAAGATCCACACTAACACCCTCCTTATACCACGTAAACAAATGCAAGATCCATATGACATTCTCCTTATACCACCTAAACAAAGCAAGATCCACATTAACACCCTCCTTATACCACCTCAACAAATACAAGATCCACACTAACACCCTCCTTATTCCACCCAAATAAAGATCCACACTAACACCTGCCTTATACCACCTAAACAAATACAAAATCCACACTAACGCCCTCCTTATACCACCTAAAGAAATACAAGATCCACACTAACACCCTCCTTATACCACCTAAACAAATACAAGAGCCACACTAACACCCTCCTTATACCACCTCAACAAATACAAGATCCACACTAACACCCTCCTTATACCACCTAAACAAATACAAGATCCACACTAACACCCTCCTTATTCCAACCAAATACAAGATCCACACTAACACCTACCTTATACCACCTAAACAAATACAAGATCTATACTAACATCCTCCTTATACCACCTAAACAAATACAAGATCTATACTAACATCCTCCTTATACCACCTAAACAAATACAAGATCCAAACTAACACCCAAGAAAGATAAAGTTGTCAGCAAGAGATAGTAAGATTCAGTCTATTAAATGACTGAGACTAGGAAGTAATAACAATAAGCACTCCGGGCAGCTGCCAGGACTCTCACCATGGCACGACTTTCACTTTTTCTATTATGGAAGTGTTCCAAGATAATTACTGTAAACATAATGTTTGACTTTAAAACTGAAGAAAGGAAAAATAAATTACTTCTGTGAGATGTCTACATCTTCTCTGCTGTAATGTACAAATACGTATTCTGCTGTCAATAACAAGATATACAGTTAAACACATAGCTGAAGATACAGATATAAATATAGTTCTAACTATAGCTATGTTTATATCTCACAAACAAGTGACCTTTTTTATCAATTTCTCTTTCCATGTTTCTTGATAATCAGTTGTTTTAAGATTAGGTAAAGTGCTCTGTTCTATGGCATGGCATTAACATGTACTTTAAAAAATTAGTGTTATTTATGGAACAACAAAGTATAGAAATGCATGCATTATTGTACATGCAAGGCAAGGCAATGAACTAATAGGGCAAACTGTAGCATGGATAAAACATACAGCTGAATTTAAAGAATAATGCAGAGGAGGTTGCATTATTTTAAGAAAGTGTGTCTATAATAAGCAGCTAAACTGCATCAATGCTCCCCTCTTCGCATTAACCAGATGAGTAGGGGTACTATAACCTTAAACAGCAGTACTCAAATACTAAGAAACATTTAACTTTAAAATAGTCAGATGAGAATCGAATTTGCCCTTTCCAGATAAGAAAATCTTAAACTTATTTCAGAAACATTCTCAAAAAAAGAAAGTGGGAAATGGACTAGAGTACTGTTATTAGAGAAGAGGAGTTTTCTGACATAAAATGATTTGAATCTGTTCATGCATCACATGGTTCTGGTTTACCTTTGATTCTTATTAGATGGATTAAAAGCATGCTGCTGCAAAATCATTTTCTTTTGTGAATGGTTTTCTATGCAAAAAATGTATGTAGAAAACAGACAACATTATACATTTACTGCCAAACTGTATGTGATCATTTAAGACTAAACATATTTTAAAAGCCACAATATAAACAGCACTATATAAGTCAGTGAATTAACATGGGTCGGAACATCCTATAGATTACATAACATTTGCCTGACAATGCAAGTAAAAAGATAGGTATGTATTTTACATTATACCTCTCCCTTATATTTAACATCTTCTTTAACATTTCTACACCTGTCTTGTGCCCTTTTGAATATCTCTGTGGATTCACTCTCCACACCCTATTCTCTTCCACGTGTCCACAACCTTCTTGGTGAAGATGAACTTTGAGACAGACATGGAATGGTTAACCTAACAATTTAATACCTGTGCCTCCCCCTTTCCCGTCTGGCTTTCCTGTTCCTGATAACTTGTTCACAGCTCCCTGACATAATCTTGTATATCAATTTAAAGTCACCCCTGTATCTTCTGGATTCTAATGAGAAGAGCTTTATCTCCACTAGTTTCTGGTCATTTCCCTTCCACAGCATCATATGGATTTTTTGGTGGATCTCCCCTGCACTCCATCAATCAGCCTGACTTTCCTTCTTCTGATATGACCTCCAAAACCATAGACACTATAGACAATATTTAGGGCTGGCCAGCATTGCCTCTTTGCTTCTAGAGTTTATCCACCTGAGGATATACCAGAACATTCTTTTGTATGCTTTTCTGTATAGAGCAAATGTTAACAGTATTGGTTCTATTAGACAGTCAATTACATATCCTCGGAACCATACATGGGTTAAGGCTGAGTTGAAAGAGCTGGTCAGTGATCCTACCATGGTGGATAGTGTCAAAGCCTTGGCAGCTCCAGATAAGAATGATGACAAAGGGGGAAGTGCTACGGTGACAATGAGGAGCACAAGTGTTAAGGAAAGCCAAGAACAGTATGAAAGAAAGGAGCTATGAACAATTCAACCTACCAGGAAAAAGCCCAAAAGCCCAGGGAGTCCAGCAGCACAAAAAGAGATGATATGGTTAAGGAAAAAAGGTAAAAGTCATGATGTATCAGGAAAACTTACTGAAACACATGGACATACTTGTGTTGCTAGACAGGTCTCAAACAAAATAGAGGTAGCAAGGAGGTCATGGATATTTACAAAGGAATAGGGCATTCAGAAAAGTATTCACTTATGGAAAAGGCCACAAAGGAGAGAAGGACCAGCAGAATCAACTGATGTAAATGGACAATCAAAGAAAAAGATGAAAACATGCTGAGATAAGGCAATGCGGATAGCTAGGGGACCTGCTGTTGAAAATGGATGAGTACTGCCAATTCAATTACAGCAGGCACCCAATGGGAACATAAGGTGAAGAAAATATTTGAAGACACTTTGCCAGATCTAATTTTAGGCAGGATAAAACAGACATAATTAGAAGTAGCTAGTGAGATATCCTCTTCTTCCCTGTACATATGTGGAAACATTATCTGTTAGATGCAACACTGAAGGGAGCAAAGAAGAAGCCAGAGACACCAAGGGAATGTTGCAGGACGATGGGTAGACTGGCAACTCTCTCAGAAATACTGTCAGTGTCATGAACATGAAGGGCAAGAAAGGAATGGATATTTCACTTCACTTAGTTGGCTGATGGAACACTGTAGAAGGCAGGGCATTGGGTAGAGTAAAGGGATGGTGAAATTCCTAGAGCTATCAGTGCCTGTATGCAAAAGGCATACTGCAGATTTTGAAAAATAGACTAGGACAGTACATGCAAATAAATGCTTCTTTAGAATGAAATAAGCACATGAGGGAAAACAAGGATCACTGTGAGCTGCAGTACATGACCAAGGAGTACAAACAAAAATAAATAAATTAGGATGCAGTAATGGGAAAACAAAAGTAATACAGTAATTACTGCTGGTGCAAGAGCCAGGGAAGTAAACCAACTCAGCTTCATGTTGTACTACGATTACTAAACACAGCAAAGCCAGAGGTTTGGGACTATGGAGGAGCAGAATTCAACCAAGGAAGTGCAATGAGAGGTCTCATGGAAATGTGATAGTGGCAGCAAACAGCAGCAGTGGCAGAAATATGGGTACTGCATCAAGGAGTAATTGAAGGAAGGGAACATTCCCTTGTTCCATGAGAAGCATTAAGAACATTATTGTACTATTCTCTCCCCCACCAAAGTTGACACAGTAATTTAAGAAGCTCACATTACACATTACCACAACCATATTTACAAACTTTATTTTACATCAGTATCATGGCAAAGAAGGACTGGTATGCCACATCCTCCTTACTAATGGTAGCAACAGAAAATGTTGTTTGTTGTGTCTTTTGGCTTTTTCCGGTTAGGGGTTGCCACAGCAGAACTCCGGTCCGCTAATGATTGGCAGTAGATTTTTACATGCCGAGTTGCTGGCCCTGACACACAACCTTCAACGAAGGTACGGCCATTCCCGCATGTCTCCACACAGAAGACACTCTAGCTGAGAATCGAACAGGACAACATCTTACTGTGAGGCGACAATGCTACTGCAGCACCACCACCGTAGTTGGTAGCAACAGAAAATAATGTTTGTAAATATGGTTATTTGGTGACATGCATCTCAAGAAGCAAGCATTTAATTTTAATAGTCAAATAATCAGTGGACAAATGTATTCTCAAAGGAATGTATGTGGAGAGTGCAGGTTTTCTAACGATATGTTGAAAGCAGTCTAAGAAAGAAACCAACCAGTATGAAAAGGGGCAGTTAGGAGAGTTGTATGGGGGGGGGGGCTACAAAACGATTAGTATCATAAGAATTATGGGAAGTTCAAGGTTACAGAGACTTTGACCATTGTGCCTTTTCACTTCCCACCCTAGGCTATGCCTCCCTTCTTGAGAAATGCTAGGCCAAACATGCCCAGGATAAATTTATGAATATCCATGCAATTATTCAAGTCCCATTTTAAAAAAAATAGTATACTGCACTGCTTTATCTGCAGGGATGTCTGTTCTCCAGGTGAGGAAGATACTGAGTAATAAATCTGGCTCTCCATTTTATTTTATTGATCTGCTAAAGAAGGTTTGGAGGTCTTGTTTTAGAATTTGTGGGACTGTTTGATTTATGAAGCTACAGGAGATCATGGACTACTGTGTTCCTTACTGCTTGGAAGGCAAAACACTGGTCTCCTCTGATAAGCCTATGAGACATAAAAAGGACAATGCTTTTAGTTGGTGAGGTGTCTCACTTTTCAGTCACTAATCACTAAAACATTTTTGTTTGTGGAGTGGTCTGATATATGGGAAATAAGACCCTTTGTCTCATTTTGCTGACACTTAACCCTTATGTGCTAAGGAGGTTTAAGTGTAGACTTCTTTACAGTGTCAGCATATGATATTAAATTTCGTGTCAAGGCTGAGTTCATAGTAAGATCATAATCATAGTTTCATAGGTTTATACAAGGTTTCTAGGTTAATGGCCCTAGAGCCCTTACACGCCTAGCCATATTTATCCTGAGTTGCCCCAATTGTTGGTGATTAGGTGAGTGAAGCTTGCAGAGGTAAGGGTCTATGATAGTTAATACCGTCTTCCTCTGTCCAGGAGGGGCATGGGCACCAGCCCAGGAGTGAATTTATGGTCACCCATCCATTGATCTAGGTTGCATTTGAAGAGGGTGAGAGGGGCTCTGTTTCACATGGATTGGAAGCTTGTTCCATATAAGTGTCAGTCTCTGGGAGATGTATCTATCTCTCCAGCATGATCTGTTCATGTCAGAGGCTAGGTTAAAATCCATGGAATGAGTGACCCTCCTGCAGTTTGATTTACGAATGTGTTCCATTTCCATCAGGGCTGGGTCAGAGATGGCATAGGTCACTCCTTAGGAACCTGTAGGAGACAGCATACAGTGACAGGGCTTTCCTTGTAAGACTTGTTTTGTGTACCCTGTAATTTCTTGGTGAGAAACCTCTGCGTAGTCTCCAATTGTTGCAGGTGTCTGCTGAGGTACATGCAGAAAGGTGCTTTGTACTCAATTATTGCTATGATCATGGCTGAGTATAATGGAATTATAACATCCTTAGATCTAGATGTGATGCCCAGAAGATGGTTCACATAGAAGGATGTCCTTACTACTGTGGATACGTGGTGGTCAAAGTTCAGATTGCTATTCAACCTGAGTACCCAAATCACATACCACTGGGTCTACATTTAGGGGTGAATGCTGTCTATAATGTAATTAGGAGGGATGTCAGCTTTCCCAAAGGGAATAATATTACATGTTTTGCATTTAGCTTTAATCCATGACCTTGGCACCAGTCATTTGTCTGCATTAACCCTGTCTGCAGTATATTAACATTGTTGGGGGACTCAATGATTGCTCCCAATTTGCAATCATTAGTGAACTTGGTCAGCCATAGGCCATACACATTTGCCTGGACTTCTGAAAAATAAATTCTGAACAATAAGGGGCCCTGCACTGAACTTTGCATCACACCACTAGTGGCTGGTCCTTTGCTAGAGGTGAAGTCACCCACTTTGACAGTATGTGTCCTGTCGGTCAGCCATCTGGCTACCCATCTGATAATGTAAGAGTTAACTCCCAATTGGGAGAGTTTCTCTATAATAACTGAGTGGGAGATTGTGTCAAATGCCTTGGCTGTCAAGATAGGTGGTATGTATTGTCTTTCCCTCATCCAGGGCCTTGGTGACTTTCTCAAAGAAGTCAACCATGTTTAACAAGTATGATCTACCTTTAATGAATCCAAACAGGGCTGGGTCCAGAGTTTGAAGATTACTTATGTCCTTGTTAATAGGGTACATAATGATTCTTTTCATGGCCTTGCAGATAAGGCTAGTCAATCTTACGAGCCTATCATTCCCTTTGTGCAAAGGGATTACTGTTGCTGTCCTCCATTCTGATGGAACATAGCTGGAACATAGCCAGTTCTCGGGCTGTGGTTAAGGGATCCAAGTGGGTCTGCTAGTGTTTAAATTTGTTTAAAATACAACCTGGAATGTTGTGTGGTCCCAATGATGCAGTGAGAGTTTGAGGCCTGAATGTCTACTAAATATTTGCTCATCTCACAGAGTTATTTGTGTTTAGCAGGATTTTATTATCTGTGAGAATAAGGCAGTTGGAATACTGCTTTAGGATATCTAATGTTATGAGGCTGGCAACAGAGAGGAAACAAGTAGGCTGACCTGCCATATTGCCCAGTGAGAAGTAAAATTTGAGTTACAAAGAGTTGTACAACTTAAATGAGACTGAGATTTATGGTTGGTTGAGATAGTTATCTGTTACGGGGTCAGATTCAGAAAACTTTGCCTTGCAATAAGCAAATTTTCATGATGAGCAGCCACAAGCATAGTGTGTGCGATTCATAGATCAATACATACTGTGAGGGTTAAAGTGAGAAGCAGTATAGTTGGGCTGCCGAGGTGCCAGAAGCACCATTAAAAGTTGGAGTTTGCTTCCAGTGACTGCCTCCTGAGTGTATTTTTTTGTATGAAAATGAGGCAAGCCAAGATGTTGGAGTGATTCAGAAATGTATAAGCAGCATGCTTTCGATGTGAGCATGCTATAACGAGAACCAATAATAATTCCTGGAGTTCATGCTATACGAACTGTGAAAAATGTTACTTTTTAGAGTTTAGTTTTGTTCTAACAAAACTAGAAGCTGTGTTTCTGCTCTATATGTGGCAAACTGCCAAAGCAAGCATGAAAGCCCAGTACTTATATTGGCTGAGTCATACAAAATTGGAGTTACATACTTAGAGGTTAAGCAGGTGTTGTTAGTCATTGGTTTCTTGAGCTCAAGTGAAGATAATGCTGCTCCATGCCTTTTTTATTAGCACGATAAGGAACAGGGCTTCTCCTCACTGTAACTGGTGTAATTGGGAGAGATGATTATGCCACTGAGGTTGGTGTGCAGATAGGTTTCTGAATTGCTTAGTTTTTGCATTATGCACACTGGCTAAACGTCACATTGACTTATCCACAGTGCTGTGCACATGCCTGGACACCTGCATGCAGCAGTGCATATATAGAATACATATCATTTATTTTCGGTGATGCCTAAAATACCAGTTAGCCCATGCTGAGAATCACTGTAATACATAGTTCACTACCACCATAGTTCAAGAAGCAGGGCTACCATATTTCATACCTCATAATACTATGTTCAACCACTGCCATACATTACCTATTCTGTGCTTTTCATCCACTAGTCATACAACTGAGTTGACCACCACTGCATGACTATTGGCATGTTCAAAAATAGATGCAAATGCAAAATCACATCCATTTTTTGTAATTTATTCACTAGGTAGGTGAGCTGGTGTTCTGACTCTTTTCAGTCATAATGACTTGAGTGCAAACTGGTACAACAGAAGGCAGGAAGAAACATTTTGTACAGCTGGCAGAGAGAAGCCTATGTGCACGATACAGATAAAGGCATACCATGGTGATATTGCTGAGGAATTAGAACTGGAGCTCATAGAAGAATTTGTTGTAGGAAAAATGAATACAAAAATAAAAAAAATATCAGTGTGAGTACAGTACAATAGCAGTATTACAATACTGAATATTCAGTATATACAAGATACAATAATAGATTGTAATAATAGAATTCAATCCATATATATATATATATATATATATATATATATATATATATATATATATATATATATATATAGTTCCCTATCAGAAGCCTGAAACACTATAAGTCTGAAAATCAAAATCCTGAAACCAAAAGCCTGAAAATTCAAAATCCCGAAAACCCAAAATCCTGAAACTCCAAATCCTGAAAACACAAAATGGACATACTGACATCATTGTGGCTTTGCTATTGTTAGCCCTGTGGTGTTAGGTCATACGTTGGGTTCAGGTAAGTGTCTTGTTGGTTTTCTGTTAGGGTTAGGCGGTTTAAGTGAGTTAGGTTAGGCAGGTTAGGCATGTATGCAATAGTGACAAATATTGGGGTTAGGGCGGTTTAAGTGAGTTAGGGTTAGGCGGGTCAGGTGAGTGTGCGATAGTGACGGACCTTAGGGTTAGGGTTACGGTCAGGGTCAGTTGGTAGATATTAGTGTCTTTATAGTGATATATTAGCATTATTTGTGTTTTCAGGATTTTGAGTTTCAGGATTTTGGGTTTTCGGGATTTTGAATTTTCAGGCTTTTGGTTTCAGGATTTTGATTTTCAGGCTTATAGTGTTTCAGGCTTCTGATAGGGAACTATATATATATATATATATATATATATATATATATATATATATATACATATATATATATGTATATATATAAAATTCATGGCAGATCGTGCAATGAGCATGTATAGTCAGACCAATCACAGAGTACAATGCTCCCATCAGTATGTACCTGACCAGGCATATTTAGCACCTACAGCAATCTCAGAGGCTCCTTACAAAAAGAATAAAAGGCATAACAAATCTGTCTTGTGCAGAGCACTTTAAACCTCTTCCTCTCTACCCAGTCTCCTATAGATTGCTGAGGGGGTGATCTATGCCTGTCTTACAAGGCATCTGCAAACCACACACATTTGAATCTCCTGCATCTTTGTAAGTCAAACAATACAAGAAATACAAGATCTAAGGGCCTGAAGTTTGTCTGTGACTTAAACAGAACATGCTGGAGAGACAGATGTGTCCCAGAGACTGCTCCTCGTATGGAACAGGCTTCCCATCCATGTGAATCTGAATTTGTCTATTACCCAACCCAACCTAGACTAGTGGATGGGGAATGGGAAATTTATACCAGGACTGGCACACATGTCCCTTATGGCCAGAGGTAGCTTATACATGTTTGGCCCTTGATGTCCTGTTTGGATACAGAACATCCTTATTCTTAGAACCCCCCACCCACCCAGTCATTAGCCTAATAACAATCTTTGCATCTACAAATCTATGATGGATGGCTAGATAGGCATAACAGGCACTGTTGCTTTGTGGTTTTATTTACCTAGAGTTTAGTCAGTATAAGAGAAACAAGTGCATTTTGACTCTTGAAGTAGGTCAAAATATAAGGCAGAGGCCTGGAGCAACTGGTATATCAAGAAATGATGAAAAATGCCATCACCATTAGAATGATATGAAAAAGGAGAAACCCTGTCCACCTGAGCCAATGGGAGACCATGGGGAGGGAGCAGCCATGAACTATGTACTGTAAGTAAAGCTTGACTTACCCCTCCATGAACGAATCCTCCTGCCACTGTCTGCCATGCAAATGTCTAATGCATTCCCATTTCTTTCTCCATAGCCCCTGAGCAGATTGCAGACATGTGTGCAGCATTACAGTAGGAGACTTGAGTACCTCGGGGAATGCCATTGTGAGTATACCAATTAAAGGACGTGTAACTTTATATGTTAGCAATCCTGCCTATTGTCATAGCAGTAGTCGGTGTAGGCACTGGTAACAAAACTTTGGCATCACAACTTGAGAAGCAATGACTTTTAACACTATGAATGCCATAGCATCTTTTCATAACACACTTTAGGTGCTAATTAAAATGCAGTTTAGAATCTACAGCAATACCCAGGACTTTAATCCAACTTGTTGCTATTAGAATGTAGAAGTCTAAAGCATATGGGTATCCAGAGTTGTTGTTAGCAAAATGCAGTACCATGCATTTCTTAGAATTATGCTACATATCCTTAGTGCTTGACCACTGCAGTAAATAATTTAAATATCATTGCAAGGGACGCTGATCACTAAAATTTAAAATAATACCACTCACCTTAATATCACTTGGCAAAGTTATTTAGCCATATCTTATCATGCATTGAAAAACTGGTCATAGAAAATCCAAATCCAAATCCAAATGGCCACAGAACAGACCCCTGTGGTGCCTGCACAATTATATTCCTAACTTCAGTTCAACATCCCCTTGACCTTAACTATGAACTTCTTCTCTATGAGCTTCCTCCCAATTAACTAGCTAGTCAACCCACTAATGATATAAACATTTATTTTAAAATCCTGCATCATGTCTAAGATGAGATCATGATGCACAGAATCAAAAGCCTTTACAAAATCTAAATAAACATAATTTGGGAGGCCTTGGGTTAGGGAGCTAATAATGCCAAGATAAGACCTTAAAAAGTTTGTCATGCATAAATGTACAGCCATAAAGTCATGCTAGAAGACATTATGACCAAGTCTAGATCACTAAAGTAAGGGGAGATGAAAGGCTCAAAGCACTTGCCCGAGTTACAGTTCAGACTAATGGACCTGTAATTGTCAGCTGAAGAACCTGATTAAATTTATGAGGGACAACTATGGCTTCCTTCCAAATGTCCAGGACATAATCATATTCTAATGCTGAATCAAGGCACAAAGACACAGAACCAAATTGTCCATAATACAATTCAGTAAGAAGCCACTCAAGCCATCTGGACCAGCAGCCAGGTTTGGATTTATGGATCTCAGTGCTTTCCTAATACTACCAAATGAAATAGTGGGCTAGTCACCCACAGCCTTGCTGACATTGCAAGATGCAATTGACAGTAAACCTGATGACCTACCAAAAATACACTCTGCAAAATCATTTTCCAGTTCCACTGTGTTGGTGACAAGGTATCTATTATCCCTTAGATATATGTTAGAGACTCCCATAATGCCTAGAGTGCTTAAACAAAACCTTGTTATTATGCATACAATTGTCAGTCAACCAAAGTTCATAAGATCTCCTAGTCCTCCTAACAAATCTTTTTCCAAAGGTGCACACAGAGCACCTTGCCGTGAAGGATACAGCGGACTACCATAATGGAGGCTTTTTCCTGTAACTTTTAGAATTATCATGGGGAATGCAGATATCAATTATGTCATAAAAAGATTTATAAAGGACTGCCCATTTGTGATTGATACATTTATTGAACATAATATCCCTCTATTGCCATGTCTCAATTTCCTGAAAAATTGCATTATACTTAGCAGTATAAAATCTTCTTGTAGCCATAATAACAGAAGAGTTTATAGCAACCTGGTATGTTAGCATGCAGGGAATATGCTGGTGTTCTAAGGCTCAAAGTGCCTGCTCAGTGCCACAAGTAACAACCTTGCATTATGTCTCTGAGTCAAATCTCATTGCGGATGTTACTCCCCTTCTAGCTTCTTTAACTTCTTTAACTTTATTTGAACAAATAAGCTGGTTTTGATTATATTATTTACTGTTGATCTCATATTCTTGCCTTCATGTATTCATTCTTAATGAGCATTAGGGAACAATGTACACACAGTAAACAAAGGAAGACCGGCCTTGACAACAGCCGTATACTTTCTGAATCCTAGGAAGCATCGGATGGCATATTTATGTATGTATGTCTACTCAAGTAAATGTATAACTTGCACAGACATGAGACTGTGATAGCACAGCTCAGGATCCTTGCTTAATAGCAATGTTGAACTATTTGTGGTGGTTGTGGAATGTAGTAAAGCTGGAAGCTACTATGAGCTACTTTTAAGGAGCTAGGTGCATGGTTGGTGCTCGTTATGGAGCTATGCATAGCTTGCTGCACCTGCATGAAGCAGGCTGATTAGATTTGGGTGAATCAGGTTACAAATGAAAGTACCTACATCTGTGGAGTGGAGGTTGCAGACCTGCTGTACTAAACATAGCTCCACCAAATATAAATTAAACAGGGAAAATGAAAGAGACAATAAAATACAGCTAAAGCTCTAATCAATAGTGCTTATCTTCTCTGAGCTACAGCAATCACCCCCATTGCCACTGGGAATAACCATTGGCATACCGTTCAACTGTCCAGATTTTCGCAGAATGTCCAGATTTCTACCTCATATGTTTTGTCTGTTCTTCATAAGATTTAAGGTTTTTTTGGCAGATTGCTGGGATGATCTGAGGATTGAAGTTAGCAAATAATGACATACATTTAAGTTTCAGACTTCGTATCCTTCAGAAAAATGTAGGTTAACACAAACCCTTTTACTCTAGCAACTTAAGTTTATAAGAGCAACATTTAAAATCTGTCCTCATTTTTGAGTCTTTATCTCCCCCATTTTGTCAGGCTTTGTCCAGATTTCTTGCACTAAGAAGCTGAGACCTTTGCTGAAAGGTTTAGATGGCACAAACCCCTAAACTGGCTGTTTGCTGTAAAATTGAAAAGTGACTAAAAGCACAGCAAATACATACATCAACACTAATTAATCAACTTTACAGGACTGATACCACTTGAAAAAAGGGCAAACTGTACAATCATTGATTTACAGCTGTAACTTTAAATTCAGAGAAAACATGGTAAAATGCAAATAAATGACAGAACTCACTCAAAACTGATTTAAATAGCCAGGTACAGTACAGAATCCACTTGAAAAGTAGTGAAAGTGTTATATGTGCAAATTCAAATTCAGAGAAAACAGTAAAATGCAGAAAAAAAATATGACAGGAACCACTCAAAACTAATTTACAACTGGAATGACAGATGAGAAAACAAAAAGTTGAAAAATGCAATAGAAGGGAACTAGTTGAGTCTATTAAGACTTCAAGAATCTGGAAGTGGAGGTTGAGGAAAAGGGAAGTCTGGACAAGGAGGTCAAGGACAGAATCAGAGAGGCTGGACCCAACTGTTACATCCACCTTTATTAATTTAGGAAGGCAAGAAGAGGTGGAACATGACTATGATCTCAGGGTATATGTGGGTGTCCTTTCTGTTAGCCTGCTGACAAAAAAGTGGAAAGTTTCTAAGTCCATACACTTGTCAGATAGGAATCCTACTAATAATATAAATTGGTACTTTATTTGTAGTTGCTTAGCTTTAGCTAGGACCGAGTAAGGATGCTCTCTTTGCAGGTCCACAGTGGTAATCTGCAGATGCTGTTGGAGGTGGGTTGAATTGATGGCAGTTTTTCTGGGGTACAGTTGCTGCAATGAGTAGGCAATACTTGAACTGGGCAAGAAGAACCTCTTACATTCAGCCATTCTTCTTTATGGGAAAACAATAGATTATTATTTTATTTACTTGGTTGAATTTGCATGCTATTGGAAGTTGAGGGTTTGATCCAGACAAACACTTAGATATCTGAAGTATAGGGTAGTCTCAGCAGAGTCTAGTTGTTACATAGAAGGCCTCAGCGGTGACAGCCAACTAAAAACTTTTGACTATTACCAGAAATCACTAACTGGGTTTTCCTGGTATTTAGAATAAGCATGTTTTGGAGCAGGCATTTGGAGAGTTGGGAGAGGTTATCTTCAAGTTCTTTGGTAAAGAAACCCCATAAGTAGTTACTAGGCTTATTGTCCAGAGGAACATTGTGGAATGTAGCCAAAATTCCCAGTTGTCCCTAGCAATTGTCTGGTTAATGACTTGTTCATGGCAAAGCGATAGGCAAATAATGGTTGAGGGAATCAAACCATGCACCACAGAAACTACAGCTCATGACCTTAACCTTCTGTACCAACTGCCAGATTTTATAGTGAAAATAGCTGGTAATAATAATACCCATTTGTTAAACAGGTATGCTCACTGGAGGTGCAGTGCCTTTTTAGGGGCAATCCATGAGCAATGTCTGGTTAATTGAGTTGCTCCAGGTCATACATTAGGAAAATAAGGGCTGAGTAAATCAAACCCTGTACCACCCAAAATACAGCACACGGCCTCAACCCTCTGCATCGACTGTAATGAGTCGACAAATCGGGAGAAATGTTTTTGATTAATTTATATTATTTTAGGAGAATTTGCAGTAGTCCTGACGAAGTTGGCTTTGTGCCTTCTTGTAGCTTTTTTAGATAGATTTCTTAGACAAATTACTTTGTCTCTGTAAGCAGTAGAAAAAATAACATTTCTAATGACACTACACTATGTCTCTTACTTTAGAGAGAGAGTGTTCTTTTTTGGTTTTGATTATTTTGAAAAGTGTAGAGATTTTATGAAAATATTTGACTTGTTGCAGTTGTGTGAATGTCAGGGAAGATGCAATTTAAAGTATGGTATGTTCTTTAATAAGCTAAGCTAGACCAAGGTCAGTGAGAAAGTCAACTGTATCTGTGCTACAGGGTCTGAAAAGCTTAACATTAAACATCTTTGAGAGTTTTAATGTGTATTGTAGGATTTGTTTAATTATATGTCAATCTTGGTGAGGTTAGTGGTTGGGGGGGGGTAAATTACTACAAGAAACAAACTGATATGTTCAAATATAAACTGAGAGATTGCCATTTGGGGTTATGTTAATTTTTTTATGCGTTTTGCCTAGTAGTGAGGCTTTAATACTGTTTTTGAGTAGGAAGAGGATACCCCTACAATCTTTGCCTCCTGATCTCACATTAAAGAGACAGTTATACTCAGGAAAGTGTTGGTTAAGTTTACTGGTGGCCACCTTCACTGATGATTTAATAATACCAACTATATCTATACTTTGGAAGAAGAGCAATGAATCTTTTATCTGTTTATGTTTGCTCAACATCCTCCTTGCACTGAGCAGCACAATATTTAGTTGTCTTTTCTTGTTCATTGGGATGGTGCACTGGCTGGAATCAGATAGGTCCTGCGATGGTTTCATAAATACAGGACTAAGAATATGTTAATAAGTGGATTTACTCTTACTGTGAATTTGAGAAACTTGTAAAAGGGAGGAGGTGTTGAAGGCTCTTTCTCAGGAACACAAGGGGAGGGAGTTTGGATGTCATGGCTATTGATTAATATGTATGTGGGGCATTTAAAAAGAGGTAAAGTTGCAGGTTTAATGTGCTCTGGGTGGGGTGAGAGGATAGGATTTCGGATAGGATATCTAATACTGGACAGGAAATATGTATGCAGAAAAGTACGAGACATATTACAAGAGTGATCATTACAAAGATTGAAGTAGTTGATGATATGAGTAAAAGAACATTATTTAAAGCAAGAGATAATGTGAGACAGCTGAGAGACACAGAGAAAGAAAGAGAGAGGGTGGCAGTGAATTACATTTGGTTACATTAATGGACTAAACAAGTGATGAAGATTTGAGATTTTTGAGAGAGAGCCTGGGGGATGGTGGCTAAATACAGTAGAATAAGATGAGGATTTGAGGCTGCTGAGACAGAGAATGGGAGCTATGAAGGGCAGAGAGCACATGTGTTGAGTGTTTGATTTACTGGGTTATATTTAGTGGAATAAGCAAGAAATAAGGATAATTAATGATTACTCTGTAAACAAAAGATTAATTTAAGGAACAAGTGGCATTTTTATTAATACAGTTACTACGTCAGTAGTTAAAATTGTGCTTCTCAGAGCATTTGTTAACTGTGAAGAATGTAGGACTTAAACTTAATTATTTGAATGAGTTGAGTGATAACTGCAAAAAAGTAAGTTATTTATTTGATTCATTAAAATGAATAACAATTAGCTAACAAGTCAATGACTGAGTTAATTATAGTTTAGCTAATATAGGCTTATTTAAATAATGTTTCAGAAAAGAGCCCACAGACTCCCCAACAAGATTTACTACTTTACTGCTTAAAATTTGTTGAATCTTGTACTCTTAAATTTCTAGGTTACTTTTTTGAAGTTTTCTGCTCTACAAGGAGGAAGAATAGATGCATAAAACCACTACATAATAGATTTTTAAGAGTATTATAGTTATCAGGTCCCATAGTAAGAATTTCCCCAGTCAGGTCTCAGCACTCCATGGAATGTTTTCCATCACTTTTTAGTACAGGCTACCAGCACAAGTCAGCTATCCAACTGCTCTTTCCAATTCAGTATGCAAATCATGACAAAAGGGTAAGGAAAACATCTTTTCTCAGATTATTTGTGGCAGGCAAAATTACAAAAAATAACCCAGGCCATCATTATGCAGATAGAAGGAGGCACCCCAGATTGGTGAAAACTGCACAAACCTTCGGGATGTAGCATACAGGCAACAATGGCAAATATTCTTTACAAAAGCAAGGGCTGCAGTAGACAAGGAAGGTATGCAAGGAAACCCTCCAGGATCATTTCCAAAATCTGACAAATTGCTAAGATATGCTCTTTATGTAACAACTGTATTTGCACTGGTAGCACCTCTGCAGGCATGTCACATATTTGCAATGTTTCACATGCTCACTGACTACAGGAAGATGCATTCATCCACTCTTTTTATAATTCTCTTATTTGTTCATTCATTTAATTACTCACTCATTCATTCATTCTCCAATTACATGCTTTAATTCATTCATAGTCTGACAGAACTAGACCCTTTACTAAAATTCAGTGGATGTATTACAAAGAATTTTATCCCAGACAGGGAGCCAGTCTTATGTGCACACGCACTCATGCATGGCATGTACTTATGAGCAGGTTATAGGGATTGGCAATTCATCTACAGCATATTTCCGGAATGTGGCAGGCAGTTGAGCCACCCTGCAGAAACTTACATGGACACAGGAAGGACTTATAGTCTGCACAGAAAATGCATTCCAGCTGAGAACCAAACTGGTGAACCAAGTACTACAGTGAGCAGAAATGCTGACTATTGCACCAGTGTGCTAATCTTCAACCACATATACAAGACTCATTATCATGTTATGCAGGACTGGTGAAATGCTGTCACCTGTGTGAGTTCAGGCAAACCTATGTTGTTTAGAATATGGACACATCCTTAAACATGACACATGGGGCTCTTCTGGACAATCCTGCTACCCAATGCCCAGGAAGCACATCAAAATCTAATACATACTATAGCGATGGCTGAATATTTTTCTAATCACAATAAATCCATGGGATCAGAGATTCTGTCACAGTGAGCATCTCCCAAACTATAGACATGTCCTTATATCTATCCCAGATAGCAAAACAAGTATTTTAGCTTAACAAAGACATAAACAGACAACCAGTAATATATCGTTGCAGAATGAATCCCCAAAACACACTTCAAATAATCAGTAGCCAAGATCTGGCTTAGAATAGTATTGTTTTTCTACTGATTTGCCATTAAATGCATCTTCTGCATTTAGACTAATAAAAAAATACCAAATAGGGAATATTTTAAGTAAACTACTGATTTAGACTTTTTTGAGTGACTTCTTAAATAGGAGTATTTTTTGTCAGGGAAGATGCCTTCTTTATTTCAGAAACATTGTTTTTCACTTATTAATGTAGGGTGTCCTAACTTTTGTGATTTTTTTGTTGTACACCAAATCCTTTACCAGACATGCATGCAATAACAACATACTAATCTTAGAAGCCAATGAGACAATAGTAAATAAAATATATTTAGTTTTAAGCCTTATCGCAAGAAAAACAAAAACAATTACTGTTTCTTGAAATTCAGCAGTTTAACATTAATCATGCAAAAAATTCCACAGCTGCTTTGAAAGTACAGCAGTATCTTTTCCAGTATGTCAGACATAAGAAAATAAACAAACAACAGAATATCCTGATACAAAATGAGCTTACAAAAAGCCTCAGCAAGACACCCATGACTTCTATGCAAAGTAAGCCTGCCTTTGCTAAAAAAATGAAGCAAGCCTCTTCAAACCAATGGCTTGAAGTTGACCTCTAGTAAGACCAAGTAGTGTGAGATAGTACCATGAAAAATATACCACAAGATAATGCTGTCAATGAAGACAAAACAAATATGTTTACCAATGGCAATATTTAGTAAGACCAATCTACTTTTTGTAATGTACTATGTGCATCAACAAACAGTGACAAAAGGAGGACAGCAGGAAATTATAATTGCTGACTATGTCTCTTTGTTCCTTCCCAATACCAAGGTCCAGGCCACAAGACCAAACGTTTTTCTACAGCTGACCACCCTCTTTCACCTTCTTAGACTTTTCCTGTTCTCCAGACCTCATACCAGAATGCTTTAATTATGTACATTCTGGAAATACATCTGGTCATGTTATGTTTTATTCCTATTAAAACCTTATCACCTCTGCTCTCCCCCTCACTGATAAACAAAGTATGGACCCAGTTAATCATCACCTCCAGTCTCCTTCTTTCGCACTGAATGAAACCTTTCTGTTGGAAATGTAGCCCTTTTCTCCTTGAAAAACTCTTCTGGCATATACATCTTGTCCTGTGTCATTCGCTAATGGATGAGCTAACCCCGTAGCTGTTGCCATGTTTCTGCATCTGTTTAAAATGGTACATGTAATACTTCCATCTTTCACAAGCTTCAAACTCAGTAGTGCTTACTGGCCACTGTAGTTCTGCAAACAACCATGATCTTTCTCATAAAGGTTACTAACTCCTCAGCTTTTCCTGCTGTAGGCCTAGTGGTCTAGGATGGGAGACAGCTGACAAGAAGGCCAATAAGACCGTGACCTATAATCGGCATTTTAAAATCCCCACTTAGTTTAGCAGACTAATGCAATACATTCTGTCCACAGCTCTCTTTCTTTAGCCATACACATATCTTGTCCTGTTTGATCATATTTATTAACTGTTGAAGGCTGTATCCTCAATAGATACACACATTTCTGGATAGTAGGATATTTCCAAAGGCATACCTGTAGAGCATTCATCTCAGTAAGTTCACTGAAAAAATAGGTACCTCTACTGTTGTGATGTGGTATTTCCCTTGGAGACATGCTTTCATTTCACTAGGTTTCCATCCACTGACATGACCCAAATAAAAGACAGAGAGGAAGAGATACAACAGAGAATGACACAAATAACAGAAACAAATTGTAAGCCCGAAGAATTAGTGACCCGTTTTACATTTGCAATTCATAACTTGCAATGTGTTTTACACATGGTGTGTACTATACTAGCAAGGAAATAATTCAATTGATTAGATTAACTCACTTTTTCCATGCACTGTAAAATAGCTTTCTATTGCAGGGTGATTATTTTCCCAAGATCCTTAATATCTTAGTTCTCAGGTCCAGTACTCTACAGATTTCTTTACACCAAATCAATATTTTGCTTATGCATGAATGGAAAAAACAGGTACTTACATCCCATGCATGTTGTTTAAAATACATCTAAATACACCATTTTATATAATAAATCCTGATTAGTCTGTGTTACAATTAAAAATGATTTAAAAATCTTCTGATCAAAAATGCAGATATACAGTATAAAACATTTAACTCATCAAGCTGATCCCCCCCTCACTCCCTTCCTACCAGAAAAGGGACAGGTAGTATGCAGATTCTAGAAAAAATAAGAATGTAAATGATTCCAACATTCACAGCTGAGCTCTTCTGCTTCTTTATGCTTATTGTATGTGGCACTATACAAATAGTTCCAGCTGATTTTAGCAACCATTTACCTTATTGACTCCCTGGCTTTGCCAAGGCACATGCTTGTTTCTAGTGAAATGCTGAAAGCTGCCATTTATTTTACAAACTGTATTTGGACTAGACAAAGCATATATTTACATCTTGTCTAATGCAGTAAGTAAGCACTAGCAGAAGATGGCACTTCTGGTCTGATAGTCAATAAAAGGTGTTGCAATACAAACTGGCAGCATCTGCATTTTTAAAACCAAGTACTTTCTTTAATACATGACATTTCTGCCCGTGCACTAAGCAGATGAGAATGTGATACATTTTTAAGTGCTATAAGAGTTACAGAGTCAATATATTTCTTTACTTCACATTTATTGTTTTAATATCACACTTACCTCCTCTCTGGATGGTAAGAGAAGTCTCGTTGCCAACTGGACACTCTTTGAGTAAATCCACTACTTGAGCATGGCTTAGATTCTGCACATTTTGCTGATTAATCTCCATTATTAGGTCACCTTCACATAAGCCAGGACATCCCTGAACATCAAGGATTTGCTTCACCCTCTGCCCTGTTGGACTGTCTGCAATGGTGAACCCAAAGCCCTGTACTCCTTTCACAATAGTGATAGTCATGAGTTCAGACTGTGTTGCTCCAGAAGAGGCCATGGACACATTGTCATCATGAATAGTTGTTGGGAAGGAGCCATCAAGCTGACCATCTGCTGACATAGCATGCAAGGAATGTAGGGACCGGTCTGTTATATCTGCTCCAGGGCGTGAGGTTTGAGAAAAAAAGTCTACATATGTATCATAATGACTTCTTCCATTCAATAAGAATGGAGACCTATCCATTACTGAAATTGGAGAGACAATACTGCTGGCAGGGTCTTCAGGGTCATAGGGTAAGGGGTATCCACGACAAAGCACTAGACTGACACTCTGGCCAATTGGAACAGACTGGAAGAGCTTGACCACATCAGCATGAGTATGTCCAAGAACGCAGACATCATTAATATAGACAATTACATCACCTATAAGAAATAAAATAGTGATAATGTAAATGTGACCATTTTATATGTCTCGTATTCAAGAGTACCATGAAATCAATTAATGCAACACTTAAAATGGCTGAAAGTCATGCAGAAGTGAGAAACATCTGCAGCAGATACAAATGCAATGCTTAAACAGCGTGTGTTTAATTTACAGATTCATTCAATGCAAGTGTAAATTCTAAATGGTTATAATTATCGTACAAACAATAAATCTATTCACTTAAATACCAGACCACAAAAGTGTCAAATAAACACTAACCAGTTTTAAACAATTCAGATGTAAAAACAACATTTCAGCCAAAAGCACCTTACTTAAAGCAATGTGCTGCTGCCACAGGATTTTGCTATCAGAATACATTTATCTTTGAAATTGTGAAGTGACCTTTACAAAGAAATTTGTAAAAAAAAAAAAAAAAAAATCACATACTGACTCAGAAATAAGTACCAGTGCTGAAAGCTGCATCTCAGATCCAGAGTTTCCACCTCTGTTTAAGGCTGCCATTGCTGTCAGGGTTTATAAACACGCATCAACTGCTACTTGACAAAGCATGTGTTCTTGTATTTTCTCATTCTTTTTTCAGATCAGGCAGAATGACAGCATGCTCATTTGGAAAGCCTTGAGAAATGAATGCCCTTTAACCATATTCCACCCTTATAAAACTAAATTTCATGCTAAACACATGGAGGATGCCATAAATAGCATTATCAGTTTAGCTGCAGATAAAAGACTAAAACTGCGTTAAGGAACAACCACAGCCGCTGTATATCATGAAGGTTGCTGAGCAACCCAGTGATGAAAAATGCGATAAAAATACAAAAATACTGCCCATTTATCCACTGTAACAAATAAAAAGGAAGTTATTGGCAGACAAAGAACTGCCTTAGTTCTCTGTGCAGCAATAACAGCAATGAATCCATATGGGATTCTGTTAAACATGAAATGGTAACTGAGGGCAGAAAGGGGAAAAAAAAGATCACATAAAGTCCCATGGCATTCCAGAGCTCAGCGGTTTGGTGGATTAATGCAGCAAGCTTGGAAATTTTGAAAGACTCTGCAAAAGGAGCTATTAGCTTTGCAAACAATAAGCCTGCCTCAAGCTACAAAACCAGACATAGCAGGTGTAACGGAATGTGAAAACTACATGCCTACATAAGAGTGTTTTATGATAAGGCACAGCTGGATTGGCTATACAAATGCAGCACTTAAACACTTCAAGCAGAATGTATGAATAAGAGCACATGATCCCAAGCAGCAGAGACAGAGTTTCGAACAATGTATTTCTAACCTCCAAAGATAGGCTTGAGTCGAACACAATCAAAGAGAAGCATTATTAAAATATGCCTTAAACAAGCCTAGCTAAAGCTAATCAATATGTCAAAATACAGAATTTAGCAGCATGATTCATCTACTTAGTAAATTCTGTGCTACACTAATATTTTAGCAAGACTGTCAAGCCTATTAACTCTGCATCATTGCATTTTGTGTTATGTATATGATTATGAACAGTACCTTAACCACTGTTAAAGGCTTCAGTATGATGCAGCTCTATTTCTGTGAGTAAATGTTTCCCTACATCTCCTTTACCTAGCAAGGTCCTTTACACATGACCTTCAATGCTGAGTATATTTTCTTCAACACCACTCCCAAATTGTTTTTGCTTAATCTTATGACTATACCAAACACATTTTTGCTTATATTATTGATTGCAAACACCCCTCAGTAACTCATAGTAAGATAAGATGGTCAGCAGGACTTAGAAAAACTTGGGGTCATGGTAGATATTTGGAAAATATACTTTTGATGAAGGAACTTGTAAATGCAATAACACTAGAAGTAGCAGTCAATTTTAATCATAAGAAGTTCAATGAAATTCACTCTGAGGAAAGGAATATTACAAAGAATTCTGACTCAGTGGAGTTTCTTAGCAAGATAAGAGTTTGGAAACTTAGATACAGAGATAATGAAGCAACTGTATATAATAGTCAATGACTGAGACCTGCTGAATTCATTTTATGTTAAGGACTCATTGAGGGAGTCCTACCTGATGCAGTGTGTACAAGTTTGTTTATTTATTTATTACATTTGTTAACTGGGTAAGCTAACTTGTCCTAAGACCATATGCAGCCACAACTGGGCCAAGAAGGCAGAGCCTACACTGACAATAACAGCAGCCATATCAATGAAAACTGCAGACTGAATTTAAAATAAAAACATAGGCAATGAAAAAATATTTATTTAAATATATATATATATATATATATATATATATATATATATATATATATATATATATAAAAGGAACTGAAAAAAGAGCAGGTAGAGCTTATGAGAGATACGTAAGTATTACAAAACATTTTAGCTATATACCTACAAGAAACAGAATGCATTTAAAGATGTTGCATCTACGGCATTATTTAAAAACATAGACAAAAAACACGTTAGCGAAAAGGTAATCATGAACAGAGTTAATATCATCCACCTTGTTCAAAGAGGTTTGAGCAAACATTGGTTAACGTACATGGCTGTATGTGTGCACTGTAATCTGCCATGCTGTGGTAGGAATTATTTGTCCAAGATCTCTACAATAAGGACATTTGTTCTGGTTGAGTATAGATGCTCTTTTAGCTTCTGTATAAACTAAACCGCATTGTTAATTTGCATGTTATTATCTTCAATAGTAAACTGGTGTGAGCTTACTAATTGCTCTGTATATAAGGGGAGAAACTTAATGGTGGCCTAGATAATAATATCCATTCAGAGCCATTAAGAGTATAGGATTGTTCCCTGAAAAAACAACTTCTGTTGTAGAGGTCGGTACTGTCATCTAGCAATGTAAAGGAGAGCCACATCCACAGACTCAAAAAATGTTTATTTTATCATGGTTTAATGTTTCCTACATTTTAACACCACTCTGGAACTATTTACAGGTTTTTAAATATTTTATACATAATTTCTAAGTCTGACCACATGGGGTCTAGCATCTTGAAGTTATCCTGATTGTTTAGTCTGCCTCTAGGTATCCCACAATGCAGTGCTTGTATGTAAAAAATTACATCATGCAGGCCTCTTTCTTCCTAAAGCTCCTGTCACTGCATTGATTTTACATGCATACACTGCTGTCTTTCAGTCAAGTTAGTTTTAAATAATATTTTATGTCATTTAATGATTACTTAAAACACAAATATTGCAAATGCCACAGAATAGACTTTCAAAGTGCTTTTTACTGCTGCCTTTTTTAGAATGGCTAAATCGCAGTCTTTTGTGTAGCCTGAATTGTACTACTTTGACTCATCTCCCATCCCCTTCACACCTAACTTCCTTAGCTGTCAAAGTGCTAAGGGTAATTTGAGCTGTTACCTGCTATGATTGACAGCCCACAGCAGGAGACTTGACTCATGTACTGCTTCCTTGTTCTAGCCTTTACTTTCTGTATGGGTAGGGGAAGGACCAGGAACCTGTGACATCACTGCATGGGTGGGTTTTTAGGACAGTCATGGTGCTGTCAGTTTGGGGAGGAAATTGGCCAGAAAACTACTTGTATTCATTGGCTTGATGGCATCAATGAATTGGAGACTGTAGCAAGCTTTCCAGGGTGGGATAAAAGTTTTTTTGAAAGTGAAACAACCACAGTACAGTAAGGTACTGTTCCAGTGGAGAGAAATAGTCAATTTAAAATATTTTAAATGCTGTATTCTTGTTTATTCATAGCAGGGACAGTAAACAGGGAGAAAAAAGACAGAGAAGTTGAGCATTTAATAACAGAATCTGATTGTTGTCCTTTAAATATAAGAGTATTTAGGAGCAGTGATGCTTTCTCTGTGATGGGAAACCACTTGCACTTGCTGAGTGAGATATAGTGATGTTAAAAAAGCATAAAAGCACCTATCAGACAAAGAACTTTAAGTAGAAAAAACAAAACATAAATGTTCACAGCAAAGTTTAATGGTCATACAAATCGTACAAAGCTTTCGAGTAAAACTCTTTCTCAATGTATAAAATCATCAACAGAACACGCCATTTTTAAAAATCAATTCAACCAAAGTGCTCACATAATCAATTAACTTAATTAACTTAATTAAAGTGCCCTATCTCTTGGATACATAGCTATTAATTATATATAATAAATATATAGAGGATAATACATATAAAATATATACACATATATAAAATGTATTAACTAAGAAAACTTCAACTAATACACACATACATAAAATGTATTGTCTAAGAAAGCTTAAACTAATTCATGTCTTTCTCTTAAAACAGGTTTAATACTAGTAGCAGAATTAAGTCCTGGTTGATGGTCTGCTCGAAAAAAATTAATCCATTAATTTAGTTAATTCAGTTAATTGATTATGTGAGCAGATTGTTTGAATTGTTAGTTTTTTTATGTATGCACATTACTTTCTTTATATGAGTTATGTACTGATTCACATAGTTTAACTTTTGTTTGTGTCTGACCTGTGTCATAGCTGAAAAAGGTCCAGAGACCAGCTAATTTACATTGTTTTCAAACAAATAAATATAAAATGATATAGACTGAGAGACCAGCTAATTTACATAGTTTTCAAACAAATAAATATAAAATGATATAGATTATCAATGGTATAGAAACCAAGAGGACAAACATGGGCTTCAGAAATGCTCCATTTTTAATGTCTGCATTTATTTACTTATTTATTTATCCTCTGCTGATCAGGTTTATTTCAGTAAGCCCGAGGCCTCTTTATAGTTGAGACTCATGGTAGTAGTCATACTGACTAGAAGAAGGAGAAATCTGGGGCCAGGGAAATGGGAAATATCCCCTACTCTTATCAGTAAGTGCCATGGAATCTTTTACAACCACCTGAGCTACCACCAAATCAGATAGATGGGATCGGAGTTTAATGTGTCATCTGAGAGATGTCACACTCAGAAGTGCAGCACTCTCTAATCATGCACCACAGTGTCAGTAATGTACAATAAATCCAATTACCTGGAGTGAGAACAGAACACACACTCTTCTATTCTTCTAGTAGCAAAGGTGAGTGTGTTAATTGTGAAGCCACTGATACTGCAATAAGTGTTATTCACATTGTCAGCATGGCATCTCAAATGTATTATCTCAAAGAGTGACCCAAAAGTCAAACAAGCCTTCCAAGCCTTGATGTTGTTGTTGTTTTGTCTTTTGGCTTTTCCCGGTTAGGGGTCGCCACAGCGGAACTCCGGGCCACTAATGATTGGCAGTAGATTTTCACGTATGCTGAGGTGCCAGCTCGATGTCCAACCTTCATCGAAGGCACGCCCATTTACGCATGTCTTTCGAACACCACCCAACAGCAGGGAGGACATGCAGACTCCACACAGAAGGCACTCCCCGCACTCTAGCTGAGAATCAAACGGGAGAACCTCTTGCTGTGAGGCAGCAACTCCAGTTGTTTAAATAAGTCATATTTTATTCAGCCAGGACTATGGAAAACAAACTCAGTATGGCTGCCAGTTTAATGTAAGACAAATTTACATGTACATTTTCATTTATAATCATTTAAGCCTTTCAGGCTGAAACTGCCTTAGTCTAATGTGAAATTATCTTGTAATACTTTCAGGACTGTAAACTGACATGTCTTTTACTCCATCTGAGATACCACCTTACTCGTGTGGTAACTCTACCCCTGCCACTGCCCCTAACCTCAACCCTAATGTACTTGAGCAAAAACGCATTCCCCTAACAATACACAGTACACACACACGCACATATACCATCACGTAATACTGTTATTTTCCCTAGCCCTTTGCTCTAACCCTAACCTGGAAACACTTGCACACACACTCCAGAACCTTCACACACGATGCTAAATGTATCTCTTTCCATGGCCCTTATTTTAACACTAATACGCAAACACTTATTAAATAATTAATAAATAAATAATAAATAATAAATAAATTAATAAAACTTAAATAAATAAATAAACTTATTAAATATACTACCTAATGCTGAAACCCACTAACTCTATCACCAAGCACATTATATACACCATAGGAAAACTCAGCAATCTTACTTTTAAAATCTGCAACTGGCAAGCAGGGATTTTTATAAACACAGAGTGGGGTTCCTATCACATAGTCGAACTTGTATAAGTTTGAACGTTATATGGTCGAGACCATAAGTTCGAACTTGTACAAGTTTGAGCGTTTCAATGGAAATCTCTGTAAGGGGAGGTTTCCTTTCTGTTGAATGAGGTGTAATCTCAGAGTTGGTATATTAAAGTAGCGGGGGGGTGTTGGGGTTGCAGGGTGGCTTGCCCCCCTTCTTACAACAATTTATTTTGTTTTTCCTTCTTTTTTTTTTTTTTCATTCATAGTCGAAGTTTTGTAACTTTGAACGGAATGGTTCGTACATTTCGTGTTCGAAGTTATATAACTTCGACTATGTGATATAGACCTCACAGAGTGCAATAAACTCTGTCAGCAAATTGCGTGTGTGTCTGTGTATTGTGTGTGTGTGTGTGTGTGTGTGTGTGTGTGTGTGTGTGTGTGTGTGTGTGAGTTATGTGCATGTATATCTATCTATATTTATCTCTCTCTCTCTCTCTATATATATATATATATATATGGGTCTACTTCAGAAGATCGCCAGACCATTTGCTCGACATTCATTTGGTCGACAGCTCATTTGGTTGGCAACCAGTATTCAAGGCACTTAGAGATTTGCCCCCCTCCCCAATGTTGTGCGACCCTGGAGTTGATATATAGTTATGGGGTGTGTGGGGGGCACAGCCCCCCACATTGGGGGGTGAAGCCCCCCACCTATTTTCATTTAAAAGCATGAAAACACAAGAAAAACTACACATATTAAACGAAAATAGGTGGAGGGCTGTGCCCCCCAAACCCCCCTAACTATATATATCAACTCCAGGGTTGCACAACATTGGGGAGGGGGGCAAATCCCTGCTAAGTGCCTTGAATACTGGTTGTCGACCAAATGAATGTCGATCAAATGGTCTGTCGATCTTCTGAAGAAGATCCATATATATGTATATGTATATATATATATATATATATATATATATATATATATATATATAGGTGCAGGTATCCAAGCAGGCATTTCTGAACTTGAAGAAAGCATATAACAAGGTCCCAAGGAAGGTGATTCAGGCAGTCCTTTGATGGTCCAAAGTCTCAGAAACATTAGTAGTGACTGCAAGCTATGTACAAGGACCCACTAACACAACTATGGACAGTGTTCAGACTCACAGAAGGGTTCCTGGTGGGAGGGATTGTGTATCACAGTTAAGATCAGAGCTCACTGCTGTTCATACAGGTTAGGGATTACATTAGCAAACAGATTGTGTAGGAGAGCTAAACAAAGATGTTCTATGTAAACAATGTAGCACTATGAGCAGAATGTGAATAGAGACTTCCGCAAATGATAGGGGACTGGAATGCATAGCTGAAGGCTAATGGGATGAAATTTAGCAGAGACAAGACACTTGTCTTGACATCAAATGGGGAGAAATCAGAAGACACTTAAAATTGAGATGGAAGGGAAAATAATGGAAAAGGTAAATAGCTTACTGGATCAGGGAGTGGTGCATGAGAAGAAGGGAAGTCTGAGTGAGGAGATAAGGGATAGAATTAGAGGTGCTGCAGCTAACTGTTGGGGGCAGTGCATGGCAGACAAATGCCAGATAAGCTTAGAAAGTAAGGTCTACAAAACTATGGTTCAACCAGTACTACTGTATGGCACAGAAACCTGGGCAGTGAAAGCACAGAAAGTGAATAAGCCTGAGCTGATGGAGAAGAAGAGCCTGAGATGGTTAGTAGGAAGCACTCTGTGTCACATATGAAGGAGTGAGGACATCAGAAAAGAAGCCAAAGTAGCCCACAATTTAGACAAGGTCAATGAGAACAGATTCCAGGAGTTCAGTCACAGGTGCAAGAAAGAAGACAGTTTGGGAAAGAAGGTTTGAAGAGACAGGAAGAAAGCAAAAAGAAATGAGGACATCTAGCCAAGAGATGGATGGGATGAATGACAGAAGACCTTTAACAGTAGAACTAAGGCACTGAATCAAGAGAGGTGGTAACAGCCGACGTGTGTTCCCAATCCTGTTTAGACAAATGGGAAAAGGATGGGATGATGATGATGATAATGATATGGGTGCACAGACATCTGACAAAACGGATTAGCTCTATCTAGTGGGGTCTAGAAATACAAAAATGGAAAGGGAGTATGCTACCCAGATACTGTTCAATAAAGAGAGTATTATAGTATCAGTAGCCATCCTGGCATCTGACAGTTGCTGACAAAAGATTACAGTGGCATTTATTTTGGCAGGATGAATGGGCAGACAGCACAGACATAGAGATCTATATGGATGCAGCAAGTGCAATGGGGATGTGGGTTCTAAAAGTAATATGGCTTTCACATTTGCAGCCAAGTCAGTGGTTCAGTCTGGCATCCTAAAAGATATTACTTTCTTAAAGCTAATGTCCATTTGGACAGCTACAGTAGTGTGGGGAGGCATGATTAGTTAACAAAAGAATTGTATTCCAGTCAGACAAAGAGACAGTAGTCCAGATACTATCAAAATGAATACCTGATTGAGTACAAAGTTTGTTAGGGTGTTTGGTACTGCAATGTTTGAAGTTGAATACATGATTTTTGGAAGCATTTTCTATGCACACTGAACGGTATTGTTGACCTATTTTCTTATTTCAAATGCACAGATTTCAAAACTTTGCACTGATGGCAGAGCTCCACCAGAAGAGGTATCTGCGGCTGGAAAAACAGGTGCAAAACAGTTAATAAAAGACTCATGGACAGCCAGCACCTGGAAGGCATTCTACAGGGTTTATTGGACTTTTAGAGCATTACAGGCCACATTATGGCAGCAGAACAGACCTCTTTCTCTGGAAACAGTGTTGAGATTTTGGGCTCATAGGTGGAAAGAGGGTGACACAGTTAGGATCCTCTGAGTACACCTTGGAGCTTATGCCTCACCTTTCAGGAACAGTATTTGTTGGACCACACTAAGCTACGGGCAGTTGTTAGACTACTGAGTGGATGGGTGAAAAGACCAGGGAGGTAAGAAGATTAAATAGCAGCCACTATGTTGGGTGCTATTTTCTCAGGCTTCTTTAAGGCTTCCATTGCATTTTAACAAGCTATAAAGACTTTGCAACTGTAGCTACTTTAGTACCTTTTCTTTGTCAGAGTGCTTTCAAAGTTAGTGGACTGTTAGGGATAGGAACTGAGGGTGCCAACAACATCTAGGTTTGGGGGGGGGGTTGCTACAGCACAGGGCACAGTGGTCATGTGGCTGGGGGACAGTAAAACAGACCAATCCAGAAAAAGTCAACAGGCTGCAGTAAAAGGAGGTGGGCTTGCACTAATTTGCCTGGCAAGGTGGGCAACTACCTTAACGAATCTTGCACTTGGATTTAAAGTGGGTCACCTGGTAATTAGCTATTCATTATGTCAGACTTGCCAGATTCAACAAGTTGAAGCAGTCCTCAAGAGGATATTAAGCTAAGTGAGGAGAGGGGGAAATCAGCTGTGGTTCTGGACTCTCTCTCCTTTCAGATGTGTAGAGAGACTAATATGGCTGAGGGTGTAGCCTCAGTGTACTTAGCAAGGTAAGTGGCAGATGATACTTTGCAGCTTAGAAAAGTTACATCTGGTAAAACAATGAGGGAGGGGAGTTGCAGCAGACTTTCTTGAGTGAGCTGGAGGTCATAGCCATGATAAATGGTTAGAAGTATGGACAGCAATAAGTTATTTTTTCTCTACACTTTCTGTTGTTTTGCTGGACAGACAAGGGTATAATTACTGGGGGAGTCATACATTTTTTTTCCTGAAAGGTGAGCCTGGGTGCAGGTACAGGCAGTTAGGTTTTGAGAGGTCAGAAAACGGGGGTACAAAGTACAAGCAGGTATAACCACTGATCATCATCGGACAAAGACTTTAAACAAACCTGACATTAGCTTCATTCAGCAATGACCTTGGCCTGGTTAAAAAGAAAGATTTAGTAGAAATGATAACGTGTGACATATACATGAGATATACATTCCCTGAAAGTACAATTATTTGATTCAATAAGATTTCAAGAAGGTTTTATGCCATTTGGAGAAATCAAAGGTGATTATTATGTCTAGCATGCTTATAAAAAATGTACAAGAAACACCAAATGGAGAGTTTCATGACAATTCAGGACTATGACAAGGAGGAGGGGATCCTGTGTAGTTCAAACCTGATAGGGAACATTTCACACACTTTGGCCTGGATTTATTTAATTCACATTTATGCTTGCTGTTGCTTGATTTCATCTGAGGATGGTATAGTACTCCCACCCCCTGGAAAGGTCAGTCAGCAAGAAAAAATGTTGGGTTAGAATGGGAGATGAGAGAGAACATAAAGACGGTCAGCTCCTAGGGATCATTCATTTTTCCAAAGGGGGTAATAAGTCCCCATCCCTGTGTAATAGTAATGTGGGCTGGAGATGAAGGACTAACTCTTTGAAAAGGGAGGGGTTGGGGATGACACCCCATTAGACCTTTGTGTATGGTTAGCAAAACTAGAGTACAGCAGGTGAGTGTTAAGGCAGAATGGGCACATTTGAGCAGAATGCACTTATGTGGGTGGTAAGCAAGACAGAACACATAATGTAATTGTTATCAGGTTCAAGGAAACTGAAAGGATAAAAGTGCACTAAGGTAGGGGATGGCCGACTGACCTTGTGGTTGAAAAAGTAGATGAGATGCTTCTGCTCAGTTTTGATGGTGGGTCTTTGGGTAGTAAAGGATGTGCTTCTCTCTGTTCAATAGATTAAAGGCCATGTAACAGTCTCAGCCATAAAGGAATCAAGTCAGAAGCTACAACTCTGAGTGTCTGTCATGCCAGAATTGGTGAAATCTAAGTTACTTCTTCTAGAGGTTAGACAGAAAGTCTTGGCGGTCCCATGGATTTATAAGACTTGGTACACTGGAATAAACTCATGTAAATGTGTAAAGATTTGATCATAAACATTTATCAAAAAACATATGTGTTGCTAAAAGTGATTTAATTGCAAATAAGTAGTAGGATGATACACATTTCGATCATAAGACAACCGTGTTGTGTTTTTAGTAGGGAGAGGGTAAGCCAACGGACGAAGCATTTTATTTTTAAGAGATTGATTGAAAGCTATGTTTCATGCCATCCTGAGACATTTGATCACGGTTTGGTGTTTCAAAAAAAAAATCATACAACATTTCTTTAGGTATCCAGCTGACCTCTGAACCTTCATAGCACCATCAGGTTTTCATTCTGGCAATAATACAACACTGTTGTGTACATATTTCCCTCTGTCTCACCATCCCTATATCAGGGCCAGCATATTGTATACAAAATCTTTACTTAAACCATCTTTCTCTTCTTAATAGAGAAGCTTGCCTCACACCATTAAAAGTAATCAGAATCTTTCAGTCCTTGTGGTTTATGCTGATATTTTATCCATTTCTTATATTATTTCCTAGTGGTATGTGAATATTTGTTGTCTTCCTAATGATATCAGCTTGACATTAATCAGTAAAGCATTTCTCCACTGTATAGCCAGTTCAGACAAGTTTGATACAGTACAATGATTTAATTAAATTCTCACTTCTTAATAAGCACTGAATGAGGTTTATAACTACTCAGAGAGGAAAATAAGGCTTTGTACTTTCACATTTTCTACAAGTTCCTGAATGTGCTCTTTGTTCAAATTTAAATTTATATCAAACATCAATGAAATTTTACTGTAGAAGAGAAAGTTTAATGTATCATATAAAAAGTTATTAAATAGCATTTAAACTACGGAATTTTGTTTTGTAGTCATTTTCTGCTATCTTACACTCGTGTTTGAAGGCGAGTGTGGGTGGTAAATAACACAACCACTGTTTTTCCTCGATAATTTTCTATTTGAATCTGTATGTTGTCAGACTGTATTCACAGCTACAGATGACAGCCTGACAACATATAGGTTCAAACTTAAAATTATTGAGAATGACTAAACTAAAAATTTGGTGGCTTAGAAAATAAACAATAAATAATTCAACTAAGATGCTCAATTTAGTAGCTGAAGAAGATAATATCATTTGATTCACAGGAATGCTCACTTTTTCATTTTTTTCAGCAATTAAAACAATCATGAGAGTAATGCTTTGTTTTACAGTAACTATTTAATGCTAGCACATAGCATTATTCAGTAGTAATGTTAGTCATAGCATTACAGATATTTGATAGAGTGTCAGATTCAGTGCTGTGCAGATTAGTGTTAGCTTGTGTCTACTCCTAAATCATGAATCAGAAGACCAAACAGAGCCTTCACAAATAATTAATAACACTGCTCATGGCAACATACTAAGCTGTAAGATGGCACAGCCAGGAGTCCCTTCCTTTACTGTTACCTGTCTTGACCTGGTGTTGCAGTATCAGAGCCAGGAAGAAACCGTCGAATGGCTGGATAAGTCAAAGTTTAAAATTCAGTTTAAACTGCAGAAATAAGTTGTGGTATTCAATGGAAAGGGAAGCTAAAGCAACAGATTTGGTGAGTTCTCCATACAACTGACTCACAAATCTTTTGTGTTACAGCAAAAACCTTGGCATTTTACTGCTGCCTCACCAGGCTGCCCAAGTTGCATCCTTATTACAATCTGCAAATTCTTTGTAAATCATGTGTTGGCCTACTGAGAATGAAACTGCTGTGAGCTGTGAGCCGAGTATGCAAGTACCACATGGTTTCTTTAATCACAATTTATTTCTGTTTATGCTTACTGGCAAATACTATTTGCAACAATATTATTTTTCACACACAGCAGCTGCTTTTACCATGCCTTGACTGGCAGCGTTTCTTCTCGTACCCTAACTATAGCTGGACTTAGATCAAAACATTGCACAGCATGGCCGTTACAAATTCAAGTTCTACTTTCAAGTGAAGAGAATATATTTGCCAGGTGAGAGCATACAGTTTAGCATGATAACAAATTGTCTTGCTCTTAAATCTTGAGAGTGTTATATGACTGCCATTAAACGTGTCAGGCACCACCACCCCACACCTCAGACAATTGATCAAGGTTTAATATAGTGAAGAAAACCACACAATATTCTGTATGTATCTGACTACCGACACGCCTTCCTCAGTCTCTTTCGTCTTCTACCATCTGTTTAGTTTGTTAACCATCACTGATACAAAATGTATCTTCTCTATGTCTTATTTGAGTGGTTTGTTGTCTTTCTCCCGGAAAAGATCTAATTAAAGCTGCTTGAGGTTTAATAACTTTATTAAGAAGCTTATGCTCAGAATTCTATCAAACAAATCACTCCTCATGCTTCTGTGTGAACTAAAACAATATTGTATGCATTCTGCATCCCATTCCTACTCCTATGTCTTCCACTTTGCTACATCAATTAAACTTTTAGAATCCAATCCACTCTGTTTGTTGCCCTGGATATTTCTATAAGTTCATATTCTATATGTTCCCAAGGAATGGCTCAGTAGGTCCTGCATGGCTTACTACTAGTATAGTTGCTCATTTCCTTTTCCTTCCTGGAAAACTTATTTTGGAAATGATCCATCTTGATCTTAGACGTTTTATGTTTGCTCATTCAGCCCTTGCATTATATTTTTGTGAAATAAAAAGAGTGAAAGGTACCCATATCTCTTTCTCACTCTCTTTGCATATAACTATCAAGCTATCTGTTTGTTTCTTTGCATGTTATGAATACATGATACTTCACCTTCAGTTTGGTAACGGTTGGGAGTTCAGTCAATTTGTTGATAAGGGAATCCAGTGCACATTTGAAGAAGTGTTCCATCTTTAATCCCATCTACAGGAAATAACTGCCCTGATATCTAACCTACAACAGCAAGTATGTCAAACTTCAAAGGAAAAACGGACATATTAAAGATGTGGAACTGCAAAAATGAACATATTAAAGATGTGGAACTGCTTAAGTACAGTACTATAGTACTTTAGAACACTGCACAGACAAACTTGCATGGAAAATTGTTTTGACCTATAGTATGTACAAAAATGTAAAGGTGAACAGCATATATGATACGGATCTAGGACTATTGAATGAAAGTTCAACAGTCCGAATCTACTATCATTGAACACACTTTAGCAAAAGCGCTTTTCACCAAAAAAGCACTTTCGCTAAAGTGTGTTCAAAAAAAAAAAGAAAAAAACAGTAAATTAATGTTTATGCAGGGGGGCAAGCCCCCTGCACCCCACACCCCCCTATTTTAATATTCTCACTCCGATCTCACACTACAGTGAGGAGAAGGGAAGTTTTTCCTTATCTGCACCGCAGTACGGTCTCCGCAACAGTCATTCCCCACAACTGCCTCTAGCTGCAGGCATACTTCCGGGAAAGTGCTTCTTCGGTGAAAAGCACTTTCACGTAAGTATGCCCGGCCATTTTTATTTTGATAAAAAATTCCTTCGGGGATCAGTACAGATCTAATCTTTATTTACCCTGCTATGCTAATTATGTGGTGCTTACTTTAATTCTTCAAAAACTGTGGTCATAAACATGTTAGTATCCTTGGTTTACCTAATTTAGCCGATCCATTCATAATGCTATTTATATACACTTTGCCACACCTAACTGACTCAGAACTACATGAAAATAAGGAAATAATTAGGAGAAAATAAGACCAGATGATCTTAGAGACAAAATTGTAAAACAGTGCCCACAGTGCACTTTCTACACACCTCGCATATGCCCCATCTAGAGACAGTTAAGGATAAACTGAAGGCTATTCCCTTTGTATCTATGTTGCATCTTTTATTTTTGAATGCTTCATGATATGTCAATGCAGAGGAGAAGAAAAGGGATGACAGCATGTCTTGAATAAAGCGGTCATTAAAATGGTAACCATCCCAATTGCAAAAGCAAGTACTTTCACTTCCCTTGTGATGAGTGCAAATCCTGACCTTTAACTTAGTGAGACCATACAATGAGGAAGTATAGCATGCTTTTTATTGAAATTAATGTTTTATACTAATTGTGGGACCTGTGACAGAAAAAACATTATTTTAAAACTGAATTTCATAATAATTAATAATAATTATGCAGCTGGATAAAAAGTCACACAGAAGTGTCTAAGAAACAGTTCACAATACACATTTGGAAGATAGATCATGGATTGAGTTATATGAGTGTGGTTTAGAAGACAGTGGTAAAAATGAAAATTCATTTTTCAATGCAAGTACTCACAACAGCATGTCCAAAATGTTGTTGTGGTGTTGGTCTTCAGCATGAACTGTGGACATTCATATTTAGATCTGTCTCACCTTTACATGATAAACTCTTCCAATGTATAGTCACAGTGCAGTTTATCCTTATTAAAATTGGTAGTTTGAGCCATTATTACACACACACACACACACACACACACACACACACACACACACATGCATGCACGCACGCACGCGCACACACACGCACGCACGCACACGCATGCACGCACGCACACACACACACACACACACACACACACACACACTAAATGCACTATTTATTACTAGAGAATAGCATTAAAGGACAATGCTTTGTGGTGCATTGTTCATATGCATTAGGCCTTATCTACCCTTTAACTGTCTGCAGATATTCTCAAAGCCAGATATTCTGGTATGCTGTTGTCTGGAAATCAGACTGTGTTCCTGTATGCTATCACTTCATGATACTGGTACAGTAACATGATATAGAAGGAACTATGTTTGTATCCCATTTAGTCCTGCTACATCTGTGGACACGTTGAATTATGAGTACGTATTCCACATGCAGCTTTTGACATTTCAAGCCTAACTAATTACATAAAAAATCTAAGCCATACAATGAATCAGGAACAGTAATGATCACACTACTGTGCTTCTCTGTATCTGTACACGACTATCACTAGTCACTTCTACCACTGATGTAACATGAACATCATACAATGAATCAGGAACAGTAATGATCACACTACTGTGCTTCTCTGTATCTGTACACGACTATCACTAGTCACTTCTACCACTGATGTAACATGAACGCCATACAATGAATCAGGAACAGTAACGATCACACTACTGTGCTTCTCTGTATCTGTACACGACTATCACTAGTCACTTCTACCACTGATGTAACATGAACGCCATACAATGAATCAGGAACAGTAATGATCACACTACTGTGCTTCGCTGTATCTGTATACGACTATCACTAGTCACTTCTACCACTGATGTAACATGAACGCCATACAATGAATCAGGAACAGTAACGATCACACTACTGTGCTTCTCTGTATCTGTACACGACTATCACTAGTCACTTCTACCACTGATGTAACATGAACAGAGAACTTTATGCAATACAGTCCCCAGAGGTCCTGCTATTCTGACCCTAAATACATCATGCCACCCATATCGTTAGCTAACATGGATGTAAACTCATCTACAGTGTTTGCACTTTTGATAAGGATTGCTTGTCTCGTTATTTCTTTTTGCTGCATGAGGAGTTAGTACTCTAATAAAAATGTGTATTTCTATGATTTATGTGCTGCACTGCACAGCCCTATGTAACCATATAAGGAAGCGATTTGTCTTAACTATTGAAATTAAACAGTCTGATTCTTTGATACAAGTTATAAACACTTGCTTCAGTCCAGTTTCTGCACGAAGTTCAAACTGCTGAGGATTGGAAATCCTAAACTGCCCCCCTCCCCAAAAAAAAGGCAGAAAAAACACTTAAGTATTTTTTTTTGTAGGGGCAAGCCCCTCTGCACCCCGGTGTGGGCATTAATCCCCTCCAAACTTATATATACCAACTCCACAGCTGCATCAAGTTGAGTAAGGGAGAATTTCCTATTAATGTGCAGAGCATACAGCTTTCGGGTACAACCCTTCTTCAGTGCAAAGACATATAGTTGCTGTACCCGAAAGCTGTATGCTCTGCACATTTGCACGTTAAGTCCCGTATATGTAGTTTTATTAAAGTTTTTACAAGCTATGAATGTTTCTTGGTTTGAATTTGTGCTGTGGTTCATGGAATTAATATCAGACCTTGTCCTTTTGCTTGTAAGGTGGAATTTCTCCCTGAAAAGAGCATCACTGCTGGCACAATTCATCAACAGTGATTTTGTATAGAGGAGCTCCGATCCTCATCAGGTTGAACTTTGAGCAAACAACACTCGAGAATTCCATCTTTACCAAGCATTGGTTACCCTATTAGCATACTTTATAATATTCAAATAAAAAAGCTGTTTAAGGAATTAACACCATTTTTTCAAAGTTTAATAAAAGAGTTAATGTTAAAAAATACTGTGTAGTTTTGCCAGTCATGAATAATCTTATTTTAATTAGAGGATACAGATGAATATATGTCCTTTAATAAACTGTATCTAATATATTTCTAAACACATTTTCATCATCAGCTGTAATTTGTTGTTCTCTTCACCTACCCAAATATGTTTCAACCATGAGTATCATATGGATTAATCTGCATATGCAACATGAAGATTTTCTTATTGATAGCAAGAAATATCATACATACAGTGGATATAAAAAGACTGCACACCCTGATTAAAATACCAGGTTTTTGTGATATAAAAAAATGAGACCACAATAAATCATTTCAAAACTTTTCCCACCTTTAATGTGACCTATAACCTGTACAATTCAATTGAAAAACAAACAAATCTGTTAGGGGAAAAAATATAAAAAATAAAAAACACAGAACACGCTGGTTGCATAAGTGTGCACTCCCTTAAACTAATACTTTGTTGAAGCACCTTTTGATTTAATTACAGAATTCAGTCTTTTAGGGTACACACCGGCCATTAATTAAAGAGACTCTGATTAACCCCAAATAAAGTTCAGCTGTCCTAGTAGGATTTTCCTGACATTTACTCAGTTGCCTGCTACAGCAAAAGCCATGGTCCGCAGAGAGTTTACAAAGCATCAAAGGGATCTCATTGTTGAAAGGTATGAGTCAGGAGAAGCATACAAAAACATTTCCACAGCATTGGATATACCATGGAACACAGTGAAGACAGTCATCAAAAAGTGGGGAAAATATGGGACAACAGTGACGTTGCAAAGAACTGGACATCCCTCCAAAATTGATGAAAAAGACAAGACAAAAACTGGTCAGGGAGGCTGCCAAGAGACCTACAGCAACACTGAAGGAGTTGCAGGAATTTCTGGCAAGTACTGGTTGTGTACTACATGCGACAACAATCTCCCATATTGTCCATATGTCTGGACTAAGGGGTAGGGCTACAAGACAGAAGCCTTTTCTTACACAGAAATACATCTAGGCCTGGCTAACATTTGCAAAACAATACATCGTCTCCAAAAAGCATGTGGGAAAATGTGTTATGGTCTGATGAGACCAAGGTTGAACTTTTTGGTCACAATTCCAAAGGGTACGTTTGGCACAAAAACAGCACTTTGCATCACCAAAAACAACACCATCCCCCATGGTGAAGCATTGGTGGTGGCAATATAATGCTTTGGGGTTGCTTTTCTTCAGCTAGAACTAGGGCTTTAGTCAAGGAGGGGGGAATTATAAACAGTTCCAAATACCAGTCACTTTTGGCCCAAACCTTCAGGCATCTGCTAGAAAGCTGAAGATGAAACGGACTTTCACCTTTCTGCATGACAATGACCCCAAACATACATCCAAATCAACAAAAGAATGGCTTCACCAGAAGAAAATTAAAGTTTTGGAATGGCTCAGCCAGAGCCCAGACTTCAAATAGAAAAAAAAATCTGGTGGACTGAAGAGGGCTCTCACACATGAAAAAATGCCGCAGTCTGACACACATTGAGTTGCTTTTGCAAGTGAGGGGGCATTATTTGCCAAAAGAAGATTTGCAATGCTGATATGAACTCACCCAAGAAGACTGAATGCTGTAATTAAAAAAAAAAGTGCTTCAACAAAATATTAGTTAATTACAACACACACACACACAACACAATTAAAGGGTGCGCACACTTATGCAAACAGCATATTCTATATATTTTTATTTTTTTCCCCTAACAAATTTGTTTGTTTTTCAATTGAATTGTACAGGTTATAGGTCACATTAAAGGTGGGAACATTTTTGAAATGATTTATTGTGGTCTCATTTTTTTATATCAGAAAAAAATGGCATTTTAACAAGGGTGTGTAAACTTTTTATATCCACTGTACTGTGAAAACAATCTCCGTTAACCCCCAAAACAATCTCTACAACATATAATTTTATTTTAAAAGTTAAGCACAGTCAACATTTTTTTATTTCTTTCATGAAAATAAACTGGATTAGATTTTCAGCCATGATATTTTTTGCAAAAAAGTTATAACATATCTTTATCCTATATTCTCTTTAAGCACTAAACTATACTCAGTTTATGATTTACTTCAATACCTACTTTCTTCAATCTAAAAGTCTTTGTATCTCATTTTATGTCCTTTGTGTACAGCCTCTGAAATTGTTTTTTCCTTTTTTACCCCACATCATCATACCTTGCTCTCCAGTGCATCGCATTCAGTCCAGATCTACCAGCTAATATCGTACCCCCTGGACTTGCTTCCATATTGCTGGAGCTGGTTGTGGATTGTAAGGCTCAGCCATCTTTATATTTGTCTTTTTTTATAAGCCCCACCCACTCACTTCTCTGCCTTCTACACTCATTGATTATATTCATGGTCAACTCCCCTGAAGGAATGTTATTAACAGACATCATCCAATCCAGGATGGGCACACTGCTGTGTTAGTCATTCAAGATGCTGATCATACCCAGGTTGCCTGGGCCATCGTTAGGGCTTTATCCCTCTATGCCAATGGAATGGCTGAACCAGTGGAATTCTTGATGCAGATATTGCACATATTTTGGCACTGCCCATTTGTGCAAGAAGTGTGGTTATTATTAAATAACAAAGCCACATCGTTCAGTCTTATCAAAAGTAATTTGTCTTGGCAACAAACTGTATTTAGATGCTGGAGTGATGTTACTCACAAGGACAGACAAATTATTTTGGTTATGTTTACAACCTAAATTTATTTTTTGGCTATCTTATTGGTGAATTAAGTTTTATTTTTCTCGGGCACTGACTGTCTACGGCTCAAGAAGCCAAGTATTGGAGCTCCTCCTTAGGAAATCATTGCTGAAGAGATGTTTTGGCAGTGATGCCCTTTCTGGGGCAATTTCCCCTCTTCAATGAGTTGGCGTGATGGTAGAGTTGGTATATATGAGTTTGAGGTGAAATGACTTAATTTACCTGATCCGGATGACTTTTGCTTTGATTCATGACTTCCTTTGATTCTTTCTTTTATTTGGATCACCTTGCCTGTGTATTTATATATTTCTAATTTTTACAAATTATATGCTTAGCCTTGTCTATCTTGCCTCTTTTCTTCCCCAACCACACTCCCATTCACCCAGTCTCTACCACACCCAATTGGTAATTCCTGGCAAGGAGAAAGCTCTAAGTCAAGGGTGCAGCAGATGGCAGGTTAATAAATGACTGGTACTCTTAAAGTACCTTATTTGAGTTTGACTGCTGCTGATGATCAAAGAAAATAGAGACACTAACGTAAGAGCTGCATGTTGTCCTCTAATGCTACTACCTGTCCCACTGCCCAGGCTCAGCAGCTCAGAGGACTCTGTGGACCGACTGTGGCTAAACTGACTGGCTGCTTGTATTAACACTTTAAAAAAGTAAGTGAGCTATCAGCCTTCCTCTAATGACCGAATCATTGATGGTTGACTTGGTTGTTTAAAAGTTTTATTTGTGTGTGTGTGTGTGTGTGTGTGTGTGTGTGTGTGTGTGTAGGGGGAATAACATAAAAATATTGCAGTACTGCTCTCCATCATGTATTTGGTGTTATAATCTGTGACTCACATTGTCAACAGAAACATTATTACAAATACAAATACATCTATTATGGCTGGCTATGCAAATGAGTGAATGAACAAGCACTGGCGAGTGTGTTAGGAAAGTGGCAATGCATTGTACAGTTGTTAGTAGTTTTGATATTAAATTTAGGTTTATTGTCATTGTTTGCATTTTTAAGCTTTAATTAGTAGAGCAGCAGTAGACAGACTAGTGGGAAGAAGACCTCTGCAAGTTTGCATGAGTTGTTATGTCATGTACAAGCATCGATTTCTAGTTAATCGCATCACTGCAACCTTGACAGGTTTAATAACTGCAAAATGTTAAGTTAAGAACAAAGATTTAAGCTGAGCAAAATAGACAGAGAGAGGGAGGTACTTAAAGATTCTTCAAGTAGTATACAGTTAACACGTTGTGCAGATGAGATGATCTTATCAGCTTATCTTGCTACCTGATTTCTCTGTCTCTGACTGTTGCTGAGCAAGCTACTATATAACTCTCAGCTCTCTGTGAAATGTTGCCTTATATGTTTGCTCTATCCATAATAATGTCTTGAATTTTCTGGTAAGTCGCTGAGGATCACACTCAGACAGCAATGACAAGAATTAGACTTTCATCTTAGTATTGCTGAAACAATGCAAGTTGATAAAAAAAAAACATGTTCTATTAATTTATTTTTAAACAAATTACAGTAATAGTTAAAACGTGTCCCTGATTTGGGGTCTCATGCTATTATTTTTTTACTTTGTCCAAAACTGTCGAGTAAAGATCTTGAGCAGTGCATTTGGAAGTATGAACTACTACTGTCTTAGGAATCTTAAAAGTGGAACCAAATCTAGCGATGAAATACAGCTGGAGGAAAGGTTATGAAACTGTGCCACACTGTTCTGATAGACATTTCTTTGCTGGCATTCTAAATTTATCATGATATCTATAGAAGTGTCATTCATACATTTCTCCAGGTGAGTGTGTCTGCTTTTCAAGAGACTTTGTTCCTATTTTCAGTATCTATAGGTTGATAGTCACAGAGCTAAGTTGTTCTACTAATGCTGAGGTAAAAGAAACTAAAAGTAACACTTTTCTTAGGAAACAAAGAAGTGCACTCTGCTGCTGCATTTATATGGCTACAAAGATATTTACTAATTTAATGATTACTTCATATTTTTATCATTATAGTTTTGCTACATAGTGTATAACTGAATGGCATCGGAATTTCCAGGCTTATTAACTCCTGTACAAGGAGAGAGAGGCTGTAAAGAGGGGAACTTAAAGTTTTTTACCTTTTAGTTACTCGTTGGATACTTTTTAGTTGCAAGGTATTGAATAATTTCTGCAACAATGAAATGAGACATTCTTCTATAATTTGATGTGCATTTTAGATTTTTAAACCATGTTTCAATAATGTACACATATCAACATGTTCCAGGTTGAGAAAAGCTTTTAAATCACTTGTTTTATTGTTAAGACCAGTATTTTAGAAAAGCTACTTTCATCTCTGATGTTTACCTCATGCACTTTTCATTTTTGTTCTTGAAATTTGAAGAAATTATGGGGATGGAGCAATTCCTTTTCAGTACATGCACTCTTCATGGGGCAGGTAAAGACCATCATAGTCAAATCACAATACTTCTGTGACCATTATAGTTATAAAGAGTAAGGTAGACAGAGAGAGAGAAAAAGTAAACAGATACTAGTATAATTGTTGGTGGGGGATACTCCATTATCCTGCCTAGGGCCCCATTTGGCCCTGATCTGGCTCTCTATTTCATATATACTGGGACTTTTCCTGTACTCATGTCCCACGCAGCAGCACAAAATATGAGCTAAGAAAATAAGCAAATCACAGCTCCCATCTTCACTAAATAGTAACTTTTCATATGACTCTGAAAACCCAGATACTTCTAGACAGAAAATATTTATGTGGGTGGCCACAAAGAGATTGTTCTCCAACATTCCAATCTCCTTGGGTTCCATGGGTAGTCTTCAGATATATATCTGTGAAAAAATCATACTGAATTAATGTAATTTTTATCATTCAAAGAAAAACTGCAGACTTGTCTCACATCTTGTGTAACTTTCATAAAAATAAAAATAAATAAATAAATAACTGCGGAAGAGCAAATGATTTTTAACTCTATTAAGGATGACACATCTATCAGAGTTATGCATACAGACAAAGGGGTTCAATGGTCATAGTAAATTCTGATAATTATGTGAAGGGAATGCAATTTTTATTAGCAGATGAAACTGCATACAAAAAGGTTTCCAAAGGTGATGTCCTTAAAGCTTACAAAAGAATAGATTCTTGGCTTTTTGAAGCTCTTCCAGGACTGATTTACAGGAACATGTATGAGTTTTATGTAGTAGATAAACCCAAAATAGGGCATCTCTTTAGAATTCCAAAGATACACAAAGATGGGCATTGTACCCCTTACAGGCTTATAGTTTCCTCACCAGCGTTGACGTTAGCGCCATGTTCTAAGTTTATAGACAGGACTCTGCTTGAGCTAGTGCAGAAAACAGAATCCTTTATTAGGGATTCCTTTGATTTTTGAAATTAAATCAACGAAATTAAGGTTGAAGCTGGGGATTTGTTGGTGACAGTCGATGTGGCATCTTTATACACTTGCATTGGCCATGATTTGGGTTTAGAGTGGGTTGGGAATTTGTTAATTAACAGTGGGGAGTATGAATTAGGAGAATGCAGGTTCATGCTGGAGTGCATGGATAACATTCTCTCATACAATTACTTCACGTTTGACAATGAATATTTTTTACAAATCAAGGGTGCGGCAATGGGTGCTAGGATGGCTCCCAATTATGCTAGTTTAGTTTTGGCATCCTAAGAGACCAACATTATGTCTAAGTTCACCAACAGACATAACATTGTGAGTTACCATCGTTTTATTGATGATTTGTTTTTTTGTTTTTTTGGAGAGGAGCACAATCTGAGCTCTTGCTGTTTATTGAAGAGATGAACAACATCACTTCTTTTTTGCACTTTACTGGTAGTTGGGACAATTTCAAAATTTGCTTTTTAGACTTAGAGGTCATAAAGGAGGAAGGCAAAGACTTTTTGGGGTCCAGCATCAGTTACAAAAATGTAGCAAGTAATGATCTTTTGAGTTATTCCAGTATGCATCCCACTTATGTTAAATACAACATCATTAAGGGGCAGTTAGTAAGACTTAATAGACTTACAAGTGACGAAGCACAGTTAGATTTGTTAGTGCAGGAGCTGCATTCTAGATTTAAAAACAGAAGGTACCCTTCTAAAATTGTGCATGATATCACAAGTACGAACAATAAAATGGAGGGATTTAGAGGAAACACACAGGACAAGAAGGACTGGGTTACGTCAATGTTGTTAACCTTCACCACAGACAGCAAAAAATAAAAATATAGTGTCTAATAATTGGAGAATATTCGTTTCCAACAGTGACCTTCAGGCAGTAGTAGGAGAAGCCCCCCTTTTTGTTAACAAAAGAGCCAGAAATTTTAAAGAAATGTTGGAAAGTGGACCCAAAGTAAAGCTCCAAGGGAGTATAGGAACTTTTAAATGTAAAAGCTGTAATTTTTGTAAATTTATTTGGAGTGACCACAATTTGAAATTCTAAACCAGAACAAGATGTGGCATGTTCCAGGTATTTTCAATTGTAAATCCACCTTTGTGGTATACATGGCAAAATGCTCCACCTGTTTTTCGTTTTACATTGGGAAGACCAACAGCCAACTTAAAAACAGAATGTATAAACATTACTACGCCATTAGAAAGAAAAAAATGGACAATGCTCTTTATAAACACACTTTAAATTGTGTGGGCCATAATGACAGTGTCAAGTTTCTTTTTACAGTTATAGATCATGTTCCAGTGGATTTTAATGGAGACAGAGATGAGGAACTGGATTTTAGGGAGTTCAAATGGCAGATTCTTTTCAATGCACGTAGGGCATCAGGGCTCAACAATGATGTCAATTACAAAGCTGTGTTGAAAAGAAAAGCCTACTATAACAAATGCAATTAGTTTTATCAGTGTTATTGTTGTTGGTATTTTACATAAAAATTTATGTATTATTTAGTATGTCTTTTACACATATTTTTATATTGAGGTTAATGAAAACTGAGATCTGATTGGTTTAAGTATACTGGCTATCCTATAAAAATGGGACAATTTTTTAACAATTTGTTCTGATGAAGGCCTAATTTTGGGGCTGAAAGTGCTAAACCAGTAGAAACCAGTGGATTAAAGTCTGTTTCGTGTGATTCAATGCTTCACTATTACTTGTGTTTTTCCTTTTTTATAATTTTTATCATATTATGCAGTGTGTAATGATGAATGGCCTTGAATTCTGCCTTTATAAGAGTTACATTATGTCCTTTTATACTATTTTGCCTCCTTTACTTTACTCAGTACTTCCCACTGTTGTCTCCAAGGTGTATTGTGGTAGGACTGTTAAACTGCCAAGTCCTCCTTAGATGAATTGCTACTATTTGTGTATAAACTCATTAAAGTATTTTCAGTACTGAATTATGTTGATTTGCCAGTTATTCTGTCTGAGCAAATGTCATTTTGTTTTCTGATATAGAGTGTTATAATGCTATTTAGCTTTAAGTCACCTGTTTACACTTGTCAGCATTCAGTTGTTCTATTCTATACTGTTATGCTGCAGCAAATTATATACTCTGTGTTCCAACAATCACCCTCAAAATGTATGGGTGTGCTGATATGTTGTCCTGTTTTCTTTACAATGTCTTTTCTGTCAACTGCTTCTGTAGCTGTCCAATGAACTATCTAAATCTGGTGAGATACCCTTTGTCTTTCCAGCAAAAGGGCTTCTAGCCCAGTGGTACTACATAAAGCTGTGATGTCCCACATCTGGCCAAGTAATCAAGGAAACTCAATCCTCACCACTGGCACCAGTGGGGGATGTTCTCTGAGAACATAACAGTTACACATATATTATCTCCAGATGCAGCTCTCTGCATCAAGCACAATCAAGCCTAATTTCCCTTAAGAACACACAGGGAACACAGTCAGTCTGGGGCTGGTTTCTCCCTCTTTCTCCAGATCCCTTATAAGGCTCCCCACTGACACAGATATAGACTTGAGACCTCAGCTGAGTGTCCAAGCCAAGGCCTCCAGCTCCATTCTGTTCAACCTGTGCTCCGTGTCCCCACCCAAGTAGCTGACACACACACTCTTGGAGATTTGATGTGCACAAACACATCTGGGAAAGGGTGGCACAGGATTACTAGCTATTCCCCCTTCTGCCCAGATTATAAGGTAGTTATGACTGCCACCAGACACTCCTGCCAGCTACCTTAGGTCTCTTCCAAGGGTACCCAATATACTGAGTGAAATTAATATTAATGCAAATGGTAGTTTGCCTAAGAGCAAGGCTATTAGGAGAGGCCCATACAGTATCACCAAATAAATATGGATGTACTCTGAAAACATAAATATCTCTACAAAGATGAGCCACAATGAAATGCTTACATATGTTTAATAATAATAAAAGAACAAGAAAATATATTGACAGAGACATCAGAATTCAAATCACTTTATTTAAAATAACATTTAAGGACAGCTCATACAAATAAAGAAAAACAATATCTAAACTAAGCTTCACTATATTCCTGAATCTAAGAGAATCACTATTCCTTACTTACTTAATAGAGCAAGGAAGATGATGTGGTGAATGGTCCATCATGTTGTCAGGCTGAAGACAGAATACAGAATCCTCAGTCTCCCCAACAGACTCCTCAAAATAATATATAAAATATTACTTCTGGGATAGCTTGCAGAATGACATCACTTCTGGTCATCTGACTTCTACTTCCCATGCAAACTCCCATTGCTAGAAGCTGGCAGGATTTAGGACATACCTGTAAAAATACACACACAAGGGCTTTTGCTCAGATCTGTGCCAGGTGCTGGAAGTCATAAAACATTTCATACCTCCATGCTTCCAAAGTAGTAATTAGTTCACCCAAAAGATAATACAGAAAGCTTCCTAGAGCAGACTTTGTGTCTATGGCTGCATTGAAACCTGTGAGATTGCATTTTTATAGCTTAGCCTGTAAAGTGATTTCATTTCAGATATATTTTAAAGTTTGCTGGACTGAGTTTAACCTTCCAGTTTCCTCTGTTAAAACATATACATTTAAACAGTTACAATAGTGCATGTATATTTCTGTTCTCTCGAGTAGGGCACACTGTGGATACATTTCAAACACAAGCACTTTACAAATACCTTTTCAACACAAACATCTGTACAAATCAGTTTGATATGCACATGCCAAACAGTTCTAATACATTGTAACACAAGCATGTTGTATAAATCAGTTTGATATTAACTGATGACATATAATTATTTACAAAATTCCAGCTAGCTGTGCTGGCACTACCTCTTATCATTACACCTCCCCCTCCTTTGAAGACTCACGTTAGTTTTTCAGGAGCCCTTTGAGAAATGTTGCTTGAGAGGAATGAGCCTATTTGGGAATACATTACCTCATACCCTGTACTGATGTCCCTGCTGCCTTGGCATTGATGACCCTAGTACAGTGCTGCAATGCCCTATCATGTGCCTGCAACCCTAGGCTCCACCATAGTAACTTGGGATTTTGCTGGCTGGCTTGCTGTAGCCACAGATCCCCTGCAGACTCCTCCTGGCTCCTACAGCAAATACTCAGCACAATGGTCTCTCTATCATGGCAAGGTTTCAAAATGTTAACATGGCACATTTCGTGCCACTGCTTTGTGTGTAGAATTTCTACCATGTAGTTAACATCACTGACCTTCCTTACCACTTTGAAGTGTCCCGCCCAAGCTACCTGCAACTTATTTTGTCTGACAGGAATGAGAATCATAATCTGCTAGCCCACAGCATACTCTCTGGCTTGAGAATTCCTGTAATACCAGACCTTTTTCCTGCTATTGGGCATCTTCCAGTTTTGTCCTGGGCCAAGCCCATGAGTTCCCTGAGCTTTGTCCTGAGGTTTAAGACATATGCCATAACAGACTCCTTGTGGGATTAACATTCACCCTCCCACTCATCACAAATCAAATCTAGAGGTCCCCTCACCCAATGCCCATACAGCAACTGAAATGGTGAAAAAACCTGTGGATCCCTGGGGCTCCTCTCTGTATGCAAACAGCAGATGGGGCAGATATTTGTCCCACTCTCCCTAAAACTGGTCTGCAGATGCCTGTAGCATGGTCTTTAGTGTAGAGGTTAACCTCTCCACAAGAGCATTAGTCTGGAGATGGTAGGCGGTGGTCTTTAGGTGCTTCACCCCACTGTGCCTCCACAGACAAGCCAGCAGGTCTGACATGAAATTGTCACCTCTATCAGTCAACATTTCTCTTGGGAAACCTACCCTGCTGAGAATCTCTAACAAAGTATTTGCCACTTTTTTTTGCCTCAATGTAGGACAGGGCCATTGCCTCAGGGTATCTGGTAGCATAGTTTACTACCACTAGGATATACTTCTTCCCTGTGGAACTTGGGATACTCAGAGGCCCCACAATGTCCATAGCTACCTTCTGAAATGGCTCCTCAATCTCAGGCAAAAGCACCAAAAAAGTTATGCACTTGACCCTTGCCTTGCCTACTTTTTGGAATTGCTCACAGATCCTGCAGTACCTTGTTACATCCTTTGCAATCTTAGGCCATTAAAAGTTCTGCATAATACATCTCTTCATATGCTTTATGCCCATATGACCTGCAAAAGGAATGTCATGGACTATGGCTGGAAGTGCCAGATGGTAGGCTCTGGGCATTACTAACTGCTGTATTCTCTCACCCTCTAGCCCTCCCTCAGGGATCCATTCTCTATACAGTGACCCTTTGTTCCAGTATATAGAATCCTCTTTTTCCTTGAGAATCAGGTGCATCTCTAGCTATCTCCATCAAGTGTTGTAATGTAGGGTCTGAGAGCTGAGCCTGTCTCAACTCTGTTTTTGTAACTCTTCCCAGCTCCCCTTCCACAGGACGTCTGGTATCCGCTGACAGTGGTGCTTCACTGTCAGCCTGGGTACTAGTACTCACCTCTGCCCTTCTAGTCACTCTGTTCAAGGGAACATCAGTACCCACCTGCAGCTGTGGCTCACCTTCAGTCACACTGCTACAGGGTAGCTCCTTCCCTGAAGTAGCCACCTCACCAGTCCTGCCTTCAAGTGTGCAGTCTGTCTGTGTCCCTCCCAGGCTGCCAGATGCACATGCCTGTCTGCAGGCCTGACTGCATGTCACTGCATGTACACAAGGTACTGCATTATCAAAGTCATTCCCTATCAGGACATCTGCAGGGATATCCTCAAACACACCTACTAGATTGCTTCCTTTTCCACCCTCCCAGTCAAGGTGAACCCTAGCCAAAGATATTTGGAATGGGGTCTGTCCTAAAGCTCTGACTGTAGTAGACTACTCAAGCAAGTATACCTTCTCTTTAACTATTGCAGCCTTCACAATGGTTAGGTCAGGAGCTGTGACTCTCTTAGCAGTGGCTTGTTTTCCATCTACTAAGATAGGATATAATCTCTTCTGTTAGTTTTGGTACCCATGTTGTTTCCAGACAACTTACCACAGGCTTTCTGTTATTCCCACTTGCTGGTTCCCCTACCTTTTGTTCCCCATCTTGCCTCTGTGGACATCTATATGATCCATGGCCCTACTGGTTGCATTTAAAACATTTATCCCCTGATCAAGGCAGTGTACCTGAACTAGTGGCTTCCCCTGTTACTGGTGGTCTCTGTTGGGCTGGCTTAGGCTGCCCACCATGGGTTCCCTTATATCCATATGCAGCACTGGGTATCCCTTTCCTAAGCAGACATTCCCTTTTTCCCCAGCTCATCTGCAGTGTTGCATTCCCTATCTGCCAACCAGATTCTCATGTCCTCAGGCAAAGTGCTAAGGGTGTGCTCCCTCACCAAAAGGTCTGCCAGTCCTTCAAAAGTGGCGACCTGACACCCACTCACCCACCAAAGAAAATAAGTGCTTAACTCAGCAATATAATCAAACACACTTTCATTTGCCTTGCATCTATGCTCACAAAACATGTTTCTATAAGTTTCAGGAGTTAACTTAAAAACTCTAATAAACATTTCTTTACTGTGTTATAGTCTAAACAATCAATATCAGACAATTTAGAAACTGCAGTTACAACTTCACCATGGAGTAAGGGGGTGAGGAACTGTACCCAGAGCCCTTGGTCATCATTATACTGTTTACATACCCTTCCAAACATATGAATAAAACTATAAAATGATCACCCTCTGTAATCATGGAAGAAATGTACCGACCTTTATTGCTTCTGGGGTTCGGTTATTTTCTTCACCATTACAACCATGACCATTGCGAAGAGTCAGCATCTCCCTCTCATGATGCTTCTGTCTCTCATTTTCTTCAGCCTCCAAACACTACAGTCTCTCTGCTGATTTTAATTCCAAATGTCTGGACTCCAGCTCAAGTCTCTTTAATTACATATGGATTTTTAAATCCTCTGAGGAAAACCTGAACTGTCCATTTTCTGAGAGCTGTATATCCCCAAGACCAGTCTGGCTGATTTCCTGGTTGCTGGTCTGTGATGCAGCTGTGATTAAATATACAATTGTTTCCTCTTTAGTCAGCTTAGCATGCACCAGTCCTCTGGCTTGGCACATCTCAGTCAACTGGTTCCTTGTCAGCTTGCCATAATCCTCTGCTGACATCCTTGCCTGCTCTCCCTGACTAACTAAGCTAACAAAAGTAAATAAATAAAACTATTGTGATTTGAAACTCTGAATGCTCACCATGTAGCTGATGAGAGTACAAACACCTTCTTTAGTGACAACTGCATACAGGCTACAGAAGTTCAATATCCACACAACTGTTCACCAATATGTGATGTGCTGATCCCACCACTACCACCAATATGTGATGCCCCACCTCTGGGTCAGTAATCAAGCAGCCTCAATCCTCAACACTGGCACCAGTGGGGGACGTTCACTGAGAGGATAACAGGTGCACACATAGTATTTCCAGATGCAGCTCTTTGCATCAAGCACAATCAAGCCCAATTTCCCTTAAGAGCAAATGGGGAACACAGCTAGTCTGCGGCTGGTTTCTCCCTCTTTCCCCAGATCATAAATAAGACTCCCCACTGGCACAGCTGAGTTGAGACTTCAGCTGAGTGTCCAAGCCATGACCTCCTTTTGGAGATTTGATGTACACATATACACACACTTGGGAAAGACAGCACAGGATTACTAGCTATGTCCCCTTCTGCCCAGATTATAAGGTAGTTATGACAGCCACCAGACACTGCTGCCAACTTACTTAAGGCTCTTCGAAGAATACCCAATATACTGAGTGAAATTAATATCAATGCAAATGGTAGTTTGACCAAGAGCAATGCTATTAGGAGTGGCCACAAAGTGTCACCAAATAAATATGCAAGTACTCTCAAAACTTAAATATCTCACAAAAATCATCCACAATGAAAGATTTAAATATATTTAATAATAAACAATACAAGAACAAGAAAATACTAAGTATGTATTTGTGGTGACATCAGAGTTCAAATCACAGAAAATATTTAAAATAACATTGAAGGACAGGCTTAGACAAATAAAGAAAAAACATAATGTTATTCTTGTGGCTTTTCCTGGTTAGGGGTCGCCACAGTGGAACTCCAGTCCGCTAATGATTGGCAGTAGATTTTTTACAGGTGCCGAGGTGTCATCTCAATGCCCAACCTTCAGCAAAGGCACGCCCATTCTACGTATGTCTTTCGAACACCAATCGACCACGGGGAGGACATGCAGACTCCACACAGAAGGCGCTCCAGCCAAGAATCGAATGGGAGAACCTCTTGCTGTGAGGCAACAATGCTACTGCTGCACCACCGCAGCTTAAAGAAAAAACAATATAATATCTAAACTAATCTCAGAGAATCACTGTGCCTTACTTACTTAATAGAGCAAGGCAGATGATGTGGTGAATGGTCCTTCTTATTGTCAGGCCCAGGATAGAATACAGAATGCTCAGTCTCACCAACAGACTTCTAAAAATAATATCTAAAATATTACTTCTGAGATATCTTACAGAATGACACAACTTCTGGTCATGTGACTTCTACTTCCCATGCAACCCCCCCCTCTGCTGGAAGCTGGCAGGATTTAGTACCTACCTGTAAAAATACACACACAAGGGCTTTTGCTCAGATCAGTGGCAGGTGCTGGAAGTCATAAAACAATTTCATACCTTCATGCTTCCAGAGTAGTAATTAGTTCACCCCAAAGACAATACAGAAAACTTCTTAGTACAGACTTTGTGTATCTGGCTGCACTGAAACCTGTGAGATAGCATCTTTATGGCCTAGCCCATAAAGTGATTCAATTTCAGATATATTTTAAAGTTTGCTGGACTAAGGTTAACCTTTCAGCTTCCTTTGTTAAAACATATACATTTAAACAGTTACAATGGTGCATGTACATTTCTGTTCTCTCAAGTAGGGCACACTGTGGATACATTTCAAACACAAGCACTTGACAAATACGTTTTTAACACAAGCATCTGTACAAATCAGTTTGATATACACATGGCATACAGTTCTGATACATTTGTAACACAAGCAGCTTGTATAAATCAGTTTGATATTCACAAGTGACATATAGTTATTTATAAAATTCCATCTAGCTGTGCTGGCAGTACCTCCTATCATCACGACAGCAATAAATACAAATAAATCAGCAAATGAAATAAATAAAAAAACTACCAAATGTTAGGGATAAGAAATGAAGAAAACATATGTGGAAATGTACTGTTAAGGCTGCTTTTTTATAGTAACTGTTCATGTTCACAGTGTTATTATACAATAAGCAGAAACACGGTACATGAAGTTTAATAATAAACATGCAAATAACAGCGAGATATCATAATTACTCCAAAATAACATTTTTTCAGTAGGTATGTTACTTGCAGATAGTAACACAGGAATGCACACTATCAACATTGCTTGTTGTTTTCCCTAAGCCTTAAAAAGGCATTCAGAAAGGGTATATATGCATTCATCGATTGGTATTTGCATAAATGAAAAGTTGCCAGTTTGTTACAGCCAAAAACATACCTAAGATAAATACATGGCATTGACCTTCACTTACCAAAATTGCCATTCATTGAACAGTATCTACCTATTTCAATAACTAGTACAATAATTAGTACATTTTCAATTATCTTGTTATCCATGGAAAATCCCCTTGTTATAGAACATTATAAACTGAGCTCTATCACTCCTTTTAGTAAATAAAGACATCTTTAAATCTGAACATTCTCTCTCTAATATTTCGGATTTGTACTATACCAGCTAAGTGCAGCTACTATCACCACCACCAGCAGTAGTGGTCTACTTAGGAAAAAGTACTTCTGTCACTGCAATACAACATACAGTCTTAGCACTGATAATAAAATGTTAAAAGCACATCTCCTAAAGTGCAGCAGGAACCAATACAGCAAAACTGTAATCTGTGTCCATTCAAAGGATTTCTTGCTGGTCATCCTTCAGCCTTGGTAACAATGCCATTTCTACAAAACTATGTTTTTTTCTAAGTGTGACTTTTATTTCTGCAGTATTTATCCCACCCAAGACTGCTGTAAAGGTATCACACCTATCATAGTAAAACACAGCTACTCCCTTAGTTGTTCATATGGAGTCAATACAAATAGTGGGAAGAAAAGCTTAGTAAATGATAGATACCTCCCCAGTCCCTGTGTGGAGGTGTGATTTGTACTTCCTGCACCTTGGCAAATATAATCAACTCAGAAGCAATTGCACACTTGTGGGAAAGTGACATTTCTACCATTACACTGACCTCTATCACAGACCATCGTCATCAGATGGATGTGAAAAACAGCATTTCACTTAGGCATCATTTGGAGTCACTGGCTGAAGTCCAGGCCATTAATGCACTTCATCAGTTTTCTAAACAATTTGTCATGGTGAGAGTTACACTGGTAGCAAACTAAGGAAGACAAGACTTAACTAGCCCCAGCAAATACCTAGCTCATCCTATGTGATTATCAGGTGTTGCTAGGCATACTGAGACACATCCTTCCAACATGTCATGGGTCTGCCCAAATGTATCTGGTGTACCCACTACGGAAGGTATTCTCATAAGGTGCCCAAACCACTTCAACTGATTCTTCTCAGCAAACAGGAGTAGTCATTCTATCTTAATATCATTCCTCACTGATGAGTTCCTCACTCTGTTAAAGAGAAGGAACCACTTTTTTATTACTTGTGTCTTTGATCTTATCGTTTCAGTCAGTACCCAAAGTAACTTCAGGTGAGGAGGAGAGCAATGACTGAGCAGTACAATTTGAGTTCGGTCCTGTCACTCATTTCTCATTTTACCATTACAGTTCTATACAGTATCGGTACTGCTGTCAGAGTCACACCCCTCTGCTGGTCAAACATCCAGTCCTCTCTAACTTAATGTGTAAACCAGACTCCAAAACAACTGAAGTCTACCAACTGAGGTAGCTGTTCCTTTCCACCAGCAGAGACCAATCAAGTTCTTTAAGGAAAGAACCATGAACCTGATATGTGGGTACAACTTATCATTCCAACCGACTTCAAACTCAGCATCAAAAAACCAAGTGAAAACAATGAGAGAGATTTTCTATGTAGTTAAATACTTAGTAGAAGTAACTTGAGAGTGAGGTTTAAGTAAAAGCAAAAGCAGCAAGATATGAAACCTTTATAACATTTAGAAGTAGTGATTCTGTGACAAGGAATGAGTAAGTGAAGCCGGGTAAGCACTGAGCAATTGTAACAAACCTATATAGAAAAATATCTGCAGCTGACCTTTTTAAAGGTTAGCAGATAGTTCGCAATAAGTTTCTAAACAAGAAGGAGAACTTATTTTGAATGTGATTTAGAAAAAAACAAACAAAACAAAATAAAATGGTGTAATGAGCCAAAGGATTGCAATGGTAATAGTACTGCAAATCCAAAAGTGACAGACAGTTATGGTTACCTGATGTTTGATATCTAACAAAGTTAAGTAGTAAGACAATGTTAACAAAGATGGCCTCCTGACAGGTTAAGAAAAAGGAAGGTGCTAAGAACTAATAAAGAAGACTCAAATTATCTTAAGGAGTCATCCACTGCATGTGCGTTTGGGAGACTATATATACTTCATATAAAACAAAGAAAGGCCACCTTAAATCTATCCAGAAACAATAAAGTGCAAGATATGTTACTCTGCTGAAGACTCAAGGAAACACAGAGTAGGGGCATACTGCTTGGACTAAGAATCACCAGTGATTACACATACATACACTCACACATACAGATCTATCTGTCTGTCTGTCTATCTATCTATCTATCTATCTATCTATCTATCTATCTATCTGTCCAGCTATATATATTTATATCCATATCTAGATCAATATCTCTCTCTCTCTCTCTATATATATATATATATATATATATTTATATATATATATATATATATATATATATATATATATATATATATATAAAAGAGAGAGAAAGTTTTATTGATATGCACACACACACACACACACACACACACACACACACACACACACGCACACACACACATGCACACATGCATGCATGCACACACACACACACACACACACACACACACACACACACACACACACACACACACACACACACACACACCCCGATTACAGCTCATCTGAAAATTTTGATTTTACTTTGATATATTCCAACAAAAGCAATTATTAGACTTTAGAGAATGGGCTTACTGTACATCAGCACCCTGACTGGAGAACGACTGTTTATGTACAAGTAATGTCTGCTGAAGAATGCGTCCGTCACTTCACTGCAGCAAATCAAGCCACTGTGGAGCTCGGACTGAGAAAATGGGACAGCAGCCATTATTCTGCACTTGCTAAGCAGTGCTTCTGCTGTTTAGTGAGTGCAAAATATATTAAAAAGAAAAACAAAAGTGTGAGTGCGTTATCTGTGTGTGCGTGTGAGCGTATGCGTGTATGGGAGTGAATGTGAGAATGACCGAGCCACTAAGCAATGCTTTTGCTGTTTAGCAAGTGTAAAATCTAAATGTAAAAGAAAAAAGTGTGTGTATGAGTATGCTTCTGTTTCTGCGTGTGTGCTTATGTTTCTGTCTGTGTGTGTAAATGTGTGCATGAAAGCGAGGTGTGCGTAATGTGTGCATGAAAGCGAGGTGTGCGTGAATGAGAGTGTGAAGAGTGAGAGCGATCCTACAATGGTGTTTCTGTCTGTGTGTGTAAACGTGTGCATGAAAGCGAGGTGTGCGTGAATGAGAGTGTGAAGAGTGAGAGCGATCCTACAATGGTGTTTCTGTCTGTGTGTGTAAACATGTGCATGAAAGCGAGGTGTGCGTGAGTGAGAGTGTGAACAGTGAGAGCGATCCTACAATGGCAGCAACAGCATTCAAGAGGTTTTCTCTTAAATTAGTTAAATTAATAAAATGTAAAATAAAGGGGGAGGAAATGCTCAAAGCAGGACTAAATTTGGCAAACATCTAGATATTGTTTTAAAAATGTTATATTTTGGATGTAAAATGAATCCTTTAACACCATTTACATATATTACAGCAACTTCAAAACATTAGGCAGAAGAACTATTTTACATCCAAAATATATAAAAAATAATATAGTAATAAAAAAAAATAAGTACGTAAAACACAGCAATTATACAGAGACCCCATTCTCTAAGCGCAGTAATGCCCTCCAGGGTGTGTGTGTTTATGTCTAATTAATGGCCTTCCAGGGTTGTAATGGTTAAATGCTGCCATGGGCAGACATTAATTACACATTAACACACACCCTGTCAGACATTATTGCTAGACATATTAATTATCTTACTTAGATGATTCAAAACTGCAGATGTTTGTCTAGCTATTTAATAATCTAACCCAAGTCAGATAATTCTTCACAAACTCTGGAAAAATTAGTTGAAAGGACTTGAATGGCTTTTTTGCTAACCTGTCTGTTCTAGCATCTGATGCATCCATGCTATATTTTCTAAATTAATCAATTTTCTATAAAATATTCTAATGTTTATCACATAGTAAATACTTCAGATATGATTCAAACCACAACAGCTAAAATGTTATATGATAAGTAAAATGGTTAATCTTATTACCAAATTATTTAACATCAACGAGTTTAGACAGCTCATCACTTTAGTACTGGATTTAGCAGAGTAATACAACAGCTTAACAGATTTTTCCAACATTCTCCACTGTGTTTTACAGTTGCAGATAACAGATACACTGAACTGCAGCATATCTTGGCACTAATCAAAAACGTTATTATACATATATCTATCCCTAAAAGATGGAGAATATTTAGTGTAATGTGTTTGTTTTATATATGTGTGTGTATATATATATATATATATATATATATACATATATGCATTTGTACATGCCATACACTGAATGTGTAATGTATAAATTGTTTGCTTGCTTTTGACTGTGTAGCTACAGTACACTAATAATACGAAAAGTAGGAAGGTAAAGGACCTTATTCTCGGGGCTAAAGTATGAACTATGCTGGTGAATAAGAAAATCCTGTTATAGTTAAACTACTAGTACTTATGCAAAGGAACACTAAACATATATATGGAACTCTTTCTAAGTTTCATGGTTGTTTCTAAAGAACATGGGATGTACAGACTTGTATTGTTAAGAACAAATCCTGAATGATTTGAAGAATCCTTTCCTCCAGTGAGGTAAGCAGTCATACTCAGACAATCCAAAATCTTGTCATTCATTGTGGGAGTTTCTGAACCCTACCTTATAGCTGTTTAACGCGACTGTTGAAAACAAGGCAACTATTGGCGAGTGCCATACAAGTGTACATACTTTGTGGGCATACATGTTTATATATATATATATAATATATAAATATATATATATATATATATATATATATATATATATATATATATATATGGGATCCGTCAATATGTTCGAAGTTCCATTACTTCAAACCCCACTTCACCGAGTCCATTTGTTCGAAGTAGTGAAACTTCGAACATTGACTTCAGCAGTCAAACTACAGTGCAGAATGGGAATATTCCCTTTTCCCTGCTGTAGTGCAATCTTGGAGTTGGTATATTTAAGTAGGGGGAATGTGGGGGGCAAAAACATGTTTTAGTGTTTTTTTTGGGGGGGGCCTGGGGAACTAGACTTCAGCGAAAGTGCACTTTCGTTTAAGTGGACTTTTGCTGAAGTGTAGGGTCTACTGCTTTATTTCGAAGAAGTATATTTTCGATGTAAAGCAGTAGACACACACACACACATATATATATATATATATATATATATATATATATATATATATATATATATATATAAAACAATATATAAATGCATACATGAATATATAGTAGGCCAGACATACCCATAAACCATATGTCACTAATATCTATCCATATGTATATCAAAGATCTTGCTGTGGCACTTACTACTGTCACTATATTCTGAATGAAATGCCCAGTACTTCCTAGGAGTTGACTAGCCTAGTGTGACATGAAGTCACAAATGGATTAAATAAATAACGTATTCAAATAAAATCTACATATTCATAATGTTTAATGAAAACCGGACAAGCAAATGCTGATTTATAATACCAAATGACAACATTTAGGTGAACTGCAACTAAAGAACCTTACACGTTCTCAGTATAAACCACTTAAAACCACTCAAAAATTCTGTTCCTTGTACCACAGCTTAATAACAGCACATCCAGCCAAGAACTAAAGAAACTGACTGATTATGCCATGAAATGCAAATGTTCTCCTACACATGAATATTTACAATGCAGTAGTACACCAACGCCCATAGGAGGTATTTGTTGCTTTTCTATTATACTCTTCTCACCCAACAAATTATACTATATCATATCTCAGACACCTAGTTTCCCTATGCAAATATGAATTCAAGCAGTACACCTTAGGCTGACTGGGTTAAAAAATGCTTAGTCCCAGCACTACTCCCAGCTATGTAAAATCTCATACATGCATAAACTTTCAAACATTTCATACATGACAATTTATATAATAAGTTTAATTCCTGCTTATGGACTAATGAATTAATGTGTTAGTCAGAAAACAAAATGAATGATTATGTGCTTTTGTGGTTATTTGCCATTAGTCACTGAATTATTTATTTTATTTGCTCTCCCCTCAAATAGGTCTATAAAAACACAAGTTTGTCTGCTAAAATATTACATTATCACTGAACAGTTAACCTAATTTATCTAATTTCATTTAATATATATCTGTGGAAACTAAGAACAGAGAGAAGAACCATTTTAGGAACAGGTAACACCAAATTATTCTTTTTGCAATGTCTGGAAAAAGTTAAACAAGGCCATTGTTTTTCCTTTATTAAAGTTCATACAATGAAGGACTTAGTCTCTTCTCAAACTGTTTTATATCTTGATCATTTTGGTAAATCTCTGCAATTCTTTCTAAGACTTATCTGTCTCTTCATAATCCGTGTTTATACTCCCTTAAGCAATGACAGGAATAACACAAAATGTAAGTAAGGAAGCATTGTTTACATTTCGGCCTTTACAATCTCTGATCAGATCTTGCAATTATATTAGTTATCTGATGCAAAGGCAGGGTTATCCAATGATAAGAATTTGTTATTTATCAAACCAAAGCAAATCTTTCATTTTGCAACAGTCTTTCAATACAAAGTTCAGATAATACCTAAATGACGGATTACCTGAAAAAGAATACTTTTCCTTCATTAACTTTAAACTTTATGCTGCTAGATTAGCACACTCCTAATTCTCCACTAAAATTGAGGATGTCCACCTTCTAACGTACTTCTATCTCAGTTAAATGGCAGCCGAAAACTGAGTTAACTCTTTTGGTAATATAAAAGATCATGTATGTCTTTACATAAAAAAATACATGAACATTTATAATATTAAAGTTATACTATAACAGAGCTTGCTCTCTTCAATTCTCACATTTAACATTACTATATTGTTTCATACTGGTCAATGTCATTAAGCTTAAACAGAGAAGATTAAAGCATCCCATTGTTCTCAAAATAATACCAGCTTTGCTTGCTATGTTGAAACAGTAATATGAATTAAATAATTCTTCTTAAATTATAATTTAGAATTAAAAATAAATAGTTTAAGATTATAAAGAGCACTAGGCCTGCCTAGATCCAGAATAATCCGATTCACATTTACAGTGTGGAAAAGCAGGGCCATGATTCCTGTTGTATTTCTCATGGGACAATAAGATTTGTTATACAAGAAATTCAGTGTTTTTCTATGTACAAAGAACAAGGTGTCCACTGATCTAAAGAACTACACATTTTCATCAGTGTTTTAACATCCTTGTTGTGGACATGACATTTACAGAGATGCAATAAAAATGAGTTTTCAGTTTCACCCTCCTCCTTTTAGCTGCTTCAGCTGATGTGAAGTCCAGGAGTAGTTTATTGCAGCCGTACATGAAAGGCTATCATGGGACAGGCTGCCATGATAATATGCTGATAACCTTGTCATTTTGCAGTCCTTGGAGTGTCAGGATGGAATGGTAAATAATAATGAAATCTGAAACACAACTGAATAAGTAGGGATAATAATACAGTTTCCAGTCTTTGAAAGCATTTAGTGATATCTTCATTCTTATGATTAAGAGAAGACTACTGTATTTAATTTCCATGTTTATTGTCCCATATATAGTAAATAAACATTAGACATTGAACTTGTAATAAATATTTTATTTTAGAAGTATTGATGTATCGTATTATACAAGTACTAACAAAGCAAACATACAGCTGATGGCATTGAACTATTGTGATAAATTGGACTGTTTGTTCAAGAAATTCTACACTGAGTTTTGCATGAACTAAATACCTTTATAAATCACAAAATAGTTTGAATTCTGATTTTAGGTTGATTTTGTTTGGCTTATTCAGTGGGGAGGGTTGGTACAGTGCAAATACACAGACAACAGTGGTGTTGTCTGTCCAGTATTCCCCAGCTGTAGAACTAACCCTTCACAACAAAGGAAAATCAGCTGATATAGTATGTCAGCTTTTCACCATGACCTTGTGCCATCTGCCCTTTGATATCAATATATATAATATATACCATTAATAATAATTAATATATAATATTAATAAATACAAAAATGTATATATATATATATATATATATATATACATATATATATATATATATATATATATATACATATATATATATATCATTCTTATTAATTATTGAAATTACTCAAGTTTAGAGAATACCCAATTAAACACATCAGGTATGACTACCAGTGCCACTGGCTTATTGGCAAGGAAAGCACACACAATTTATAATACTTTACTTGATCCTTGTGTATGACATTCTTCTCTTACGTTTTTCATAAATATCATTCTCCACACTCACTTCATTCATGCTCATTTTTTCTTTCATAAGTTTTCTCTTTCAGAACTAGTACATTTTGAAATCTATATTTTCTCAGTGTAGCTACCCAATTCCTTGCCAAGCTCTACAGTACATGACTGCTGTAGACAGGTGCTTTGCACTGACCTTCTATGCCAACACAGCACTAGGATGCAATGTGATCTGGTGTTCCCCCTGAGTTTTAAATTGATGACCAAAAATGGTTTTGTCTCAGCTGAGCATCAGATAAATAAGTAAATAAAATTTATACATAAATAAATAAAAACTAAAAGAAAAAAAATGTTGGTACTGCACTACTAGATGATTGGCATCTTCCAGTTTTGCCCCCTGACATCTTGTGCCCCCTTTGCTCCATCCTAGCCACACTTCTGGGCAAATGTGTTGACTCTAAAGATGCAGGCAATATCTTCCTGTCAAACAGGGTGCAAGTGAGGCCTCATCTGAAATACTATACTCAGTTCTGGTGGCAGTGATGTTGGAGGGACATACAGCTGTCTGAAAGTTACCAAGATGTTATGTACAATGGTCAGCATGAAATATAAGGAAAAACTTACAACACTGGAAATGTGAATGTCAAAACAGAGAAGGGCTTGGGAGCATTGATGAAACCAATGCATCATCATGGTGCAAAGACTATGCAAGTCGGAGGCAGAAGCAGGGGTGGCAACCAATGCAGGAAAGCAATAGGAACATCAAGCGATATTACTTAATGAAGAGGATGCTAGAGTCCTGGAATGCACTGCTAGAGAGCTAGCTGTGAAAAGCAGCACTCTTGAGATAGCAGTAAAAGAAGGGTAAAGGTTTTAGGGGTAGATACACAGGAAAAATGTTAACATTAGAAGATTAGGAGATTTGATGGGCAAAATCACTTTCTCTCTTCAGCACCTATGTTTTCACATGCAGTTTATGCAGCTTAACTACTTTTTCTAATGTTTTACAATGTGTGTGCGTGTGTGTGTGTGTGTACATATTATATATATATATATATATATATATATATATATATATATATATATATATATATATGGGTACACTTTCCTTCACTGAAAGCACAGATTACCAAAACTCAAATCATGGACACCAAATCTCCAAAACTTCAGTTTAACGAAACAGTGTTTTTTTTTTTCTTTAAACTGTTCTTGAGAATGGATGGAATACAAAACTCTGAGCTTCTTGTTGTAGATCGCTGTACAGTGCGGATAAGGAAATTTACCCTTTTCCCCACTGTACTTTGATCTCAGAGTTGGTATATATAATTTCAGGGGATGTGGGTGACACAGACCCCCACATGGGGGGGTGCAGGGGGGCTTGCCTCCCTACAAAAATGTGCACAAAGTTTATTTTTGTTTAGTTTTTGAGTTTCGTAGAGTTGTGCTTCAGTAGACTGATGTTTTGTTAAACTGAAGTTTCAGAGATTTGGTGTCTACGATTTGAGTTTCAGTAATCTGTGCTTTTGGTGAAGGAAAGTAAATGTATGTTGTTGTTGTTGTGTCTTTCGGCTATTCCCGGTTAGGGGTCGCCACAGCGGAACTCTGGTCCACTAATGAGTGGTAGTTGATTTTTACGTGCTGAGTTACCAGCCCTGACGCACAACCTTCAACAAAGGTACGCCCATTAACGCATGTCTCCACGCAGAAGACGCTCTAGCTGAGAATCAAACCGGACAGCGTCTTACTGTGAAGTGACAACGCTACCGCAGCACCACCACCGCGGGTGAAGGAAAGTAAACTTATACATATATATATATATATATATATATATATATACACACACACACACACACACACATACATATATATATATATATATATATATATATATATATATATATATATACATATAGAAATATATATATATATATATATATATATATATATATATATATATATAAAATAAATAACTAAACAAATGAATAACAAAATATGAAAATCTTTGGGTGTATAATTGTATCAATTCACTATTCAATGGACAATACCTTGATGAAAGGCATTCACTGACTTCAGATTTTTCTGTGAGGCAAGCTCAACACTTTCCCATTACTTTGTTCTCAAGTGGATTGATAAATCAGGTATCAGTCGATGAATGTGCTGCTTTTGTTGAGCTAAAACTTCAGGTTTTATAAATACCTACATCTATATCTATGTCTCTGTATATCTGTATAGGTCTATGCCAAATAAGCTCCCTGTCAAACAGGGTGAGGAGGTGCTACGTCTAAGAACATCTGATGTTCTGAGGACCCTGAGGCGAGTAAACCTGGGAAAAGCAGCTGGTCCTGATAATATTATGGGATATGTTCTAAGAGACTGTGGTACCCAACTGTTCACCGTACAAACAGATATATTCAACACATCTCTGCAACTAGCCCCTTTTCTCAGTTGCTTCAAAAATATGACAATCATTCCCTTACCTAAGAAATCCCAACCAACAAGCCTAAATGATTACCAGCCAGTTGCTCTTACATCAACAGTAATGAAGTTTTATGAGCATTTGATCAAGAATCATTTGTCTTCAAGCCTACATGCAACACTAGATACATTACAGTTTGCTTATAGATCTAACTGCTGCACAGCTGATGCAATAGCTATAGCACTTCATAAATCATTGGAATATCTAGAGAACAAGAATTGCTATGTCAGAATGCTGTTCGCTGACTTTAGTTCTGCTTTTAACAATGTTATCCCCTAGAATCTGATATTGACGCTGATTCGGCTAGGTATCAACCCCACCATGTAACTGGATACTGGACTTTCTCATCACCGGCCTTTTAGCACTTCTGTGGATCCCTAGTTATATCTGCATTGCTTACTGTACTTATTTCCTTGTTTCACTTGAAAGAAAGTTACTGTTTGTCATTTTTGCATTTAAGTTACCTGTAACACATTGCATTTAAGTTGCCTGGCACTTGCTCACTAAAGCAATTATATAAGTCAGCTCTAAAAAATTAAAAGCACTACACCCTCACAAACTCCCCTTGAGTACCTTGTTCCCCATTGGCCCTTTTTTTCAATTATAAAGGAATTCCCAATACTATTCTAGCATGTCCAAAGGTCAGTTATCAATCTCCTCTCTGGTCCAGCTGGTGAATCTGGGAATCTTGAGGCAATGTTACAACTGCCTCATGTGCACAGACAACCCTCTCCTCAGGAGGAGAAGGAAACCACACTCACTACAATTCCAGTCTCACATAGACCTACCACGACAACAAACCAAACACATAAACACACAAAAACATACTCGGAGGCTCTAAATAAAAATCTGCCTAAGCAGCAGAGACCTCCAAAGCAGACACCCAAGCAACCGCTACCCCAAAACAAAACACGTGCAACACATAGCTCACAAAGCCAGTGTGCCGAACAGTCACAGCCCTTAAGGCTAAACAACACACCAGATACACTTGTAATAGGTGACTCTATCGTCAGGCACACTGACGTCCCGCTCACCAGGCTGAACAAGGAGAAGGTCACGGTGAGCTGCCTGTCGGGCGCTAGGATCCGCCACATAACAGAAGTACTCCAGTCACTCCAAGGCAAGTACAAATATGACTCAGTCATTGTCCATGCTTGTGTGAATGACCTGAGACGTACCTCCCTGGACTACATGAAAAGAGACATAGAGGAGCTCTCTGAGCATGTAGCCCAGGCCGGTATGACCCTGACCTTGAGTAGCATCTTACCCTCACCAAGAATGATGCCACAATATGAAGACAAGATGATCAATTTCAACAATTGGCTTAAGTGTTGGTGTCATTCAAAGGGGATCCAATGCCTGTCAGCCTGGGATGACATGCTCGACAAGCCACGATGCTTCGCTAGGAACGGCTTGCACCTGTAACACCTGGGCTTTCAGATATTGGCAAAGGCTCTTGCTACCCCCATAGTGCCTTTTTTAGGCAAGGCTCAAAAGACAAACCCACCTCCATAGGTATCACAAGGGATAAGAAACTAAGAGTAATGCTACTCAACGCCAGAAGTCTAAACCTCAAGATGCACGCACTCAAAACTCTCCTTAGCATGGAGAACATCGATATCTGTGCAGTAACGGAAACCTGGTTCAAGTCTCCCGAGAACACACCAGCACTACCAGGTTATACCTCATACCATGCTTTTCGGCCCCAAAACTTGGACCGAACCACAAAAGGAGGGGGAGTATCAATATTCGTCAAAGATACCCACACCTCCAGGTTGGTGGCACAGCACGAAGCATCAGAGACTATCCATGTGCAACTAACTATGGGTAAAACTGCCTTCCAGTTCATAGCCTGCTACAGACCACCCTCCCAAACACAGGAACCCCACTCGGCCTTCCTGAGAATACTGGAAAATATGAAGGTCTCTCCAAACACCATTATATTGGGCGACTTCAACTACCCAAACATAGACTGGGAGCATTACTCTAGCTCCAACACCCTAGCCCAAAGGTTCCTAGAATTTATAAACTCAAATGCTATGGAACAACTTGTTACCACTTCCACAAGAGGGGAAAACATACTGGACCTGATCATCACCAACATGGGGACACTATGCTCCAGACCAGAAGTGTATCCCTCACTGGTAAGATCAGACCATAAACTAATCTCACTGGATATTCACATCCCGACCCCACCCCCTGCCCAGAAAACCACAGTGAAAAACTTCTCTAAAGCAAATTTCACATGCCTCAAAACCGAGGTGAAATCCTTCAAAGCCCCCGGGCCTGTGGAAAATATGGCCCAGACCGCAGAATCCTTTATAAATGCATTCTATGAACACCTTCAGGAATGCATGGATCATGCAATCCCAAATAAAACCAAGACCCAATCCTCCAAAGGCAGACGTCCTGTCTGGTGGACCCCAGCCATAAACAAACCATACAATAGAAGGAGGAAGCTACTACATGATAGAGCAAAATCCCAAAAAGGGAAGGCATCTCTGATCAGTATTAGCAAAAAACTACGGGCACTCATAAAATCGTCTAAGGCCAGCTTCGATAGAAAAATTGCACAGGACACTAAGGATAATCACAAGGCTTTCTTTAGTTATGTTAGGAACCTGGGTGGGAATTCCCAGATATGCTCAGAATTAGTCCAAAATGACAAAAAATACACCGAGCCCACAGACATTGCCAACATCCTAGCTGACAGGTTCAGTGCAAACTTCTCCCCCTCCCACCAAAGGGCAAATATCTATCCCAACAGAGTGCTGCCCCCCTGACATCTCAGATGCTCAGGTAAGAGCTGCCCTCTCCAAAGCAAAAAACACAGCATCAATAGATGGTGTCCCGGGCTGCGTCCTACATGAACTCCAAGAAGAGCTAAACCCAAACATAAAACTACTGTTCAATCTTAGCCTTACTACAGGATATGTACCCAAAGAGTGGCGTACAGCAACAGTGGTCCCTCTCCACAAAGGTGGCGCCTCAAAGGATCCTGGAAACTATCGCCCCATAAGCCTGACTAGCTTGGTCTCCAAAGCTATGGAAAGGATCATCATGGACCTCATAAATAAAGATATTGGGGACCTACAGACACTGGATCCTACCCAGTTTGGCTTTGTTAAGGGCAGATCCTGCCTCTTAAACCTGGTCGATTTCTTTGAAACAGTCACCAAGGCCATTGACGAGGGGAAGGTGGTCTACACAGTCTACCTGGACCTCGCAAAAGCCTTCGATACAATACCCCACTCGGGCATTATAGATAAGCTCACCAGCTTAAATATAAACCCCTATGTCACCAGATGGATTGCAAACTGGCTCAAGGACAGAACCCACATGGTTAGAATTGCTGGAGCCATGTCAGACTCCAAACCAGTTACAAGTGGCATCCCACAAGGCTCAGTCCTGGGACCTCTCTTGTTCGGTATATATTTCTCGGCAGTACAGGCCAACACGGAAGGACTGTGGCTGACCAAGTTCGCAGATGACTGCAAACTGTGCGCCATAATCAACTCTCCAGCCGACACAAGCATCCTCCAAAAGGGCCTCATAGAAACAGACAACTGGTGCCAGAGCCATGGCCTCAAGCTAAACGCCAAAAGTGTATAGTCATCCCTTTGGCAAAAACAAAGTGCCCACAAATTACCACATAGGTGGTAATCCATTAAGTACAGAAGAAGTCATTAGGGACCTGGGGACCCAAGTTGATAGCAATCTCTCATTTGACAACCACGTGGCCAAAGTGGTTAGAAAAACATTTTATATAGCCCACCTAATCATGAAGGGATTCACATCTAGATCAGGGGAGGTCATCGTGCCTCTTTACTCATCCCTCATCAGGCCCATAATTGAGTACAATGCCCCTTTTGGGATGTACCTTACCAGACACCTGCCACAACTGGAAAGACCCCAAAAGTACCTCACCAAGAGGATCAAAGGGCTCAAACAGATGCCATATTCTGCCCGGTTAAAGAAACTCCAGCTCTACTCAGTGGCATACCGCCTGCTCAGAGGCGATCTGTGCCTGACGTATCAAGTCATGTCCAACTCGGAATTAATGGACATGCTGCACCTCAGAAAATCCAAATCCCATCGAGCTACGCGCTCGAGAGACTTGAACCTCAGCACTGAAATAAATAGGACATGCTGGAGGGACAGATTCATAACCCAGAGGCTCCCTTCACTCTGGAATAAAATCCCACTCCAGGTTAGGCAGAGTCCCACATTGACTCTCTTCAAGAGGAATCTTGATGAGTGGATGGGAGATCGTAGGTTTACCCAGGCTATCACTTCTGTGTCACTGTTAGACAGAGGCACAGTATACTAACCTCAAAAAAAGGCATAGCAAAATTCATTTAAGATGGGTGGTGAAAGCCAAACACACTCTGGCTAGGCTTATAAATGCCCTAGGGCAGATAGCCTAGTATGAACCTATGAACCTATGAACCTATGAACCAGACCCCAAAAAGTATGTCTGGGAAATAACAGTTCAGTCAGTATTACACTGAGCACAGGTATCCCTCACGGCTGCATCTAGAGTCCTCTGCTGTTCACCTTGTTGATGCACAACTGTATGGCGAAGCATGAATCCAACAAAATCATCAAGTTCGCAGATGATACCACTGTCGCAGGTCTTGTCAGAAATGGTGAGGAAACAGCCTACAGGGATGAAGCAGAGCATCTGATAGGCTGGTGGAATAGGAACAATCTGGCCTTAAATGTAAGTAAGAACAGAGTATTAATAGTGGACTTCAAGAGGACTCAGGAGATTCATCAACCTCTGTAAATAAAGGGGATGGCAGTGGAAAGAGACAAAATCTCCAAGTTCCTGGGGATGCACACCTCAGATGACCTATCTTGGTCGACTCATATTAGCCACACAGTGAAGAAGGCACAACAATGTCTGCACTTCCTACAGAAACTGAGGAAGGCAAACCTGTCACAGTCCATCCTCAAAGCCCTCTACAGGGGGACCATTGAGAGCATCCTCTCAAAAAATAACATCGTAGTTTGGTATGGTAACTGCAAAGCTCTCCTGAGGGTAGTGAGGATAGCGGAAAAAGTCAATGGCTCCTCGCTCCCATTCGTGGATGATATGCATGAGACTCAGTGTGTGGGAAGGGCTAGGAAGATAATCGATGATCCCACTCATCCTGCCTATGGCCTGTACTTCCACCTTTCCTCGGACAGGTGGCATTGCAGCTTACACTACAAAACATCTGGAGTGAACAGGAGCTTCTTCTCTCTTTCCATCCAAGGCTGCTGAACTTGAATGCCAACCATGACAGTGAATAATCAGATCAATATGCCACTTGCTGTGAAGTATCATCTATAGTAATCACTCGAGCAAATTGCTTCAGTAACTGGTACAGTTAGCCTGATTTCTTATGCTATTATTTCCTGAATGTGCAATAGTCAGGAGTGAGTCACCACTCCTTACATGTGCAATATGAACATCAGAATATATCATACTACAACTGATGATGTGCAATATTCTAAGCAATCACAACGTGAAGTCATAGTCTTGCAATACCTACTAATATAACATTGTCTAATGTTTTCCTGTCCAATTGTGGTAATTTATTATGCTGTTAATATTTTAAGCATTACTGTATGTGCATTAGTCTTACTGTTGCTCAAACCCATTGTCTCAGCATAAGCTATTCTTGTGGGTCTTAATAACATACCATGCATATAACATACTACACACACACAGCATAAACAGAGGCAGCTGCAGCACAGTAGGTGCATTTCTTGAAATAATACAATTTGCAGAGGAACACAGTACCTTTCTGTCTCTCTTTCATTACATGTCTAAACAGCAGATGTTAAAAGTGAGATAAAGTTCCAACATGCAATGACACTACTTGAAAAAAAAAAGGCAAATCTCTCTTCCCTATTGCCCCTTACCTGCTTACCATAAAGCCCACCCACCTCTCCAACTAAAGCCAGTCATTCTCCTACTTATTAGGGTACAAATTAGTTGTGAAGAAAAGAAGATGGTATCAAGAAAGACATCAGAGATTTTTCTCTGTTTGACCCTGCATTCTCCTGGTGATTGATGTATATTTACATACGTAAGTCTCCTGATATCCTTTCCTTGCATGTGAACATTCCCCTAGTCTTCTACATAATTAATGCTACACCCAGAATTGAGGCTTGGGCAGCAGGTGTCAGCACTGCTGTGGACCAGATTACGATTACCTGCTGCTGTCTGGGACGACTGCCTACCTGTTTATTCTGATCTTTATTCCTTTCCTGTTCATCCTGTACACTTCTACAAACATTATCTGTTGTTTATACATACATTGTTTTCTTTCATCTTGCACTTCTTAATCTCTTTCTCTTCTCTTGTTCTTCTATAGCTTACCCTTGTAATTTTTATTCTGTCCCCGTAGTATGCTCCTTATTCATGACCCCTCATCCTTTGTCCATTGTATTTGGCTGAAGCTCGTCACTTCCTACTGCCCTTCTTCTGTCTTTGGTGTTGGCACCTGCATGAACATCTTTGGCTCTGCCACCTTTATGTCGCCTTTACTGCTTGCTCACCTGACTTCCCAGCTGACCATTCTTCTATTTGTCATATCCTAACCAGAATATGGAACTGCTCCTATTCTAGGTAGTAAGCATTGAAAATGAACCCCCCCCCCATAAAAAAGACTTTAGTCCTTGAACTACCATATGTACAAAAGTAGATTACAGTCACTGAACTACTAAATATACAAACAGGGGCTATAATCCTTGAACTACTGTATGAACAAACATTGGTGAGTCTATTTTGACTACTTACTCTACAACTCCCTCACCAGCTCTTCCAATATCCACATACCCAGTCTTTTCTGTGTCAACAAAATCATAATCAGAGCTTTATTCCACTGATCTACAAATTAGGCATTTTTCCTTTAAATTAATGCTATTGTATAACTGCAATATTTAACAGATTATGGCAATTCAAAGTAAAAAAAAAAAAAAAAAAAAAAACACCAACCCCCCAAAAAAGTCAAATCTTCAAAAAAAAAAAAAAAACTCTATTAAATAACCAGATGAAAAATGTATATCCAACCAAATTTGATCAAAAGGACATCTGGATTTGAAACAGTACATCAAATTCATACTATATCCATCTTATTAGCTCATCACAAAACCATCATAACTGACAATTTGATGTACACCTGCTGTATTACACTATTAGAAACCACAATTAATTTAAATATTTAACACGTGGAAAGGAATACAGCTAAGTTATTGCAGAATTTTTATTAGACACCCAGACAAAACTACCTGATATTCAGAACTCTTCACACCTCGACCTGCCTTGTGACATTTATTTACATGGCAGCTTTTGGAGGCAGTTCCTGTCACAGCAGACACTTATACAAGGTTTAATATGACATCTCTTTAGAATCCTTTCAAAAATGCTTAATCAATGGCAAATGTCACATCTCTTTACAATCATTCCAAGCCTTGTATTGTGCTAATCTGATATATAAACTGGCATTGTTTTTCTACATTAGTTACTTTTATAATGTTTTTACTGACTTGTAATGGCTACTTTTCGAACTAAGGATTAAATCACTGCCTTTCTGTCTATGCATTAAGCCCAAACAAAAATATGGAAAGTATATTTCATTTGTTCATTCATTGATTTATTAATTTGTGATACCATTTTATTTTTTTCAAAGATTTTTAAAATCTTTTCAGGTTTGTGGGAAAGCCAGAACTTACTGCAGAAAGCAACAGGTATGAGGCAGAGAACCAGTGCAGGACAAGATGTCAGTTTATCACAAACCACATACACTACACACACACACACACACACACACACACACACACACACACACACACACACACACACACACACACACTGTCATAGACTACATGTGCATATAAGAGTATGCATGCCTTAGCGATGTTGGGGGAAACTAGACCACCTGGAAAAAACTCATACGGACAGAGGAAGGACATACAGACTTGGCACAAAAAGTATTTTTATTCTTATTTTAACTAAAATCCTTAGAATATATATTAATTCTGGGATTGCAGTGTCTTGGAGCAATCCACTTACTTTGAGGTATAGTGAGTTAGTCTATAACAGTAACAGGGATGTGAGGTGCACACCCCTCTACAGAAACACTTGAATTTTATATCTCACTGTTACAGTTGATTGTTATTCTACCAAAATCACATTGTAATTTTCAAAGGATAATGAGATAACGTATCAGATCTGAGGCTTATAATAACACGCAAAGCAAAACCTGTAGCAGAGAACCTGAAGCTGTGATGCAGCATTTGTACCTCATCACTACAGTACCCCTTATGACATTTTGTAAATTACTTTGTTATTAAACCTCTATGCTACATGAAGGACATCCATTTACCTTAGTGTAGTTTTGGCAATAGATATCACTCCATTGGTCTAATACTTAAAAAAAACACGGCAGAACTATATATGTCTGAATACTCTGAATGCATGAGCAATTAGGATTTAGGGAATACAAATGATGAGCGAATGGAATCTCTTTTCTGGGATTTCATATCCAAACCAGAACTACAATACAAGCCCTGCCTGTATGATATTCCACTCCAGGATTGCACAAAAAAGCCCAGAAGAAAGCAATCAATCATAAAAGTGTGAGCTATTTAACATTCTTATTTACATAATAGCGCTCTTAATAAAACCAAGATCTAGGCTGACAATGAATTCCAAAGTAGTGTAACCTGATGGTAAGAAAACAGTGGTGCTTTACAACTATTTTTAACATGGAACCTTCAGTGACCTTATCCTCTGATCATTCGTTAAACAAAAATCAACAGACTCCACTGTAGTATAATGATGTATCCTTTTAATAATGCCAGGCCGTTAGAATGGAAACCTTGTTGGTATCAAGCTGCCATCTTCCACCTATCCATAGCTCAATTCAACTCAGATTTTTGCTGCTGTATAGTTATTCTTTTGCTGGTCAGTTTTGTTTTCTTAATCTCTATGTTTGCATGTGTGTTTGTGTGTGTGGTGTGTGTGTGTGTGTGTGTGTGTGTGTGTGTGTGTGTGTGTGTGTGTGTGTGTGTGTGTGTGTGTGTGTGTGTGTGTGTGTGTGTGTGTGTGGGGGGGGTGTTATTCCTATCCTCATAGCTAAGAGATGGCCTCATTCATTTATTAATAATTATCTCTAATGTGATGCAGCATTTGCTCCTGTTTGTGACTGAGTCTTACCACAAACTTATTTATATATTCTTTCCTTGCTATTTTTAGTTACAAGAGCCTGCAGAGCTTAGTTTAAACCAGTTAAAAATCAAAGTAATCCCCCTAACTACCACTGCTAAAATGCTACGCAAACCTACCTAGACGGCCCACAGGGTGCATACTCTTAGTAATACATCATACTTCCGTTACCACCTAGGATACATCACAGACCTTCATTGTGCAGGTCACACAGGATCCATCTGAATTTGTAAAAACGTATACTTTTTTCATCGTTTTCCTGCATTCTGCATGCCCACAACCTGTTATTAATGTTGAGCATGTTAGCTTCTCAGTCCTACTAGTAAATGGTAAATCATCTTATGTACCCTTCCTTTTCAAGGGCACTGAAATTATTTTCCACTGAAGTATAAACATGATTTCAGAAGCAATGTATATTTTGCTTATTTTTGCAGAAATGTGCTGCTATAGGAGATGCTTTTTGAACTTCTGTTCTTGTGTGACCAAAACAAAGGTTGCACTATGGTGTCACGAATCATCACTAAAGGGAAACATCACAAGTCCCTGGAGAATAGCAGGAAATGCAATGGTGGGAGGCAGGAAAGATGAGGCCTGCAGAACCTCTAGCACCACGGACAGCTCCGCGGCACAGTGCTAGCAGGTAGCATCGGCACGCTAAATAATATGAACTATCAATTCAAATGAACTACAGAGTAATAATAATAAAAATAACTGCCCAATGGATGTACCTGCTTAGGTCCAAAAATTTTAAAATAAGAAACTGTAACACCTTACTTCAAAGAACAGATGGCTTAGTTCTGGGCTACAGTGTTCTTTGGTCTGAAAAATAGTTCTGGGGTTGTATTACATTAAATACTTTATTTCAGCATCTAACCAACTGTAAAGTACAAGATGGATAGTTGTCCTTTATCTTATGACGTTCTAAATACAGTATATGGACCAGCAAATTAAAAGACTTAGGATGTACACTGTGTACTTTGCTTTCAACAAAAGGTCAGAATTCGTTTGTGAACAAAAGATAATCTGCTTAGTGTTGATGCTTTGCCTGGAAGATAACACAGGACACCGTTGAGTTGTTAAGCAACATTAGCAGAACAGCTATGCTTTCATCAGATTAGAACATTTTTGTAATGGTTTAAAAACATGTCACTGTACTCACATCTGCCAATATGAAGTAAAGGTGAAGCAGGCATTGTAGCAGTGCTGCCGTCACAATATTTTAATGTGTGTTCTGTGACTGGCATTGTAGAGTCAGAACAGCTGCAAGGAGGAAGACAATTATCTGTCACTGTCATCATGTGTTGCCTATTTACTCTGCAGGTAAACTATTACCATTTCTGAAATCACACTTAAAGATGTTGCTAAGATTTTGTATCCAACAGAGTTCAAATGGTTCTGAACAGCCTTAGAGCCATATTTAATGGGGAAATGATTCATATTAAGGTTGCCTAAATGTGTTTAAAAGGTTTTAGATGTTTCTGAAGCCATGAAGGCATTAAGTATACTTTGAAAACAGAAATGCATTCTGTCAAAAAGAAGATAATTAAGTGCAGGAAGGGTACATCAGTTTATCTCAAGTATTTGCAAAAAAAAAAAATTAAACCCTTACACTTCAGAATTGATTATGTGTAAACAAAAAAGATCTATCTTAATTACATATTCTGCAGGGACTAAACTGAATTCAGCAGCAGAAATATACCATAAATAACAGTTTACTTTGGACAAATGTTGTTACATCTTTCTCTCTCTCGCTCTTCCTTTCCCTACATGCACATACACACACACACACACACACACACACACACACACACACACACACACACACACACACATATGCATGTATTTAAACAGGTGACAATATAGTAAACATCTTCCTGTTAAAAAGGTACATTCTTCTTCTGTACTGTTGCTCTGATCTGAAAAAACAACATAAAATAATTGTCTCACCTAAACATATCTTACCTGTACACCTCAAGTAAATATATGCAAATGAAAGTTAGTCATTCACTAAAACATGCCATAGAGTATTTATTTCAGTTACTAATACTAAGCAAGAAGTCATGCAATTGTGGATAATGCTTGAGTTGCAACTATTAATGCCTCTTCCTCAGTGGAAGCAGTATGTGTGTTGTGCAGAATTAGACCGTGCTAATGCAGGGGTTAACAAGTGCGATACAGATAAGACTTTGCATTGTCTGGGTGTTCTCATCACTAGAAACAGACTTTGGGAAAATGAAGAGAATTCAACAAGCAATCTCTGCTTCATTAATATTACTAATAGAGCGATACACAGCTATTCTAAAAGAGATTCAGCTGTGCATCCTCAGGTTAATCAACAGACATTGACAATTCTCCCACAATGGAGGTGGCACAGAGCATTAGCAAGCAGCTTCTGTAAGTGATAAGAACATGGGCTACACTGTGGCTTTAGCTGATAATAAACACTAAAAAGGAAAGTAAATAGTGTCGGATGAAAACACTGATTAAAGGCATTTTTGTTTGTTTAATAGTAGTATTTATTTTATGTAGAGCTGATAATATTCTTCTTCTTCTTTCGGCTTTTTCCCGGTTAGAGGTCGCCACAGTGAATCACCTGTCCGCTCATGATTGGCAGTGGAGTTTTACGGTGTCGTGTTGCCAGCCCGGCACCCAACCTTCCACAGAAGGCACACACTCACACCTAGGGCCAATTTAGAGTGTCCAATCCACCTACAGCATGTCTTTGGGATGTGGGAGGAAACCGGAGCACCCAGAGAAAACCCACGCGACCACAGGGAGGACATGCAGACTCCGCACAGAAGGCACCCCAGCTGAGAATCGAACCGGAGAACCTCTTGCTGTGAGGCGGCAACGCTAACTGCTGCACCACCGTGGCCGGCAATATGTAAATAGATAAACACAACAGAGTGTCATATTAGGACCAGAATGCCTAAGTGCAATGGCATGACTTGTGCTATGCAACACACATTTTCAGCATTTTTCTGTAGGTCTCAGCTGGGAAGTGCTTATGCACTCATTGCAGATTTCTTTCCAAACTACCATATTTGCATCACAGTCTACTGATCTAGTAATGCAGTCAGGTCATTTGCATGAAATAGGCCAGAATCATAGCCAAGTTCCCTCTACAAAACTGTATGGGTGACTGGGATGTGAAATTCTGATGAGCTCTGTATGTACCAGCTTGCAAATGGCTTCTCTTAGTGGTAGTTGTTGAAGAGGCTGCATGCTGTGTGTTTTACCTTAAAACCAGGCAACTAAACTCACATTTCATTACCAATACGACAGTACAGCCATTCCTGTGACATACAGGGAATACCTGTCTACAGCTTATCTGACCTGGATTCAATTAGTTGCCCTAGCAAATGTACAAGTGGCAGGAAGGGAAAGGGTAGTTACGTGGATGTTCCCTGAGGTGATCAGTGGCAGAGCCTGTGGATGTCGCATTGAGGGAACGGATGGTGGACATGTCTGAACTGCCTGACAGGCATGGGTTTTATGCTCAATGTCCCCATTGCATGACTGCCCATTAGACAAAGCTACTGTTCTGGGGGGGATTAATGGGAAAGGACCTAAGTAAAAATACCCCTCCCCACTGACAGAAATGACTAAACCCTCAGAGTGCCCTTAGGTACTGTGACCTGTTCCACGTGTGTTGGATAAAAGTCAGGGGAGAAATTTGAAGCTGGCAGACCTGGTAGTGGACATGGAGTTCTGGGTAGAAAGGCCACAGGATGTGTGGTGCTGGGGGACTATAAGCATTAGATGAGATGATTAGCTGAAGTCCCATATACACATTCTCACAGCAGTTCTAATGGATGCTAAAACCTTGCAGTACTTATGAGCAGTATGGGCCACTGTCTTACACCTGCAGCCTCTAAATATACAAAGTCTGAGAATCCATTCCCTTTGAGAAAAAGAGAAACACAAGGGAAACACAATTACTCTGTTTGCTCTGAGTTGATGCAAACATAAAGGTAGTACACTTATGGACTGGGAGTGCATGTGGAATACCCACTGGGAGTGCATGTGGAATACCCACAATGGAAAAAGATGACTGCTAGAGCTGTGGAAACACTCAACAATATCAGGATAATATACTGAATGCTAGGATAGTGGTCAGTGATTAGGCAGGTACTGCCAAATATATGCAGGTTAGTCAAAGTAAAGCCAAATTGAAACAACTCATAAGCTATATGTATGAATGCTGCTAAGAGAGGTGGGGTGAAGGTAATACATCTATGTGTAGGTATTTGCAAGACAGCTCCAAGACACAGCCAAGGGGAAATATGTGTTCTATAAGCTATATGCATGAATGCTGCTAACAGGGGATCAGGTAAAAAATCTATCTGTAGGTATGTGCTGCACAACTCCTAAACATAATAATATTATGTTAACATTAGAATAAGTAGCTAAGGGAAGTAGATGTTCAACTATAAGAAATTTAAACTATTTTACAAGCATATAGAGTTCCAGTTAAACAGATATAGCACAAAACAGAAATACAATGTTTATTAGATTAAAAGGCAGAAAAAGGCAGTATACAAATTCATATGCCCAGAATGCATCTAATGGGCATCAAACTGATACAAGAGACAGTAACAGTATAAAAATTATACGCATTTTTGTATATGAAATCCACGGAAGTGAATATAACACAAATCCTGCAGCAACAGAAATGATAATGTGCAAAGAGGCAATAATGTTACGACTGTGACATATCAGTCACAACTCAAAAAGAGGCAAATGATAAGCTACATACTTAACAGTTGGAGGGTTGTTGGGGTTTAATTTACCTTACAGACTCAAGGTGCAGGGTTTGATTCTCAAATGGGATAACTGGCTAGTCTTAAAATGACTCACAAGGGCACTTAGTCTAGTACTAACCTATGAACCTATAAAAAGTTGCCATGAAAGTGCAAAACAAGAATGACCCCTGCTTGTTCCTACATACAGTAGTACGTTGTGGACGCTCTTGCTTCTGTTTGAGCATTTTAAACATCATGAGATTTATCCCAAATGTTGTGAGCCCTGCAGCACAAACATTACTGAATATCTTTGTGATACTTTGTGTGTACTTGTATCAGTTATTATTGTGTTGTACTTAGTGGTCAGTACATTTGCTTGCTCCACAGTCCACTGTCCAGTCTACAAATAAAACACCGCACAGCCACCTCTTTAATCCTTAAGTCTTGCCAATATTTTCAGGAAATATTGCTGGCATGTTCATAGGTTCATAGGTTCATAGGTTCATACTAGGCTATCTGCCCAAGGGCATTTATAAGCCTAGCCCATAGTTATGTGACTTCTTCCTTACCTTTAGTTGAAAACTATGCCTATTATTATGCTGTGCCTCTGTCAAGCAGTGACAGCAGTGACACTCCTGGGGTATATATGCGATCTCCTCTCATCCATTGTCAAGATTCCTTCCTCTTGAACAAGGCCAGCTGCAGGTGCTCTCATGTGCCGGTTTTTATTTTGTTTTTAGGGAGTCTCTGGGTGATGATGAATCTGTCCCCCCCCTCCCGCGTTCTATTAATAAAATTTGGTTTAAGTCTCCGCCCTTGTGGTTCTGAGGGATCTAGATGGGATCTTTTTTTTTCAGCATATCTATCAAATCCATTATTGACATGATATGGCCTTATATGTCAGGCACAGGTCAAGCGGTATCTGGACTGGCTGATAGCTTAATTGAGGAGTTCTTTCAGTCGCAGGCAAGATATTTTGAGACTTTTTATTTTTGGTTTTTATCCTTTTTTGGGGCCTTTTGGCTGGCAGGTCCAGCTGCAGATACATTTGGGTCAGGCATTGTACTCAATCAATCATAGGTCTGAGTGAATGTACATGGGGGATGATGACCTCCTTGATCTAGATTGATGTGAATCCAGATCGTTCAGGTGGGCAATGCAGGTACAGATAACTAGCTAACTACTACTGAAAATGAAAGGAATGAAAGGTTACTGCAGGTCTGGAGGTCCCATGATCCCTTCTGTGCTCAGTGCTCAGTGGATTGCCACCTATATGATAGCTAGGGGGCTTTTTTTTTTTTGGTATGACTATATGACTATTAATTTCTTGGCGTTTAACTTTAGGCCATGCTCCCAACACAGTTATCGCTTCTGTGAGGCCCTTCTGATCTGTATCTGTTGATGTGTGTGTTTTCGACCATGAGTGCAGTGCAGTGTAAACTGCAGCCATAACCAAACTTTGTTAGCCATAACTTGTACTGTACTTCAGAAAAGTAGATGTGGTCCCAGGACTGAGCCTGTGGGACACCACTTGTGACAGGCTTTGAGTCTGACATGGCTTCATGAGTCTGGGCGCTGACCCCTGTCTCTGTGCCACTTAGTTTGCAACCCATCTTGTGATGTATGGGTTTACATTCAAATGGGTTTACATTCATTTGATACCTGTTTGGGGTATTGTGTTGAAAGCCTTTGCCAGGTCGAGTAGGCTGTATGGGTAGGCTGTATGGACTGCTTTACTACCATCATGAATTTGAAAAAGTCAAAGAAAAAAAGTTCAAAGAGCCAAAGGCATTAAGCCAAACTGGGTTGACAAAGCCAAACTGGGTTGGATCAAGTCTGCAAGTTCCTATGTCTTCCTTTATGATTCCATTATATGATCCTCTCATATCTCAGCAGCTAGGAGCTTGTCAAAGGCTTGGGTGGGTGGGTAGGCCGGAATGTGAGGGGGGGCACCCCCTGAATGCATCGCCCACTCGCCCTGCCCCATATCCAGGCTTGTGAGAGGAGTATTAAACAGGTGTGCGACTAATTTTGGGTTTAATTCCTAACTGTTTTTAAATGGAGCTCAGACACACAGTCATGGGCACCATACATGGTCACTGTTTTGGTGGAGAGAGCAGTTCTCAAGAGAGGTGGAGAGACCTGGGGGGGGGGCCTGGGGGGGCAGATATCTCTGATATTTTAGAAGGGGGGGGAGGGATCTTCTGGACCTGTCCATCAGAGGAAGTGTTTGTACTGTTGGTGTCCAGTAGTGTTCATCATCAGATATCTTTTCTGAGCATATCTAGGAGTTTCCTCTATAGTTTTCTCCTCTCTAAAACCATCCTTTAAGATAGGCTTTTGATTGTCTTTTTGAGTCCTTGGCGATTTTTCTTTCAAAATTTATTTTTCTCTCTTTTTTACTTATAATGATATTTTGATCAAATCTTAGTTTTTTTTTAAGGATTTTGTAGGTGTTTGTACTTTTTTGTAGTTTTGTTTTATCTTCTATGTTTGTTGTAGAGCTTGTTGTAGGGGAAGGCAACCTTTGGCTGTTTGGTAGTTGGAGTTTTGTTTTTTTTGACCCCTGGTCTTGCTGTTGTTTGGCATTGTAGAAGGTATTTGTAAAGTCCTTTGCACAGTTGAGGTAATGTTTACCACTGGCTTTACCACTGGCTAAAGGAGACCACACTAGAATTTTAGAGTTAAGGATTGACTTTTGATTTTTTTTAGTGTGTTTTTTTTACTTTTGAGTTTATTTCAGATGAGGGATTCCAGCGAGACCTCCAGGGGATGATCTCACTGATCTGATCTATACTTCTGAGGGATTGGAGGTCAATGGTGTTGTATCCCATGTTTGTTTGTGATGAGATCAAGCATGTTTTTGTTTTGATGATGACTGGTGGCATGTGAACTTTGAGCTCCATGAACATTGAGTTTTGAAAAGAGTGTTTGAAAGCCAGTAGTGTTCCCAGTCTATATTAGTAGAGTTGAAGTCACATAGGGGTAGTTGGGTGGTTGAATTAGGGTAGTCCTCCAGTGTTTTCATTTACATGTGAGGGAGGTAGAGTTTGTTGAGAGTGCTGTGAGGTTCCTGCCTTTGGAGCAGTGCAGTCTTACCTATAGTTGACAGTCTGGGATGCAGCTTATGCATGCAGCATGCTGAACCGTTGCGTGCGTGTGTCGCGTATGAATATGGAGGTGTGTGTGTCCTTTATGAATATGGACACTTTCTTGTCGGTGTGGGTTTATGAAATTGGATGAATGGAGATAGTGCTGAGGAGGCTGGCCTTGATGCTGCTGGGGAGCTGACCAGGTTTCTATCACCTCTTCTGTCACAATGACCTCAATACTGATGCACATCGATCATGAGACCTCGAGCATTGAGCAGCATTACCCTTAGTTTTCCTTTTTTTCCTCTTTTTGTGTTTTTTTCCTTTTTTGTGTTCTAGGGTGCCTTGCCTAAAAACCACTAGGCCTTGCCTATGGGGGTGTTCAGTGGGCCCAGGAAGCCTCAACCAAGCCAACTAGTAAGGGTGACAGCAGCAAGCCCTCCATAACAAGCGTCCCTGCTGTCAGCCCATGGATCCAGGCAAGAGAACATTTATGGCCCCTTGAATGACACCAGAATATAAGCCAATTATTAAAGCTGATCATCTTATCACTGTATTTGTATCACAATTCTAGGTTAGGTGGCTGATCATAGGTCAAGGTCATACATACCTGGGGCTGCATAATCAGGGAGCTCAAATAATCAGGATTTTCGCCTGGGGTCGAAATGATGAGAGTCGTTGACCGTTCATGTTACATGACTGACTAGGAGTGTACGGGTTGTGTCTGTGTGGAAGCCGGACACTGTGCTGGCGTTGACTCTGGCGCCCTACAGTCACAGTGTGCTTGATCTGGCCTTCTGACTACAGCAGTCCTGACCTCGCAGTGTGTGTGATGCTGCCTGACTATGGTAGTCTGTGTCTGGCTGTGTGTCTGGCTGGATGTGTGGTCTGGTTTAACCTCTGGCTGTGTGGTCTGTGTGTGTCATGTTTACGGTGGGTGTGTGGGTGGTGTTTTTGTGTCTGTTGCTGTTGTGGGTCTATGTGTTGTTTGTTTTGGGTTTGATGGTGGTTTGGTATGATTTTTGATGTTGTCCTCCGAGTATGTCTTTGTGTGATTGGTAGTATGTGTGGATGGGGTCTCTGAGTGTGTAGTGTTAGACTGTGTATGTAGTGTGTGTGGTTACCTTCTCATCCAGTTCTAGCTCTGCAGTTTAGTGTGTGATTTGCTGGCCATTCTGTCTGGGTGTTTGTGTTGCATGGAGAGAGAGCTGTTGCAGCAGGATTTTGGGGTAGCATTGCCATCTCCTCGCAACCAATTTCAGTTTTGCAGGAGCAACACTAGCAACTAAACTACGACAGGGGAGAGGGATGATAAAAAACTAGAGAAGGTTCCGGGGTAAAGTTAATAATAACACATGGGGGTGGGGGGTTAATATGTATGAAGTATCTTTAAGCTAAAATTATGAAAGAAGAATGCTAAACTTTACTAGAAGAGTAGAGATACTTGGGAATTATAGAGCAGTGAACTTGAAGAACTAGGAGTAGTTTAGGAGAGTTTTAGGAGAGTGGTTTTTAGGGTAGGTTATTGTTGGTTTTGATTTAAAAGACAGTTTTAGCTTAGCAGTTTAACCTTACAAAACGCGATCAGGATGTGTGTAGCAGGAATAACTCGGCGCTAAATGCACATCAGCAGAGGAGCTTGCTTGCTAAAAGGCTAGCTTCATAGCAGGTTTAGCCGGGAGCAGGAGCTTTCAAACTAGCACAGGTCTGACTCCAAACTCCTACCCAGTACTGCCAACTTGCTAAGTAGCAGGGACTCCCAAAACAAACAAAAGGCCCAAACAGAAAATCCCTCAAAGCAGTAGAGAAGACGGAAATGGCATGACTGGACAAACAAGGCAAAATCCCAGTTTAGGGAACAACAGGGATAGGAAAGTTTTAGTCTCTGGAACAGAACAAGAAATTTTAGTTTTTAGGGAATGACAAGAAAAATTTTTTTTTTGTTTTGGTATTTGATAGATTGAAAACAGACAGTAGAAACTTTAGGAATGGAGGCCTATTTATTAGAATTGCAATTTGCAAGCCAGACAAACAAAATCATTTAAACAATTTGGTAAAAAAAAGAATGCTATCAGGAAATGCAGCATAAAATGAGCAAAATAGTAATCAAAAAGCAAAGTTGCTAAAACTTTAAAAAAGAAGGCGTTTCTGCTTTAAATGCAAAAAAAATTTCGCTTTTAACTCTACAAATGAGTACTAGTTGCTGTCTCTAACCACTCCTCTGAGGACAAACAAGCAGCTCATTGTACAACATGTTTGTCCAAGTGGTTATAAGAAGGGAAGAGAAGAATCACATGGTGTTAGTGCTAGAATATTGGAGAATTAAACACTTTCTACACATTAGTGTGTACTGAAGTAATTTCTCCCAAATGCTACAAGCAATCCACTTTGGCTGCAATCGGGGTTTGCAGCACATGTGCAGAGTGACTGACTCCAGCTAATATAGCAAAAGCAACCTGCTTCAGTACCCTTCCATCCCCTTACCTCGACCACCTCCAGGTAATCACAATTATTACAAGATCTCTCTACACTCATTCCCTCCCTCTCACACAGCCAGTTAAAGAGCAATAAAATCTTACCCTTCTCCACTGCTATCATCATTCTTTGTCACTCACATTTGCTCACACAAAATGCACAACTATCTCCTACTGATTATCTACAATCACAACTCTACAACACACAAAATACCCATCTCTCTCCTACCACTACCATCACTTACAACTAATCATGTTAAACAACACCTTCACTCACTACATTAGAGCCACTTTCACAACTAAACTATACTCACTATTATAATGTTACATCTTTTAACCTAAAACAATCTACCTTCCCCATCACCAAGAAAACTACATACCTCCAAAACTTCTCCCGGCTCATACCTAATTATATTACATCACCTCCCCCATACAACCTTATCTCACTTTAAACATATTATGATTCAAAATAAAACATTCATTATTTCACATGTTTCTCTCTGCTAGCCAAATATTTCCCATTCCCTCCCAAATGTACACACACACACACACACACACACACACACACACACACACACACACACACACACACACACACACACACACACACACACTTGGTTTAATCTTAAAACATATTCCACTAACAGAAATCCTATTTCTACACAGTTACATTAAATCCAGCCCAGGATACAGATACCACAACCCTGCCAACGCATTGCATATAGGCATGCTACATGCTATAGCATGCTAAAAAACTGGAACAAATGCAATCTTTCCTGTTCTCAGAGACTGTAGCCATCTCAGAATTTTGACTTAAACCAGAGACCACATACCTTAACTTCACTTCCCAAGCTACCACTAACTATTAATTGCAGACCTGACTTGAGAATAGAAGGTGGCACTCTTTACCTCATTATGGACTCCATAACAATTAACACACATAAAAAAGTTGTTCCACTGGGTGGGTCCAATGACAATGACTGCAGATGGTTTAGTACCTCCATGATTATGAATAAATCATAGCCCCTAGGAGTGGAATATGTATAGCTTCTGCAGCCTTTAAAATCGCCAAATTTAAATCTTTACTGTCAGTTATTTCATATTCCTGCTACACCCTTCAAAAATATTACTATCTTTGATGACTAATGTCAATCTACTAAATCTAAAAATATATTCAGATTGAGGAGATCTCTCAAACCTCAACCTTCCTCAACTAATGAAAGACTTCAGATCAATATGATCCTCCATCTTATAGTCTTCTTCGTCTATATCTGTTCATCAGTAATGATTCCCTTATCTCCTCCCTTCTGCTCAAAACATCATTGTGTATAAAGCTACCTACCAGGCTTAATGAGAATTGTTTTACAATAAACAAGAAAGTACAATATTAACAAACTCATGCTTGAGTGCTACACCTCCGTATATTTACCTGATGAAAGCAAAGCAAAGATTGTACACATTCTATTCTAAGAAAATAATACTAAATAAATAATAGGTCTGTTAGGAATGACAGGCTGAAATTCATGATTTAATTGATTCATTAGTGCTATTATGACATTAATGAAAAGGATGCACCATTTTAAAGTACTGATAGACATGAAGATGCTCTACTCCAGATGAACTAAGCTTCGACCTCAGAGATAGTGAAGGTGCACTTCAGTTCAAAGAGTGAAACAGGATTAAAAGTTGACAAGCAGGTATGGGAGTTGTAATATGTCCATTGCAAGATTACAGACAAAATGATAACAGTGTATTGAAGCAGGTCACTGTCAGATGGAGAGAAAAGAATATGAGAAGGATCTAGTTTTGTTTTCCACACAAGGGGGTCTTTTCTAAGTGTTACACAGTAAATATAAGTAAACTGATGATAACAGTGTTTATCCAAGATTGTTGTTGACTTGGTGTTGGTCACAGATGGGTAATGCTGTGCTGCTCAGTTAACTATCACCTGACAGAATATTCCAAAAACTAGTTAAGTAAGATATAGATATTTCTTGTTGCCTCAATACCATAATCAAAGCTGAAATGTGGAGTTCATTATTGCAGAGAAAGGAGTGGATATTACGGTTCCCTATTAAATCGATGAAAGTTTAACTTGTCAAAATGCCAAACATCGACAGCTAAACTCTGAAATGGCAAAACCATGAATAGCCACCTCTACGAATTTTTTCTTAGGGAAAAAATTTGCTTGGCCGTTACCAAGAATTTGCCCTTTTCCCCGATGTAGAGTGATCTCGGAGTTAGCATATTTAGTTGGGGTGTGTGGGGGGCACATCCCCCAACATTGGGGGTGTGTGGGGAGTGAAGCTCCCCACTTAATTAGTATTTAAAGGTTTTTGTGGTGTCCATCGGCCAAGCAAATTTTTTCCCTGGGAAAAAATTTGCTTAGGTGGCCATTCGCGGTTTTGCCGTTTCAGAGTTTAGCTGTCGATGTTTTGCATTTCGACTAGCTAAATTTTTGTCATTATAATAGGGAAGCAATATTACTACCCTGTGTCAGTGTTACAGGCATCATTAGTTACAATCTTGGAGGAGTCCTGAAATAAATAATAAATTGATATGAACAACATTTGTAGTGATCGTTGATGCAAGTTATGAAGAAGGTTTTATTACATGATCAAAGGATGATGTATCATCTTTACAGATGAAAACTGGGGCACTGGCAAACCAAGTTAGTAAATACCAGACGGACTTGACAGCTTTTGTTGCTAAAAGGGTCAGGTCAGAGAAGTCACAAAGGAAAAAAAAAGTGTTTGATTGCTATTCCAGAGAAATAACAAGGTTTGGATTGTATAACTTATATGAAAGACATAGTGAATGAATAGTCTTAAGTCATGTGGATTGTATGAAGATGATGTGCGCTTACAGGGGATCCTTACTATTGTTTAATAACTGATCAGTCTGGAAATAGTTTGATGTGCTTTCAATTATCATATGTCATAGAGTACATTTTGCCACATCTCTTGAAGGTCACACCTGGGAACTGAAGACAGGAAGAATTTGAAAAGAAGAACCCTCCCTAACTGCTAGACCCATGAAGAAGCTTGATAGTGAAGACTCCAGACTATAACCCCATAAAATCATGCTCTGAGACTAGGAACATTCTCCCTCTCACTGCAGCTACCCCACAGCAACCAGGTATAGGTACTCTAGCCACCTGGCCTAGATTTAATATAATTTATGTAATTTGCCATACAATGAAAAGTGCTATCCCAGGGCACCACTCCACAATGCTGTATTCCTTACATTATCTATTTATTATTTATTTATCATTTATTGACATTTGTTAACTGGATTGGTCCAGCTGGGCTTGTGGCCCATTTTCAGTGGAGACCCGAGGAGAAAAGCTCCAAAAAAAAAACACAAACAGTTTACAGAGAATCAAATATTTGAGTCAAAAATATGGTCAAAATCAGTTATACAAGAATGTTAGAGAGACAAAGCAGAAATGCAAATACATGATATATACATATCAATATTTTTACAGACTAAAAAATATATTTACATATTTATGAAAAAGAGTTAAGTCCAACAGTATTGATTGTTCATAGGTGTGTGTACTAGGGTAATGGCCCTGGACCCTTTACAAACCTAGCCCATAGGATTACTCTGACATTGTGCCACCCGACCTTAGTTTCCAGTGCCTCTATCGAGTAGAGCCACTGGAGTGATCCCTGGGGTGAATTTTCTATTTCCCATCCACTCATCAAGATTTCTCTTGAAGAGGACCAGTGAGGTACTCTGTTTGACATGTTTGGGAAGTCTGTTCCATAGCATGGGCAGTATCTGGGTTATGAACCTGTCCCTTCAGCACGTTCTGTTGATTGTGGTAATGAGGTTGAGGTCTCTGGAGTGTGTGGTGTGGAGAGATTGGGATTTCTTTAGATGTAGCATTTCTAACAGGGCTGCGTCAGAAATGGCTTTGTATGTCAAGCAGAGATCACCTCTAAGTAGGCGATATGAAACAGAGAATAATATATGTCAGCCAGAATCCCTTTGTGTTGGCCTCGACTTCAGAGAAGTACATACCAAACAGGAGAGGACCCAGGACTGAACCCTGTGGGACTCCACTTGTGACTGGTCGGCAGTCTGACTTGTAGTCAACTTCTTTCACATTGTTGGTTCTATCTCTGAGCCAGATTGCAACCCACCTAGTGATATAGGGGTTGATGCCTAGCTTACTGAGTTTTTCTGTGATTCCTGGGCAAGGAATGGTATCAAAGGCCTTGGCCAGATTAAAGTAGGCTGTATGAACCACCTTGCCTTCATCCACAGCTCTGGTGACTGACTCAAAGAAGTCGACCAAGATGAGCAGGCATGCTCTACTCTTCACAAAACCAAACTGTGTGGGATCCAGAGTTTGGAGATTCTGTATATCCTTGTTTATTAGGTCCACGATTATGCATTCTATAGCTTTGCATATCAGACTCATCAGGCTAATGGGGCAATAGTTCCCAGGTCTATATTATGTAATGGAATGCTAAGGTGATTGAACACCTTAATATCGACCACATACTATTGAAAGCAAAAAACAGCGAATGGCCAATTTAACGCACGGAAAGATTTCTCTAGGCCGCTCGCTAGATTTTGCCATTTTCTCCACTGTGGAGCGGTCTTGGAGTTGGTATATTTAGTTAGGTGGGGTGTGGGGGGCACAGCCCCCCATGTCAGAGGTGTGGGGGGCAGAGCCTCCCATTTAGTTTGGCCGTAAAGTAAAATTTTTTTTAGTGGCCAACGGTAACGTTTCCTGGTGGCGTTCGGTATTTTGTGGTTCAGTATGTGGTCGATGTTAAGGTGTTCAATCACCTTAGCATTCGATCACGTAAAATAGACCCTAGTTCCCAGGATCTGTAGTCGCTCCTCCTTTGTGTAGAGGGATGACTGTAGCAGTGGGCCATTCAGTAGGGACAAAGCCTGAGGTGAGGCTGTGATTGAACAGGGCACACAGGTAAGGTACCAGTTTACTCTGTAGTTTATGTAGTACACAGCCAGGGATATTGTCAGGTCCCATAGAAGCTGTATTCTTGGCCTTGGACAGTGCTGTTTTAACCTGTGCAGCAGTAATAATGGGTGCCTGGCAATCTACTGTTAATGTGATAGGTCCTTTGGTGGGGGGGGGGGGTAAAGTTGGTACTGAATCTGTCGGCTAGTATATTGGCAATATCTGTTGGCTCAGTATAGGAGCTAACATTGTGCAGTAGCTCACAGCAAATATGGGTATTGCCGTTGAGATTCTTTACATAATTGTAGAAGGCATTGTAGTCCTCTTTACTATCTGATGCAATTCTGTTTTTATAGCTAGCTTTAGAGGATTTGATGAGGGATTTCAACTTTTTGTTGAGGCAGATAAGGGAGTTTTTCCAGTCTTGGGACTTCACCTTATACCACATCAGTTTCCTCCTTCTGTTGTAGAGTTTGTTTATAACAGAGGATTGTAGAGTTTAACAAGTATCCACAATACTGGAGAACTTAGCTGTATGTGGTGGGACTGAGAAGGTATATAGTAGGATTGTGGGGAGCTTAAGTAGGGGCTTGACAAGGACATATTTTGGAGTTGAGTAGATGAAGTTTGAGTTTTTTTTAAAGTGGGATGGGTGAACGATGAAACAAATGTCTCTTGGGAGTTTGTTCCAGGCTTGGGTGACAGAGTGTTTATATAGGAGTTTACCAGCTATTTTTTTTGGTTGGTAGATTTGTAGTAGTTGCTGGGGGAATTCTAATCAGTGGAGAGTATTTCGTGCAAGGCAATGATGTGTATTGTATGGAGAGTTTGTGATAAATCTAGCTATCTTGTGGTAAGTTTGTTGGAGTTGGTTTAAAGTAGTAGTTTGGATGCTGGTGAGTACTGGGGCAGCATATAGAAGGGAGGGGAGGAGAAGAGTTTGTGCAAGGGAGAGTCTGGCATTTGTCATTAGAAGGTTTTTGTTGCGATACAGTAAACCAAGTTTCTGGTGGGATGTGCAAGTTGAATTTGAGTTCATCATCTATGATGACCCCAAGGAGTTTAGTGTGAGCTTCAAGGTTGGATAACAGCGTTATTAGAGGAAGTAATAGTAAAGGTGTATTTGAGGTGAGAGAGAGAGAGAGAGATTGGGGGGAAAATAATAACAGTTTGGTCTTTTTTGGGTTGAGAATGAGTAGATTCCTGGACAACCACTGTTCAGTAGATAGGAAGGCCTGTTGTGTAAGAGTGTGGCGATTGGAGATATTGTCTAAGATGGAGATGAGAGTTGAGTCATCTGCATGTTGGATGAGGGAGGATTGCTTACAAGAAGTATAGAGATCATTGGTAAAGACATTAAATAGGAGGTGACCCAGGATGTAACCTTGTGGTACCCTGGTTGGGACAGGTATAAATGGAGAAGTGGAAGAGAGACATTTAACAGATTGCTGCCTGCAGGATAAGTAACTGGAGAACCAAGCAAGGGAGGAAGAAGATAGATTGAGGTCTGCAAGTTTAGATAGCAGTAGTGGATGGGAGACTGTATCAAAGGCTTTGAAAAGGTCAAAGAAGAGACATGATATGAGTTTGTTATTGTCTAGGGCATCGGCGACGGTATGTGTAAAGGATAAGAGGGCAGTAGTTGTGCTGTGGTTGGGACGGAAAGCATGCTGAGTGGGAGTAAGGCGTTTATGCTGGAGGAGGTAGTTTAGTTTTGAGTGTATACATTTTTTGAGAATCTTAAAGAGGGGATATAGAATGGCTATAGGTTGGTAGTTAGATGGGTCTGCAGAGTTTCCACCTTTATGCAGGGGAACAGTGAAAAAGGATTTCCATAGGTTAGGGACAGTGGATTCCTGAATAGATCTATTGATTAGTATAGATACTGGATAGGCAATGGAGTCAGCAGCAAGTTTGAATTATAGCCATAGTTTGCCTTATGCTCAAAAAACAGTAGAAATTCTTATGTTTATTAAAAGTTTCTATACTCTGCATTTCACCACTTGGTGGAGTTTTACTCCACTGGCACAGAAAGCCTAAACAAAAAATTCTCAGGTTTCAAACTTTACTTACATTTTTCCTCCTATTTGTACACATCCATGAGCACTGTAAAAATGAGCACAGTGATTTGCTTCCACTGTAAACTATTTTTCTGGATGGAGGGATTGTTCAAAAAATGGGGATCACCTAATGTTGCTCTAACTGACTACCTACCCTGTATATAGAACAGTCGGTCTTCATCAGGAAAAAGAATGGGGAATGACCACGTTAATCATATGTATGAGCCTGTCCTACTAGGGAATGGATATTTTGATATATATATATATATATATATATTTGCTTGTATTAGGTCACACTACATTGAGAAAGCCATTGGATTAATCTTGGGTCTGACATTAGGCATTTGGCCTTGATTTTTTACTAAAGTTGTGTATTTAGCATAAGTTAGTGCTGGTGTTTTATATTTATTTATTTATGCATGTTTTAAAATGTATAACATGCACTATATTTCAGCCTGTGTGTCCATTTGTGTTTGAATGTTTCGTCATATAATAATAATAATAATAATAATAATATATATATATATATATATATATATATATATATATATCTATGTTCCACTCAACAGGCTAAACACGGAGAAAGTTACTGTCAGCTGCCTGTCAGGTGCCAGGATCCACCACATAATGCATGCACTCAGGTCACTCCACAACAAGTACAAATATGACTCTGCCATTGTCCATATTTGTGTGAATGACCTGAGATGTACCTCCATGGACTACATGAAAAAAGACATGGAGGAGATCTCTGATCTTGTAGCCCAGGCAGGTATGACCCTAGCCCTGAGCAGCATCCTGCTATCCCCCAGAATGATACCACAGTACAAGGACAAAATGATTGACTTCAACAATTGGCTAAGCTTCTGATGTCATTCTAAGGGGATCCAGTATCTGTCTGCCTGGGATGACATGATCGACAGACCATGATGCTTTGCCACAGATGGCCTGCACCTGTCGCCCTTGCGATTCCGGATACTGGCTAAGGCTCTTGCCACCCCTATAGTGCCTTTTTTAGAAAAGGTTCAAATGACAAATTCATCACCTTAACAGGTACAAGCAAGCAAAATCTGAGGATAATGCTACTCAATGCTAGAAGTCTAAACCTCAAAATGCATTAACTCGAGGCACTCCTTAAAATGGAGAACATCGACATCTGTGCAGTGACAGAGACCTGGTTCAAGGCTCTAGAGAGCCCCCTGCATTACCAGGCTATAATTCATACCACACCTTTCGGCCACCTAACCTGGACTGAAACACTAAAGGCAGAGACGTGTCCATATTCATTAAGGATATTCACAACTCCAGGCTAGTTGCTCAGCATAATGCATCCGAGATTATCCAAGTGCAACTAACTCTGGGCAGGACAGCAATCCAAATTGTAACTTGTTACAGATCCCCCACCATTCCCTAGGATTCCCACTCCTCATTTCCTGATACACTGGAAAATGTTAGGGTACAGCCCAACACCATAATAATGGGTGATTTCAACTACCCCACCATTAGCTGGGAAAACTACTCATGTACCAACTTTTTGCTCAGTTTTCTGGAATTCATAAATTCCAATGCCTTGGATCAACTTATCCACACCCCCACCAGGGGAAGCAATATCCTAGACCTGGTCATTACCAACATGGGTGACCGGTGTTCCACAACAGAGGTCAATTCCTCAATTGTCAGATCTGGCCACAAGCTAATCACCCTAGAAATCCACATCCCGCCCCCACCCCCCATTAGGGAAACCACCATAAATAATTTCTCCAAAGCCAACTTCACGCTTCTTAAGACAGAAGTGGCAAACTTCATGACACCCATGCAGATGGACAATAGAGGTACGACTGCTGAATCCTACACAAATGCACTTTATAGGCACTTACATGAGTGCATGTATTGTGCTATCCCTAACAGAACCAAGATGCTATCCTCCAAAAAAAGGAAGCCAATCTGGTGGTCCCCTGCCATAAACAAATTCTACAACAGAAGAAAGAAACTGTTGCAAAAAAGAGTAAAATTCCATGATTGGAGGAACTCCCTGGTCAGCCTCAGTAAGAAGCTGAGATCCCTCATAAAATCCTCCAAAGCTAGTTACAAAAACAAAATCGCCACTAATTCTAAAGACAACGACAAAGCATTCCATAGCTATGGCAAGAATCTCAATGGCAACACTAAGATCTGCTCTGAGTTACAGCACAATGGCACTAAATATATAGAACCAACTGATATTGCCAACATCCTGACAGATAGGTTAAGTGCTAACTTTACCCTCCTCTCACCCCTTAATGGGCCCATCTCTATACCGGAAGAATGCAAAGTTCCTGTAATCACAGCTGCACAGGTAAAAAACACACTCTCCAAAGCCAAGAACACAGCATCCATGGGACCTGATAACATCCCAGGCTGCATTCTACACACTCTGCAGAATGAACTGGCACCCCACCTAAGCACCATGTTCAATCATAGCCTCACCTCAGGCTTTGTGCCCACTGAATGGTGCACAGCAACTGTTATCCCACTCCACAAAGGGGGAGCCATCACAGACCCTGGGAACTACCACCCTATTAGCCTAACAAGCCTGGTCTGCAAGGCCATGGAATGTATCATCATGGATCTTATACACAAAGACATTGGTAATCTTCAAACTCTGGACCCCACCCAGTTTGGGTTTATAAAAGGCAGATGATTTCTCCTAAACCTGATAAACTTCTTTGAAGCAGTCATCAAAGCCGTAGATGAGGGTAAGGTGGTTCACACAGCCTATCTAGATCTCACCAAAGCTTTTCACACCATCCTCCACTCTGGAATTATAGATAAACTCACTAAACTAGATATAAATCCCTATGTCAAAAGATTTTCTTAAGTACAGGCTAACACAGGAGGTCATTGGCTAACTAAGTTTGCAGATAACTGCAAACTAGGAGCCATAATCAAAACTCCTAATGATGTGGACATCCTATGAAAAGGCCTCACGGAGACAGATGCCTGGTGTCAAAGCCATGGCCTCAAGCTCAATGCCAAAAAGTGCATTGTCATCCCCTTTGGTAAAAACTCTGTACCCATGAGCTACCACATAGGTGGTAGTCTACTTAACACCGAAAGTGTGATAAACGACCTTGCAACACAGGTGGCCAGTAGTCTCTCCTTTGATAATCAAATTGTCAGAGTAGTCAGGAAATCCTCCTACATGGCACACCTCATCACAAAAGGTTTCTCATCTAAGAAAAAAAGAGGTTGTTGTTCCCCTCTACTCGTCACTCATTAGACCCATTATAGAGTACAATGCCCCATTTGGTATGTAACTCACAAGACATCTACAACAACTGGAAAGGCTGCAGAAATACCTCACAAAGAGGATTACCAGCCTCAAACAGATGCCTTATGCAGACCGTCTCAAAAAACTCCAGCTTTACTCCATTGCATATCGCCTACTCAGAGGCGATCTCTGCCTAACATACAAAGCTATGTCAGACCCAGAGCTGTTGGACATTCTCCACTTAAAGAAATCTCAATCCCTCCGAGCTACACGGTCTAGGGACCTAAACCTTGTCACTACAATAAACAGAACATGCTGGAGGGATAGATTCCTGTCTGAAAGACTTCCCATACTCTGGAACAAACTACATATCTATATCAAACAAAGCTCCTCACTAGCACTCTTCAAAAAAAATCTTGATGACTCTATGGGAAATAGGAAATTCACCCCGGGGATCACCTCTGTGGCTCTGTTCGACAGGAGCACAGGAAAATAATTTTCTTGGGTGGGCAAAAGCCAGGGTACCTTTTTGGCTAGGCTTATATAGGCCCTAGGGCCAATAGCCTAGTACCTACCTATGAACCTATATATATATATAGATATATATATATATATATATATATATATATATATATATTATATATATATATATATATATATATACACACACACACACACACACACACACACATATATATATATATATATATATATATATATATATATATATATATAGATAGATAGATAGAGATATGGGTCTATGTCAGATGCTTGAGTTTTCATAAACTCAAAATTCATAAGGCTGAGACCATAGGACTGAGCTTCCAAACACTCGAATATTAAAAAAAAAAAATCTTTTTTTTTTATGTTCTGCAGGGGAGGCAAGCTGCCCTGCACCCCCTCACACCTCCTGAAAATTATATATACAAACTCTGAGATTGCACTACAGTTAGGCAAAGAGTAAATTTCCCAGTCCGCACTGTACCACGCTGTCCATTGAAAAGGTTCGGGTTTTCAAACACTTGATCATATGGTCTCAACCAGATGAATTTTGAGTTTAACTCGAACATCTGATAGGGACCCATATACACACACACACACACACACACATACATATATATATATATATATATATATATATATATATATCTATATATATATATATATATATATATATATATATATATATATATATATATATATATATAGATATATATATATATAGATATATTTTTTTTTTATTTTTTTTTATATATAATTGGATATAAGTGGAGGCACTGTAAATGTTTTTTGCCAAAAAAGAGAAGATCAGTCTTTCATTTATTTTTTTTTTATTTAACATTTGTTGACCGGGAAAGTCCGACTAGGTTCCACAGATCCTGTTTTCAGTGGAGGCCCGGGGAGAAATGCTCCAGACGCATGTCTTCAGAATGTGGGAGGAAACCGGAGTACCCGGAGGAAACCCACGCAAACGCAGGGAGAACATGCAAACTCCACACAGAAGGCACCCCAGATGAGAATCGAACCAGAGAATCTCTTGTTGTGAGGTGACAGCATTAACCGCTGCACCACTGCGCCACCCACTTATGTATTATAATCATAATCATAATCATAATGTATTTCAGGAGATATGAGCCCTGTAAAAGTGGGCACAGCATTTCATATTAAATGTGATACAAGCATTGATAAGGACAAGTCAGTCTGGAAACAGCCCCAGAAAGGTAGACACAATTTGTCAAGTTAATTGTCATACAAAGCTTGTTAATAAAGTCTTGTGATAGCTTCATAAAAGCAGGAATTTTCAAGGACTGATGTATAAACCACGCTGTTAGATGGACCTGATGAATCTCAGGTGAAAGTGTTTTCTTAAATATAGTTCTGCAGTGGTAGCTCATGTTGTGTTTTGTTGTCATATTTTTTTTGTTAAAAATAAAAATAAAAATAATAACCTTTTAACTAAGAATGAGGTTCCACAGGCTGCTAAGCTAGTAAAACCTGATGGGTTTTTCAGGAATATTCAAATAAGGGACAGACCTTTGAGCTTTCTGATTAGCTCCTTGTTCTTCAATCACCCAGACTGGCATGCAGACTGTATATATTAGAACAAGAACACTCAGCCACCTACCGACTTAACTGAATAAACTACTTGACACTTCCAGGAGGTGTCTTCACTCCTTCCGCAGGATGGTATCAGAGAGAAAGAGAGAGAGAGAGAGAGAGAGAGAGACCGTCTCTCCTAGATCTGTTAGCTAACGTGATTTTATTTTGACAAATACTTTGTACTCTGTTTCCTGTTAGTCCTGTTACCCTCTGGATCACAAGTGGGACGCCAGACCTGACTCAAGCTTTCTGCATTATCTCAGTAATCTTTTAAATTGTCTTACGTTTATTGCAACCACCTGCTACTTAAACAAACTGATGTTCTTTAAATATCATTATTATTTACACAATGTTTTTGATTTTTTTATTTGATCAACTTATAATGGTCTTATGCTGGTGAGTTTTTGGATGAACATGTTTTATTATGAAGTGATCAAAATTTTTTGATACTTGATTTGTTTTTTTGTTTTTTTCTGATTAGATGTAGATTCTTCTAGGGTAGCTGTGTCAGGTAGGTTTATAAAATGCTTAAGTATTATTAGTCATTTACTTAAATCTATGCATTAGCTTCACAAACTGTTTGTTCAATGTTTTATTTTTTCTGTTTTTATATTTTTGTATTATAAAGGTAATCAATCCGCGGCTGCTTTCTGATATATTTGCTGGCTTGTAGTTGGCCTTACTACATTGAGAAAGCCATTTGGTTTAATCCTGGGTCTGACATAAGGCATTGGGGCATTGGGCCTTTATTTTGTTTTACATTTTTAAGATGATGTTTGTGATTATTTATTTTATTTTTATATTTATTATTTTGTTTTTAGTGTTTTTCTTTTTGTGTAATACACTTGTGTTTTGAACTGTGTTTTTGCACCCACGAGTTACAGGTGCGTTATTTTGGTAGGTGTTATTGTCAGATAGCGATCAGTTGGCAGTTTGGTACCTGCATTCAGAAATGAATTCCAATATTACAAAAAGTGGCAGAAGGGCACTAGAAGTTAACAGAAACTAGTTATGATATAGTTATGATATATATATATAATATATATATATATATATATATATATATATATATATATATATATATATATATACATATATATAGATATACACACACACACACACACACACACACAGACACACATACATAATTTTGCTTATATATGCATGGACAAAAGAAACAGATGGATCTGATCTACAATTACATGAAATGTCTTATATTGTAGATTTAAGAAATGAGTTCCAAAATCCTGCAATACAAAATGTTTAATGTAGCACATAAATTAGACTATACATTTTCCATTTATGCATTATGTTAAGTTTCACATTCATTTCAATGAGAAGCTCCTTTTATAATACAACAAAATTTCTGTCATGCACAGTCAATGTCTTTTCCACTGAAAAAAACATTGTACCTCTTTCTACCTCTTACACTAATACTGCAAAATTGTTTCAGCTTTCTCTGTATAACTTTAGACATTTCCGCATCAACAAGCACATGCAGCAGCTATGGTTATCAAATAATTTACGTGACTTGTATATTCATGTGATTCACAAACCTACTCTTGACTTTGGATACTACTATATTATATAATAGTTTATTTCTTAAATGTTGATTGTCCAAAGCTGGCATAACACTACTGTTCTAATCTGCTTCATTTAAATTATGTTTACTTTTATTTTTGTGTAAATAGGCCATGACTGAAAAAGGGGCCAAACAGTTCAGTGTATTTACCTCTAAATTAAACAAATAAATAAAAAGCAGCACCTGTGTTGGCCATGTTCTCTGCTGTCAGGTGAGGCAGGCTTTCCAAACAGTTGTGAAACTGTTGAGCTTAAACTGAAACAACTCAGCAGAAAGAAAGGTAGAAATTGTTAAAGATATTATTAACCTCTGCCTGGTCATAGGTTTACCACTACTGATCATCACTCTTCAGACACAAGGCCAGATCCCTCACCGCACCTGAAAGAGTGGTGTGCCCTGGCTAGAGGCTATTAATAAACCAGAGGCAGTGACACAAGCAAGGAAAAGCTGGAGGTCTTAGTTTCAAGTCCGTGACAAGAGCTAATATTTTCTTTCCATGTTTACAAGATTCAGAAACAATGTCTAACATAAGGGCTTTATCTGCATTTGTATGTGTGTGTGTGTGTGTGTGTGTGTGTGTGTGTGTGTGTGTGTGTGTGTGTGTGTGTGTGTGTGTGTGTGTGTGTGTGTGTGTGTGTGTGTGTGTGTGTGTGTGTGTAATTTTATTATTATTGATGGGGATGCTGATGTTGTATTTTCTTCAGTTTTTGTTCTAATTTCTTCAGTTTCTTCATGTGATAGGCAGTTGTTTGAACATTCTCACATGGACTCATCTCCCCAGTCCAATGATCTCTACCATGTAGATACTATGCCTGTTGCACAAGTGAAATAATTAGCTAGTAGCCTTCCATCATGATGATGGGAAGGTAAAATGTTCCTATATCTGCTGGTATTTGTTGCTGCAGCAATCTGCCAGTTCTAGGGTACTTTGCTGATTGAAAAGAAAGTATGCAGGCTGCTGTGGTTCTGTAGCCTTTACATTTCTACTATTGCTGAGGTATTCCGAACAGACCTGGGACATTCCCTCTATCTCACCTTTCTATCCTTGGAAGGATCTACTACCAAATTTAGGTGCCTTCCTCACATCATTTTGAAATGAGCTGGAATCTTTAAAATTACAAGAATGTATAGGGAATTGAGACATTGTACAACTCCTACTTAACTGACATAATATTGTTTGAAATTATGAAATAAGGGATACAAACAAGTTCCCTTCTTAGAAAAGGGAGAACAATACTGGAGAAGTTTGTTGAAGTATAAAAAAACACAAAGAAATGGAGAAAACAGCAAGACCATGAATGAAGCAAATAAAATGCTTATTTTATGCTAAGGTGAAGGTTGTGGATCTAATTAGTTGTGTTTATGAGACATGAGAGCTGCTCCTGAAGTAACCACTTGGAAACATTCAGTTTTTGGATGAGGAGAATACCTCCTTCCAATGAGGTATTCCTCAGGATATATTGCACCATGATATTCCTATTTTCTTGGAAGATCAGAAGCTGCAGGACAGAAAGGGAGACTGCAGCATTTAGTACTAAAGTGTGCATTCAGCAGTTACTAAGTAACAAGGAATTCTGCAGCCTAGTTATATGGATTCTGCTGCTGCTGTTCTAATTTTAATACATTGCATTCCTACAATGTAATATATAACATGATTAAGTTAGTTTGTGCTGCAAAGTGCACAAAACATTCATTTGCATTTCTTATTCTGAATATGAAAATGAAGTAAAAAGTAAAATAAAAAACAGCAGAACCTCCAGAGATTTTGCTGGTTGCATTTACAGTATTATTTGAAATGTGGCACAAAGTATGAATTTGAATGAGAAAATATTTATAATGAGCTCTGCACTTGTCAAACTGATTAAGCAAAAAACATCAGAAATGACTGATAAAGAGCTTGTGCTGGGTATCCCTCGGTACAGCATTATTCTGTTTTACACTGAGTAGCAGATCATGCAACCTACATCCGAATACATTTAATGACCTTGCAATGAGTATCACTACTGATATAAATAAACAATTAATTTCAAAAAGAAGCTAACTTCCCCTACGATCCTGTAAAAAATGTGGAATAACAGCATGAGCTGAGAAAGGAGCTATCAAAACAATCACAACAGCAAAGCCTTGGGCTGAGGGATAAAGAAGTACCCTAAAAATGCAAATAAGTAAATGTACTGCTATAATGAGAAGCCAAGGAAACTTGTGGTAGGAAGACCAGGTTGGCCAAGTGGACAGATAAAAAAGGCAAAAAGGCCGAGTGGCTATATTGTTTTAGTTTTCACAAATGAGAGTCATAATGGACGAAGTATACCAGGCAGGACAGCTTTTAAGATTTCCTCCATGAAATAGTCACAAAACAAGTTTTAAAATTTAATATGAATAAGACAATAGAGTCAGACAAGATTTATCTTAGAGTCCTAAGAAAACTAAAACAGGAAGTGGTAAACCTTTTTATCTACATTTGGATGTGGAGGGATAGAAATATTTCTACTTAAAAAAAAGTTAAATTTATGTCTGTTTTAGGGTTAATGGTATAGTTCCCAACTGTAGGAAATGCTTTCTCATTACTGGGAGACCAGGGGGCTGAGGGATCATTGGCAGCAAATAAAATATTTGGGACAAACATATACTTGACTAGATAACAGATGAAGTCAACCTGAATTTGGCTGGAATGTTTTCACATTGAATCGCTATGTACTATTTTTGTTTGCTCTAATGATTCTGTGTCTCTTTATATAGTGTATTAATTATTTACATTTCTTGCTGTTTCCTGTATCCCAGTGCACTATTCACTTACATTTATATTCTGCATAGAAAATTGTTAAAATCATCTGTGTGTGCTATACCAACGCTTTTTTGTTTAATATCTGATTTAATGTTTATTTTGCTGTAATAGTCTGTGTCATAGACAACCACCTCATTAGCAAACAAGAATAAACAAATATATCAAGGCAAATTACCTACATTTTCCATTACCCCATGAGTGGATATCAGCTGTTAGCAGGATCTGCATGGATGAGACTGGATTTGGCTTACTGCTGATAAGCCACTATTGCCCCCAACACCTTAGTAATCTTTAGTTGCCCCATAAGTCCTGCACTATAAAGAGAACTCAGCACCCATGGTGAATCCTTCTTGTTCTTTAAGTAATAGGTCAATGAATCAACAAAGTAAAAGTACACGAAGCACTGATCAGTTCTGCCAAAGTAAGACATGAGTCAAAGAATCCATGCAGAAGGCCATCAAACTTTCCCGCAGGCACTTTCTATGATAAGCAGTATCCTAGTGAGAAACTGTGACACCCCCCCCCACACACACACATACACTGCTGCTGAAAGAAAACTGATCAGACAAGTGTTCTTATAATGCTCCACTGTACTTCAGTTATCAAATCAGTTGTTGATATACTGCTATTTAAGATCGGAAAAGAATTCTTTTTAATATTTTTTAGTTTTTTTCTCTTGCAACCCTCCTTTAATCTGAATGGCCCACTTGATTCATTTTGGGAAGCCATCATTGAGGAAATCAAAATGTTTTTTTTTCTTTTCTTGCCTAGCACTAAAATTCCCTTATTAATGCCCACAAAAGTAATGGAGTTAAAAGCAGACATGGTAAAGTAAATAAACTAAAATAAAGTAAAGTAATGTAAAGTAAAATAAATAAATAAAGATGTCATCCTGTAATGTGGTAGAGCATTATACATTTCTGCTGTTCAGGGATATGACCAGGTACAACACAGAGTGGTCCTCAGTTTGGAGGCTGCTTAAGTAGCCAAAATGACTTCTGGCTAAGATAGTTAGAGGGGTTCCTATTACGAGATCGAAAACCCATTTACACGAATACGAATAAGTTGACCCATATTGTGTGAAGTACAGGAACCTCGAACGTCCAAAACCGCGAATGTCGATTTGTTTTGGTTGTCCCGTCTGCAGTATAGCTCCGTAAGGTAAGTGTGTGATAGATAGGACTTTAGGGTTAGGATTTGGGTTAAGGTAAGTGCATAGATAGTTAATGTATGTAAGATTTAGTGTAGTGTTAGATGTAGTTTTTTTTAAGTGTATGTTATGTGCATTATTTATTTTGTTTCGGTGTATGTCTGTAGGGGAAGTCTGCGGTAGTTACGGACCTTAGGGTTAGGGAGGGGTTAAGGATAGTGCATAGATAGTTGTGTATGTGGGGTTTAGTTTAGTGTTGGAAGAAGGGTTTTGTTAAATGTATGTATGTGGATTATTTATTTTGTTTGGGTGTATGGCTGTAGGGGAAGTGTGCGGTAGTTACGGACCTTAGGGTTAGGGAGGGGTTAAGGATAGTGCATAGATAATTGTGTATGTGGGGTTTAGTGTAGTGTTGGAAGAAGGGTTTTGTTAAATGTATGTATGTGGATTATTTATTTTGTTTGGGTGTATGGCTGTAGGGGAAGTGTGCGGTAGTTACGGACCTTAGGGTTAGGGAGGGGTTAAGGATAGTGCATAGTTAGTTGTGTATATAGGGTTTAGTATAGGATTAAAGTAGGGTTTTGGTGCTTTACTTTAGGTTAGAAGAAGGGTTTGGTTAGTGTATGTATGTGGTTTATTTATTTTGTTTGGGTAGGTACTATGTAGCGGGTGGTAGGGTTGGCCAACTATGATAGTACGATATTTTATTTTTCACAGTTTAGTGCATTCGGAATTTTTGCGGTTCACGGTATAGGAGTTGATGTTTAGGTATTCGCTTAAGGGTTTTTCGATCTCGTAATATAGACCCTAGTTAGAGGAGGGCATCAGCTACGAGGACAGGGTGAGCAGAACTTCAATTTCTGAAGGAAAACTAGTGAAACGCATAATAAAGTAGAGAGAAGAGGGGATGGGAGGTTTGTAGCTCAAAAGAAAACATGGGACAAGGAAAAAAGTGATTAGATATAGACTTGCTCAGCCTTAGGAATGATATGAGGACATTCTACTTCAGAGTAAGAGCAAAGGATTACTGAAACAGCCTATCAGATGGCAGAATGCTATGAAGAGATTCAAGGTAGCATGCAATAAAGGGAGAAGGAAAGGGAGGGAAGCAGCTGTTGTGAAACAATAGGTACTCCAGTTGGACAGATATGAGAGATCGCTGATATTCCATTACTAAAGTCCTATGCACATATGAGTATTAGGTAGGAGATATTTTCATAAAGCACATGCTTACCTTATTAAAAACAAGCATTGTGCTATACACAAAGCTTCTCTTAACTAAAGTACGAATTGTGCTATGTTAGATGCATTATATTCTAATTCATTATGTAATACAAAATATTGGACTGATGATATTTCAGAATGAATAAGCTTATAGCAAATTACAATCGATATAATATGATATTCAGGGAATGATACACTCTGTGAGGACCACAAGGAATGACCGTCTCAGTATTTATCTTTTCAAAGGCTTATGAAACAGCAGCATTGTTTGTACAAGAATAACATCAGTGTATTTGTGCAGGCAGACATTTGACTGAGTATAAAATAACTGTGAAGGTATTTCTTGAGTTGGACTGTTAGGGTACCTCTTGTTACAGCAAGCCTAATGTCAATGCTTTTCTCATAATTTTTGTTTTGATGTTATATATCTCAGAACACAGTCAGTATTCTTAAAAAACAGTCAAACGAATGTAGTTACTTTCTGTCCTGCTATAGCAGACACTGTTGTCAATGATACACTACAATGCATAACGCTTCCAATATCATTCAAGACCGCATCTCTCTCCTTCCCTGCATATGCTGCTTCTTGTACCATTCCTGCAGCATCTTCACTATTGCCATGATCATGTTCTATGTATTCCTCTATAGAAAAGGTTTGATCACTGTGTGACCAGCTTCCAGCTAATCAATTGGGATTTTTGTTTATCATTTAATCCCATCCCCTCCATGCTGATGTGGGCATCAACCTATGTAAAGAGTACCAACACCTTCTGTCATCTGCCTGTTATCTCAAAAATACATTCTGTAAAGGCTACTGACTGAATTGAGATTGACAGAGCTTACAGCATATTCCAACACATACACTACGGGAGCTCTGCAGGGACTCAAGTCCCAAGTGCTCAAAAACCCACTGTCTCAGAGCCAGAGACTCAAGTGTCCTGTAGTTCCTGAAGGCTGCTGCTCACTGCCAAACTTAAACATGAGTTCAGGGGCAAGCAGCCATGGGGAGGGAGATGGTGATTTTAGGGTTAGGGAATGAGACGGAAGTGTTAGGTAGAGAGAGTGGGACAGAGTTCTAGGGTTAGAAAGGCGGAAGTAAGTTTTAGGTTTAAGGAGAGGGAAGGGAGAGTTAATTTTAGAGAGGGATCAGGGAACTTAGTTTTAGGGTGGGGTGGGCTGAAGTTTTAGATTTAAGAAGAAATCATGGAATTTAGGTTTGGAGAGCAGGAGGGAAGTGGATGTTTAGAGTAAGGGAGTGCGGACTCAGGTTGGGAATGGTGTTGGGAGTTTTAGGATTAGACTAGAATTAGATTTAGGATCTGGAAGGATATATAGTTTTATAGGGTCAGGTGTGGGGAGGGACAGGTGGAAATGACAGCTTGTGCTAGTCAGTGTTTGAGCACTTGGTTTTATGAACAAGTAGCAGTGTGCAGATATGTGATGAACTACTATCACACATGTACTTGTGGTAGAACCGTACACTATATAATATACACCTTCCCTTCCCTGGGTGTGAGAACTGCACCAGCTGACGCCACTTACCTCTCCCCTTGCCAGTTGCTCCAATGTCCAGGTCGCTTTGCAATCCCATCTTTTTTAAGTGTTAGTCAGAGCTTCATCTTTCTGCATCACAAAGTTGGTATTTGAGTGCCTGTCTATAATGTTAGGCTTCTTACTTGATAGCTTTTCCTAGCAGGAAATCCTATGTCCTATATCTCTACTCACTTGAGTGGTCTTCTAATTTAGCTTACTAGAATTATATTTCAGCTTTTTACCTGCTTATTGCTTGTTTCATTATTTTTAATTTTAGTTTATTAGTTTGTTAACTGGGTAAGGCTCACTAAGCCCAAAGGTCCAGGCACTTCATCTCTATGGCAATCAGGGTGCAGCAGTCTGGTTAATTGCTATGCTACGAATCACACAGTATGTGTACAAAGAATAAGGGAAAGAAATTCAGCAGTGCAGCATGAAGTCTCTTAGCAGCTCAAACTATCTGAATGCTATAATTTGTGTTGAAATTTGCTCCCAAGGTACCTAATCATAGCTGAGTATTTGAATTTATTCTATTTATTTAGTTTCTTGCCTGCAAAACCTAATTTCAGTTGAGAAAAAAAAAACTGAAATATTAAAGGAAGGTTATCCACCTTGTTTCATGTTATGTACTGGCTACAGTAAGTGCAAGAAGCTTGACAGGAAAATGTAAGTTTCCATGTCTACAGCTGTGTTTACTGAAGTTCAGATTGGGAAACAGTTCATAATCATTAGAGACTTATTTTTGCTACGTTCATCTTGAATTCAAGACAAAGTCACAGAAATCAAATGCATTCACTAAAGTTTAAGTTAAAAAAAAGAAAAGTGCGAGAAAAATATTTCAACAAAGTGTTATGTTGTGTCTAAACATTCATTCACTGTTTCTCACACACACACACACACACACACACACACACACACACACACACACACACACACACACACACACACACACACACACACACACACACACACACACACACACACACCTCTTTACTGTCCCTTAGCTGATAAAACGTTCACAAATTCTCTTCTTATTTTGTCCCTGCCTCATAAATCACAGATACTTAAGTCAATAATGCCTAACATCATTTTCTTATTGATTATAAAGTGCATCATGATGCTACACTTTTTGTTCCACTAACATTTTAAGTGATCTGAAGTACTAGTTTAAAA